>NW_009258269.1:2936083-2937314 GCF_000687185.1 Egretta garzetta | reverse complement strand
GAGTACTTTGCCAGCATCAAAGGGTGGCCTAAGCTCCTCTCCATTCCCTCTCTGTCTTGCCCAGCTTGTTTTGGTGCCTCGGGGATGATCACAGCCCCCTTCTTCCATATCTCTTTCGAAACAGCTTTTCGGTCCGTCACTCCGTGGCTAAATGCTCAAGCCTGGTGTTTGCTGCCTCCGCGTCGCCGGGAAGGTGGCTCCTGTGGGGATGCTGCGGCAGGGCCCCGGGGGAACGATGCTGCTGGAGAAGCAGGGCACTGTGAAAGACCCCGGCCCTCCCATCCCTCCCATCCAGGCCAGGCTTCAACCCATTCCCATGAGTAGAAACAGCAGCTACACAAAAAGTGGGAGGTGTAAGATGTGCAGGGTGCAGATAACCCGATTACCAAGTATTCTTCCATTTTCCACACTCCAACAAGGAGAGGGAAGCGCAACAGCATTTCACGCTGGCAGGCGACATCGTCCGTGGCGCAAACATCTTATCTGTGCCTGGAAAATGAGGATGTGGAACCTGGAAATGAGAAAACTGCCCATTAGGCTAATGTGACATTAATGCTCCCCGTCGCGGAGGCTGGAGTGCCCGGGGTGAGCCTGCAACCTGAGAGCAGCGGGGCCGAGAGGAGGGAACGCCGCAGCGGCCCTCACCAGCGGATGGGAGCAGATGGGAACCCCTGGTTGTGGCAGCCTGGCCCCCCCTCCTAAACACACGTGCATTTGGGGTGCCCCACGTTCCCCCCGCCCCAAACCTCCGTTCCTTTGCAAGGTTGCTGTTGTAGCAGTAAATGAAATGCTATTGCCCTATTACAGTCAGGATATTGCTCTAAATTGACTGCTTTATAGTCTTGGGTAATTTAATTTTTTTATTTAGTGAATGGCTTGCCATATGCCCATGACTGAGTGATGCAGCTACAGCACGGCTCCTGTCAGAGCTGCTGTTCGAGGAGAGCTCCCACCGCCCGCCCAGGTCTCCAGCGTGTTCAGCCCCCGTTGCTGAGGAAATGGCAGATGACACCAAGCTTGCAGATGACACCAAGCTTGCAGATGACACCAAGCTTGCAGATGACACCAAGCTTGCAGATGACACCAAGCTTGCAGATGGCACCGAGCTGGGTGGGAGTGTGGACCTGCTGGGGGGGACGGAGGGCTCTGCAGAGGGATCTGGCCAGGCTGGATCCATGGGCCCAGCCCAATTGGGTGAGGATCAACAAGGCCAAGGGCCGGGTCCTGACCT
>NW_009258269.1:2926878-2935633 GCF_000687185.1 Egretta garzetta | reverse complement strand
TGGGGCTGTCAGGGGCTGGAAGGGGCTGCCCAGGGAAGGGGTCGAGTCCCCAGCCCTGGGGGGATTTAACAGCCGGGCAGGGGCGGTGCTGAGGGCCGGGGTTTGGGGGTGGGATGGCAGGGTTAAGCGAATGGTTGGACTGGGGGAGTTTAAAGGGCTTTTCCAACCAAAAAGGTTGGGAGGCCGGGGCGCTGGGGCAGAAGCCATATTTGGGGCTGTGGGTGCTTAGTGGAGCCCCCAGTTCAGCAGCCATCCCACCTTATCTTCCCGCAAACAGTTGCCACCCTCCCCTGGGGCGGCCGCATCCCCAGGGCTGGCGGGGACCCAGCCTGGCTTAAAATGCTCAGTGGAGAGCAGAAGGATTTTCCAGCCAGACTCTGATCCTCCGAAAACCTCGGATGGATGGTGAGGAAGGAAAGCAGTGGTGTGGGGAGACCTCCCTCACTGGCAGTGATACGTCTTGCTCAGCCCCGCTGCACCGCGGGGCTCCCCCTCCCAGCGGCTCAGATCGTGATTCGGATCATTTTCTCCTAAATGGCCTGGCTGTGTTTTTCCAAGTGGATCACATTCTGCCTCCGACTGCCTGCCGTCTCAGCGGGACCCGCTCGGTGTGTCCTCTATCCTCTTTGGTATTTTGATCTCTTCTCCGATTTAGTTTCATCTGCAAATTTCAGGAATGTGTTACTTAGGAGAGCTGCGTGTCTTACTCATTTCGGTGAATACCGCTCGGTAATACTGCTCGTGTTTCTGGTTTTAATTCATTTTCCCCAGCTTTCTGCAACACTCTGGTTATTTTTTTCAGCCAAGTTAGGGGAACACATTTCATGTGACCCTAATCCCAGCGCGTGCTATGGGAACAGGCGGTTCATGGGGTGATTTCGCTTTGCTCCATCATGGGATGCTCCAACATGAGATGCCCCTGAGACCCGATAGCCACTGAAAACATGGCGAGACACCTCAAGTAAAAAGGTTTTTCTTTATTATACGGCTTTCTCCGTGCCCTGTACAGAAGCAGAGAGGACGTGGCACCTCTTAGAGTTTCACAGCCAATACCGGCCGTGGGCTTGGTGGGCACACGGCTAATCCCATCCCCGGCACAGGGTTTAAGGCAGGTTGGGTTGGGGGCAAGCGTGCCCACGTGCGTGCCTGCGGAGCAGCAACTCCTGCGAGGCGTCCCCCGGCAATGGGAGCCCTTCACCCCGTGCCTGACCTTTGGGTGGGTCCGTGGCCTCCAGGGCCCTTCAGGAAAGTCAGAGAAGAAAAAGTCATGAGTAAAAGCGCTGTCCTAAAATCATGAGGTCTTTAGAACTCAAAGCCATTTTTGCAAGTACCCCGAGGGCTGTGAAAAATGCAATCCCAGCCAAATCCTGCTTTCACGCTGGAAAGTACCTGCGAATCCCTCGCAGTTGGTGCTTCTGTTTACTCTCTCTGCCAAGATTATTAACCAAGGTGTTAAACAAGCAAACCTAGCGCTGGTCCCTGTAGTTCCCCCGACTCTGCCTGAGCTTTATAATTGTCCTTCGTCCTCAGCGTCGGGGATGGTCAGAGCGCCTTGCCAGCACAGAGGCACCGGCGAGCGAAGGCTTCCCAGTGGAAATGCAGATTTTATTGCAAAGCTCCTGCGGTGACCGTGACTTTGCTGGGTGGGATGAGCCTCCCCATACCGGTGTCCTCCATCCCCGGGGCTGCCTGGAGGGGAGCGCTGGCTGCCTTGCACTGCTGTTGTCTATAGGACGGTGTCCATGTGGCACCTTTCTGGATCTCTCTGCTGAGTGGAGTCACCATATCACCGTGTCCTGTGGGAAGACGAGCCCTGCATCTGCCCTTCCTCCCCTGCAGGACACCGGGAGGTGGTGCCACGAGGAGAAGTGAAGGGGGTCCCTTCCTGAAAGGGGCTCCCTAGGGCACCTCTGGGGCAGAGAGGGACCAAGCTTGAGCTCCCAGGGCACTGAGAGAAGTTGAGCGGCTGTGGGCATGCACCAGAAGCCTGGGAGATAAAGTCAACTGCAGCCCCATGGCACAGTCCCTGGCTAGGTTGGCTGGTAGGACCCTTCCCAGCTGGGAAGGAGAACCAGCACATCCCCATTCTCTGCTTGAATTCCTGGCTCCAGCACTCAGCCATGACCCGGGGAGCAGGAGGGGAAATCCAGGATGTGCTGGTTATTCCACATTCCTGGTGCATTTGCTGCTCGCTGGAAGCCGGAGACCTCCATCAGGTCTCCACCACCGATGTCCTCCTCCTGGGTTTGCCCTCCCTTCCTCGCTCAGGTCCCCCAGCTGCCGTGGGAGTCACTGAGCACCCGCAGCCTTCTCTCGAGGGGAAAAGAGGGGGTCTGTCCCCTGGGGTGCCAGCACCCCATCCCTGCAGCCCCATACCCCTGCAGCCTGGGTGCCAGGGCAGTGCTGGGAAGCTGCAGCCGGCTCCCGGGCTCATTAACGTGGAGAGCATGTGTGCCCTGTTCCCCGTGCATCGATCTGATAAATGAAGAGCCGCCGATGGTATTTTCTACCCTTTTAAGTGTTAAAATAACATTTTAGTGAAATATGAGCAGGTCAGAGTCGAGCTGCCCCCTTTCATCTCTCAGCACAAAAGCAGGCCGCCTCGGGGAGGGGTGTTCGTGCACGTGCGCCGGTGCGTGCTCGCACATCCCTGGAAGAGGTTCCCGGGTCCTGAGGGCAGATGCATGCGCGGGCTGTGCACAAGCAGTGCCCTCGTGTCTGCGGGAGAGGATGAGGAGTAAGGGTGGGTGTGCGGGGGAAGGCAGGATGCTGCATGTGGGCAAGCACAGAGGTCGGGCCATGCACAATGCTTGGCCATGGGACAACGAGGAAGACCCATACCCATGCGATACCGCAGTGCAAACTTGCACGGGTGCAGAGCCCTTACAGGTGCAGAGGTTTTTTGGAAGCTTTAGCAACTCATGGCTGCTCCTTGAATCTTTCTGGGTCTTCTTTTTGCAATTCCTTTGTGGAAATGCTTGCGTTGGGGGATTGGGAAGGTGAAATGACATTGTCCTTGAGCTTGGCTCTACCCGAAGGGGCCCCTGCGTGCTCAGCCTCCGGCCACCGCAGTTCCTGCCTGGCAGGGAGATGAGGGCAGGATGCAAGGGAAACCAAACCCCACGTGAAAAATGTGGGTTTTCATCCTAGTTAAACTAATCTATAAGATGGATTGGACGGGAAAAAAAAAAAAGGCAGATGCTCACTGGACTGCGAAATGATACGCTGAAAATTGGAGTGTATCACTGACAGTCGCTCTTGATGGAGTCCAACGCGTCAGGAAAAGAAGTGGTAGCGGTAGCTGGTTGGCAGGTCCTGGGGGATCCTGTCCTGTCCCTGGGGCAGTGATGGCCTGACCCCCCCCTTGTCTGGGGGATCCACCCTTTTCTGGGCCTGAGGGATCAGCTGGACCTGTTCTCTGGGGGGACGGGGTGAGACCCATATTCGCACGCCTGAGATGAGTGGCCCCTTCAATGCCTGGGATTTCTGTGCATGGCCTGGAACCTGGCTGGAGCTGCTTTGTGCATCCAACCCCTGCTCATCCCATGCATCCAACCCCTGCTCAGCCCGTGCATCCAACCCCTGTTCATCCCGTGCATCCAACCCCTGCTCATCCCGTGCATCCAAGCCCTGCTCATCCCATGCATCCAACCCCTGTTCATCCCGTGCATCCAACCCCTGTTCATCCCGTGCATCCAACCCCTGTTCATCCCATGCATCCTTCCCCTGCTCATCCCGTGCATCCTTCCCCTGCTCATCCCGTGCATCCTTCCTTTGCTCATCCTGTGCATCCTTCCCCTGCCCATCCCGTGCATCCAACCCCTGCCCATCGCCACTTGTGGTCCTTTGGTTTCCCCTCTGTCCCCCACCTGTAGGGGAGAAGTTCTTCGCGTGGCCTTGCATCCCTTCTCTCCAGCCAGCCCCGTCCAGCTCATCCTCTGGCCCCAGCCCCCCTTTCCACCCTGTTGCCCAATGTCTCTTCCTTCACCACATCTCTGGAGTATGATTACTCCGCGCCCTGGGTGAGAGCAAGAGAAATATGTGCTGAGATGACATTTCGGTTATACATGATGCTATTAAAATATGATAAGAACGCTATTAACATTAATAATCCTTTTCATTGTATCATTTAGGGAGCAAAACAAGCCATTAAATATTACGGAGTCATTGGTGCTTTGATGGCTTCAGGGAGGGGAACATTTGGCCGTATTTGTCTACATGCACTCTGAAAATATAACATTATCTCGGGGAAATGGGTTTCTCTGGGCTCGTCATCACCCTGCGGCTCAGCGGATCCGGGCCAGTATCCGATGTGCTGGGATGGGCGGGCATCGCAGAAGGGGCAGGGTGGGATGGCTGGGTCCCAGGCAAGGCAGCGGCATTGGGGGTGGCACCCATGCACCCTTACTGGTGCACAGGGAGGGCAGACTGGCCAGGACACCCCCGGGAAGGGTGCAGGGGGGGTCTGGGTGCAAGGAAGCTGAGAAGGAGATGCCTCGTGTTGCTCGTGCCTGAGGGGAGGGGATTGCATGGGTTGGGGAGGGCATCGCATGGGTTGGGGAGGGCATCGCATGGGTTGGGGAGGGGTGCACAGCCCAGTGCAGGGTTGCAGATGGTGATGGGTCTTTGAGTTTAATTTCCACGGCCCCCCCAGCCTGATTCCTCCTCTGGGGTATCCACAGACGTTACGGCAGAGGAACCATTGACTTGGCCAACGTTAACCACGTGGTCCAGGCTGGGAACTCTCAGGCAGGGCTCGGCTCTCGGAGCAGTCTGCTCCGTTTGCATACTGAGTCTGCTCCTTGCTGCTCCCAGCCCTGTCAAACAACCTTCAAGCTCACTACAATTTACCCAAACCTCAGCATAAATCTACCTCCTCTCTCTGCTGCCCTGCTCGGCCCTGAAGTTCATCCATGTGGGAGTTCCCTGGACACTGAAGCATTAGCTCTTAAATGCTCTGAAAGGCACCACGCTCCCAGCCGCGTCCCCGGAGAGGACCAGTCTCTGCATGCCTAATGCTCTGCCTACCCTGGTTACGCTCACTCTGAAGCCTTGGCAGCCAGAGCTGGTGACAGCAGCATCCCCTTTCTGCACAGTCATCCGCTGGTGAGAGGGCAGGGGGGACCTCAGCTCCTCACTCTTCTTTTTTAGCTGGAAACCTCTCTTTTTGGGACAGCTGTCAACGGCCCGAACTACCAGCCCCACTGAATGCCTGTTGCTGGCCAGGAACCAGCGCCCGCTGCTTGCCCAGCCCATCCCCGGCATCTGTCCCCATGAAGTCCGGGCTGCGAAGTGGCACCAGGACACAGGGCCAGCATCGTGCGCTGGCCTCGAGTGCTGGGCAGCCCTTCGACACCCACCGGCTCATGGGCAATGCCGCGGCACGGGGCTGCGCCGGGCTCAGGATGCAGCCCTGCACCCCTGGGCTCACCAGTGACCGCTCAGCGAGCCAGGCAGCGGCCATGCAGCCCAGCCAAGGCCCCTGAGCTGCTCAAATGCCACCCGGGCCGCTGTTATCTGGATGTTTCCCCATGGTGACAGGAGCAAATGAGGGAGAGAACTGAAAAATGTGCAGAAGCTTTTGACAGGACTGTCAGAGCGGGGAGTGAGCGCTAACAAGGACAAGTGTGGGCTCTTTAAACAAATCACTGTCATGTTGCAGGCATATCATTGTTTAACACAGCCACCACAAGTCACCAGAAAAGGTTAAAGCAAGAATGGAAGACTTAGTCCTAGGAAATGTGTCACAGCTGGGCTGTCCTCAGGACTGATTGCTTCCTCCCTGAAGCCCGTCTGGCTTTAGGTCTGGAGCCCACAGTCCTTGGAGCATCCTTGGGATGGACCAGCCACGGTGCCTGGTGTTGGGAAGAGCCCCCTGTGCAGGCACGGTGCTCACAGAGGGGACAGCAGCAAAAGCCGTTCCCTCCGCCCTGCACTGGTGAGGGGCTGGGGAGGAGCTTGGCCCCGCGCACCCACCGCTGAATGCAAGCACGAACCTGCAACAACACCCCCAGGGTGCTCCAGGGGTGTCACCCAGACAGCTCGGGGATGGACACGCTGCCCTGTAGGCTCGGAGCCCCCAGGGTTTGCTCGAAGAGGCCTCTTCGGCTATGTTTGACTTGCAGTTGTCCAGGATTGAGAAGCCTCAGGTGGCTTCATAGAATAGAACCATAGAACCTGACAGCCCCAAGGGGAAGGAATTGTTCCCCATGGCCAACCTCACCCTGCCCTGGCACAACTTGAGGCCGCTGCCCCTCGTCCCAGCGCCCCTTCCCTGGGAGCAGAGCCCGACCCCCCCGGCTCCCCCCTCCTCTCAGGCACTTGGAGGCAGCAATGAGGGCTCCCCTCAGCCTCCTCTGCTCCAGGCTGAACCCCCCCAGCTCCCCCAGCCGCTCCCCAGCAGCCTGGGGCTCCAGACCCCTCCCCAGCTCCGCTGCCCTTCTCTGGACACGCTCCAGCCCCCCCAGGTCCTTCGGGGAGGGAGGGGCCCAACCCTGACCCCAGCATTCGAGGGGCAGCCCCCCCAGTGCCCAGCACAGGGGCACGGTCCCTGCCCTGCTCCTGCTGGCCACACCACTCCTGATACAAGCCAGGATGCTGTTGGCCCTCTTGGCCACCTGGGCACCTTGGCACCTTCGACATCCCAGGCTCTCTGGCTTCTCCATGGTCCTCACAGCTCAGCAGGACCAAGGGCTTGAGTATGCAGTGGCAGGGTCCCATGGCAGCTGGTGACAGTCCTGCTCCATCTATCCCCTCTGTTGGGAAAGGAAGGTGACACATGTCAAACGGGTAGGGTGAGATGAGCTGCTGCAAACCCGGCCTGAGCCCAAACCCTGCTGCATGCCCCCCAGACACGGGGAGGTAGGAAGATGTCTCTGTCCTTGGAGACTTTGGAGGCTCGGCTGGGTGTAACCATGGCCTGAGCTGGCGATGGAGCCCCGAGAGAGGACCAGGGACCTCCAAGGCGCCTTCCCACCCACCCTGGTAGGATTCTGTGCAGAGGAAACGTCCCGGTAATGCGAGCCATAACTCTTTTTAAAATGTAAGAAATGAAATAACCGAGGTTGCTCACCGACACCCAGGGTCACCGCATGCAATTCATGAGAAGCCGCTCGCTGCGCAGAACCAAATGTTCCTGCGTATGAAAATCATATGCCAAGGTCACATAAGCAATCCGGACTCCGACCTTAGCACTCTGCTCACGTGCAAGCCATTAGGCAAGGAAATATATAACAAACAGCCCCCAAAGATCCTACAGGCCCTACACAGCTCCTACGCAGCCTAGCCAGGCTTCTCTATCCATCACGTAGCGTCTCCCAGAGCAGTGCATCAAACTTTAATATCTTACTCTTAGTCGCACAAAGGCTGTAACAAGCCTGGCCTTTCATGCTACACAATCCACCAAATCAAAGGCTCTCTGGCAGAACAGAGCACCTGAATATAATCTCTCTCTCTCATCTAAATCGCATCCGTTTCAGGGCTCCGCATGCCCCTCGTCGCCGCGATACACATCAGCGTTGCCGAACAGCCCGTTTTTCCTACTGTGTAAAACAATTGGGCAGGTTTCTAATGAGGCAAATATCATTAAGCATCAGGCCCTTGCAGGAGAGATGAAGGAAACCCCCATGTGAAACCGGAGCCCAGCCCAGCGTGCTCCAGCAGCGGTGGCTTATTCCTCCGTCCCTCCTTAAAGGCGATGCGATGGGGCGCTTCGCCCGTCGTTCCAAAGGTAAAAAGCGCACAGAGCCCACTCCTGGGTGTGAAAAACGTTATGGGGAACCCGGGCTGGGGGGAAAAAAAATGTAAAAAACCCCCGCAAATAGAAGGATGTGAAGGAAATGGCTGCAAAATGGCTGCAAGGCAACAAGGCTGCGGCTGGCTCCTGGCGGGCAGGGGTTTCACAGCTTCTAGAGGAGGTTCTTTATGGAGGAAAATTTGGGAGAGTGGCAATGACACGTATGTCTCCTTACAAGAAGGGGTGATGGGGGGGTGCCGGGCGCTGCCCACCCAGGCGCTGGCTCCCCGCATGCCCCGTGGAGATGGAGGCAAGCAACCCAGTCCCTGCCGTCAGGATCATCCCCTCGGACAAAGCCTCCGGAGAGGGAAGAGGCGACTCGGCTCTGCTATGAGCTGGGCAGGGGCTTTCCAGCCTGCTTTGGTGCAAAGCCACGGCCTGGCCTGCGAGCCCTGGGGCAGGAGCAGAGGAGGGGATGGAGTAGGGTCGGTGCCTTGGCTGGGGTGAGGGCATCCCACGGCAGAAGGCACGTGCCACGGGGTATGGCTTTGGAGGTGCTGCTGGCTCCTCCCCTGCCCCTCTGGTGCCCACAGCTGCGCAGAAGCAAGATGCTCACACCCTGCAGGACCTGTGTGATGGGGTCACCCTGGCCGGATGCTCACCAAAGCCGCTCCATTGCTCTCCTCTTCAACAGGACAGGGGAGAGAAAAATATATCGAAGGGCTGGTGGGTCGAGATGAGGGCAGGGAGAGACCGTTTGCCAGTTACTGTCATGGGCAAAACAGACTCAGCTTGGTGGAATCAGTTTAATTTATTGCCAGTCGAATCAGAATAGGAGGGGATAAAAGAAACCCTGAATTTTAAACACCTTCCCCCCACCCCTCCCTTCTTCCTGGGCTCAACTTGACTTCCAAATTCTCTCCCTCCTCCCCCTGAGTGGCGCAGGGGGATGGGGAATGGGGGTTGGGGTCAGTCCATCCCACGCTGTCCCTGCCATTCCTTCCCCCCCAGGGCAGGACT
>NW_009258269.1:2921548-2926851 GCF_000687185.1 Egretta garzetta | reverse complement strand
TCGGGACCAGACGCCCCCAGCGTGGGTCCCCATGGGGTCCCCCCCCCGGCCAGCAAACCTGCCTGGGCTCCTCTCCCCACGGGGCCATGGGTCCTACCAGGAGCCAGCTCCACGGGGTCACAGCCTGCTCTGGGCACCCCCCCTGCTCCGGCATGGGGTCCTTCTGGGCTGCAGGTGGGGATCTGCTCCCCGTGGGGTCCCTGGGCTTCAGGGGCACAGCCTGCCCCACCATGGTCTTCATCACGGGCTGCAGGGGAATCTCTGCTCCGGCGCCTGGAGCTCCTCCTGCCCTCCTGCACTGGCCTGGGGGGCTGCAGGGCTGCTCCCCTCACACCCTCTCACTTCTCTCTCTCCGGCTGCTGTGCCTCAGCAGGGTTTTTCCTTCTTAGCTACGTTATCCCAGAGGTGCTACCACCATGGCTGACGGGCTTCACCTTGGCCAGTGGTGGGCACAGGGGAAGCTTCTGGCAGCTTCTCACACAGAAGCCACCCCTGTAGCCCCCCCACTACCAAAATCTTGCCCTGCAAACCCAATGCAACGTGGCTGGCAGAGTAGAGCAACCCCTGCCCCTGCTGTTGGGGCTGGGGCTTGGTGGAGCTGCCTCGCCCTGATTTCCATAGAATCATAGAATCACTTTGGTTGGAAAAGACCTTTAAGATCATTGAGTCCAACCTTTAACCTAACCCTGCCATCCCACCACTAAACCATGTCCCTAAGCGCCTCACCTATCCTTCTTTTAAATCCCTCCAGGGATGGGGACTTGACCACCTCCCTGGGCAGCCCATTCCAGAGCCTGACAACCCTTTCGGTGAAGAAGTTTTTCCCAATGTCTAGCCTAAACCTGCCCTGGCACAACTTCAAACCATTCCCTCTTGTCCTATCATCCCGCAGGCAGCGCACCCCATGGCCAGGGACGTGCTGGGACCCCCTGTGCCCAGGTACACCCATCCCCTGTACGCGTATTGGTGTGGACCAGCTCTGGCCAGGAGGTTCTGCTCCCCATCCTGGTCCCCAGAGGGATGTCTGGCCCTGCACCCTGCCGCGGGAACCTGGGGGTTTCATGGGATGGGGGTTTCTCTGCCTGGGTGGTGCCGTGGCTCTGCTTTCCTGGGCTCTGTGCTGGGCTCCGGGGTCCCCAGGAGGGGAGCAACAGGACGGGGGCAGTAGTGGAGAGCAGGAACACGGCCGTCTTTAAGATTCACCATCTGCATCCATTCCCGTTTGGGTCCCTGCATGGAAGCAAAGCATCTGGATTTGTGCAGCTGGCAGAGCAATCCCGTGATCCCACTGAATGGGAGATTATCAAGGGGGGAAAACTCAGGGCTTAGGTGGGATCAGGAGGAGGAGAGGAGGATTTGGAGCTGGTCCGATGGGTTAAGCCACTTGTACTGGCTGAGATTAGGCAGAGAAGGAGTCTGATTTAGATGTGAAATCTGCTGCCACCTCCTCTGAGCCCTGCCCACGCGCTCCAGCATCCCGTGGTGCCGGAGGACGACAGCTTCTCCCAAAACAACGTTGCTCGAAGGGCAAGAGTGGGAGCTGGAGGCTCTCCTGTGCCCTCTCCAAGGCTCCTGTGAGCGGTTAAAGTTAGTCCCTGGCTGTACCGCCCTCCTCAGTGATCCCTGGCCTGACGCGGCATCCGTCCCGATGTTTGCCTGTCAGGTTCTGCCTCCCCTCTGCCCTGCCCCTCTCCCCTCCGGACAAGCGCCTTGCCAAGCCTGCAGATGGAGAGAGATGCAAATAATTGGCATTTACTGCTTCCCTTTCCCACAGGGATCCATCACCAGGAGCACCACAGCTTGCTTTTCCATGTCTGCAGCCCTGTCCAAGCAAAGATCACCTCCAGGCTTCCCTTTTGGCCAGCACGCTTCCCTGCTCCGATGGGATCCAGTTCACTTCTTGCCTTGAAGTATTGCCTGCCTGCAAGGACGGGATTCCGAATCCATCCAGCAGCCCTGGGTGCCACAGAGATGCTCTGCTGTCCAGGGTTGCTGGGACCACTGGTCTCCTCTTGCCTGGTGGCTTGGCCAGCGGTGGCTTCTGGAGCCCTCGGCCCCTCAGTCTTGTCCTGCCGTGGGGTCTCTGCTGGAATTGGTGGATCTCTGCTGGAACTGGGGGATCTCTGCTGCAACCGGGGGATCTCTGCTGGAACCGGTGGATCTCAGCTGGAACTGGGGGATCTCAGCTGGAACTGGGGGATCTCTGCTGGAGACGGTGGATCTCTGCTGGAACTGGGGGATCTCTGCTGGAACTGGGGGATCTCTGCTGGAACTGGTGGATCTCAGCTGGAACTGGGGGATCTCAGCTGGAACTGGGGGATCTCAGCTGGAACTGGGGGATCCCTGCTGGAACCGGGGTGCTGCTGCACGCACCTCTGCACCCTGGCATTTGGCTGCTGGGGCACAAGGCAGCACCCTGCCAGCTTCAGAGCAGTGCTGGGTCTGGTGGGTGCCCTCCCTGCCGATGGGTGGCACGACCTTGGAGATTTTCAAGGGCGAGGATAGGATGAAGGCAATCTGAAAAAGAGCCAGTGATGTGAACCAGCCGCTGGAAGCCAAAAGAGCAGTCAGTAATGACAACACCTCCTGGCACTTCCCCTTCTGTGGCGCATCCAAGCAGTGTCCCCCCCGGCTGCTCCGCAGACACTTCTGGGAGCGGGTCCCAAGTGCCGGGAGCCGCAGCAGCTTCTGCGGGTGCTGGGAGAGGGAAGCGAAAGGGACCTTTTGCAGCTGCGAGAGGCAGCCTGGAAAGGAGACACAAAATCAGTCTCTGGAAGCAGCCCATGTGCCTGGTGGTGGCCAAGGGTGGCAACACAGCCCTGCATGTGGCCACCATCTGCAGGCACTGGTGAGCGCAGTCAGGAGACGCTGGTCTCTGCTCCCAGGGAAGGGGCGATGGGACGAGGGGCACCGGCCTCAAGTTGTGCCAGGGCAGGGTGAGGTTGGCCATGGGGAACAATTCCTTCCCCTTGGGGCTGTCAGGGGCTGGAAGGGGCTGCCCAGGGAAGGGGTCGAGTCCCCAGCCCTGGGGGGATTTAACAGCCGGGCAGAGGCCTCACCCCATAAACTCTCTGGAGAGGCAGGAACCCGCATAGGAGGCCTCAACATGCCACCGTAGGAGGCTCGGGGTGACAAACACCCACGTGCAATCCTTGACTCCTTTTGGACTCCCTGGAGGGTGGTGAATGCCCTTGCCCTGGTGCACAGGCACTGCCTGGCAGCGGGGCTCTTGTGAGAGGGGGTAAGGAGTCCGATTTTAGTTATAACGAAGCCCCAGGAGTGCGAGATAAAAGCGCCAGCAAGCCCTTGCTGTGCCGCAGGGGTAAAGCGGGGCAGGCGACGGGCAGGGGCTAATGCTGGCCCCGGGCTCTGCATCGGGCCAGATACCTGCTGCATCCCCACCACCCAGCAGGGGCTTTGCACCACGCTTGCCCCTTCTGTACACCCTGGGCATGGAGAGCTGCCCTGCAGGAGCCGGGGTCTGTAGGGCAGTCGGGCAGGGATGAAGAGCACCCAGCCACACATCACCAGCCCGTTGGTGCCACCTCCAGCCACCAGCTGCCCCCTGAGAAGGAAATCAATGTTTTCTTATGGGGAGCAGGACCACCAGGCCTGCAAGCGCCGGTAGCGGGAGCTGCACGCTCATATAGGAAGGAGACCTAATGAGGTTCTTTATTAATTGCATAGTGAACTTTTCCTTTAACGATTCTCCCCGCAACTCCCTCTAGTTAAAGCTAATGGCCTGTAGCATGTTCAGCAGATGGATTGCCCATAGGTGCCCAGGCGGCTGGCCCCAGCTGAGAGAGGGGTGCGTGGGGGCTGCAGACACATCGCCCGCCGCTCCCTGGCAGCCCAGGGCACCGCGGGGGCTTTGCTGGACCTCAGGGACATCAGGACACCCTGCCCTTGCCCGTGCACCCAGCGCATCTGCCTGTGGCTGTGGCAGCGATGCTGGTACCAGGATCTCTGCTGCGCCCTTGGAGATGGAATGAGCAGCCAGGGGGGGCTTCCCCATTGCGGGGAGTCATCGTGTGGGGCATTGCTGGGCTTTGTTGCCCCATGGCATGAGTGCAGCTCTCTTTGGGCCGGCTGAGTCTGTGCTGTGGCGCAGTTTTTGGTTTTTTGCTTCTGTACCAGGCAGAGCTTGGCCCGGAGATGGTGGGAAGAGCCCTGCCTGGGAGCTTGCAAGCCTGGGTGCAGCAGGGTGGTACCCAGCGGCCGGCCACCTCTGCTCATCCCAGGATGCTGGTCTGGGGGCTTCGCAGAGCCCGTTTGAGTTCAAAGTGGGGATTCAGCCTTATTTAAACTGAACTATAGTGGATGGCCCCCCCCCAAGTGACCACGTGCCACCAGCCAAGGCCGATGCCCAGTCCCTTGCGGTCAGTGGGGGCAAATGGTTTGTGCTGCCCCGTCCCAGGCAGAGCAGGGTGGGCTCCCTGGTGAGTCCGCAGTGCCCGTGCTACTGCACTGACCGCGTGGTGCCTTGTGCCAAGATACTGCTCTCCATCACCGACGGACCGCGGGGGTCACGGCGCCCAGCTGCGTTAAGCACTGGGTGTTAACGAGATGTGGCCAGCCAGCTGCCGGCTGCGAGAGCAGAGATCTGCGCTCCCTAAAAACTCCCGTGGGTGCCACGGCCGGGTTCATGATCCAGAAAGGGCCGCAGCGGCGCAGCATGGCCCCATGCGCCTGCCCGAGCCCGGCCTGGCTTAGCCAGGGGCTACGGAATCTTCCCCAGGTACCTCTCCATCAAATAACCCCGTGTCTTGGAGCTGCATCCCGCCCTGCATCCCTTCGCCGGCCTTCGGCGCTTTCCACGCTCTCCCCTTTTTCCCTGCTCCTTCTTTGCTGCACTCCCCTGATATTGGGGCGCTTCTCGTGGGGTGCAGCAGAGTTAAGGGTGGGCAGGGGTGGCTCCGGAGCCGGCTGCAGGGGCTGATCACGCGTGCCGGGGCATGTCTGCAGGCTGAGCAGCAGGAAGGGGAATAAATTAGCAGCTTCAAGTGGAGCTGGAGGCTTCCACGTGGGAGTTTGCTTCATTTTTAAAGCAAGTGCTGGTGAAGGCTCTGCATTTCAGCCCGTCCACGTCCCATTAGTGAGTAACGTGGATGTGTTTGTATTTAGCCTTGGCATTAATTAGCGGTGGGAGATGGGGTGAGCGTGAGCTCCGGCTCTCGGCAGACGGGGTGACTCATCCGTCCCCTCTCCTTCGCCGCAGACTTTCTGCTGCAGCTCCGGCAGCCCCAGCCGCCCCCCTGCACCCGGGGATCCTCTGCGGAGCCGCTCGCCCGGGCCCGCCCCGC
>NW_009258269.1:2920884-2921312 GCF_000687185.1 Egretta garzetta | reverse complement strand
GGCAGGCGGGGCAAGGCACGGTTCAGGAGGCGGTGGAGATGCTGTGGGAAGTCTGGGCACTGCCAGGGTCACGCCAACCCCTCCTGTGGCATCCCAGGGTCTCTGCTAAGCACCCCGACCATGGGGGTGGGCTGGGTATGGGGAAGGGATGGGGCAGCCTGGGGGAAGCTGCCACTGCTGGGAGGGGCAGGGAGCCAGCGGGGAGCTGGGGGGGAGCTGCCTTGCTGCAGAAGTGACATTTGTTGAGATGGAGGAACAGGACGGGGCGGAGGGGGGCTTTACAAAATGGTATTTCCTCTGTCCTGCCTCTCCCTGAGGTCCCCGTGCCTGAAGCCTACCTCATTTCTGCTGCAATGAAGCCCGTCGTGGAAGTTGAGAAGCTGCCTGGGTGGTGGCGGCGGGCAGCCCTGCTGCCGGGAGCCGCAGGG
>NW_009258269.1:2918945-2920095 GCF_000687185.1 Egretta garzetta | reverse complement strand
TGCGGGGGGGGGGGGGGGGGGCGGCCTTGCGGGGGGGGAGCCGCAGGGCAGGGAAGGGCTGAAGGACGGCCACAGGACAGCAGGACAGCCAGGCCGGGGGCATGGGGGCTGGCATCCCTGCTGCTGCCCAGGGGATGACCGGGAGCGGGATCGGAGAGCGCCCCGGTGGAGGCCACCACGCAGGGTCCTGAGCAGGTACCCAGAGCCGACATGTCCAGGGACCCCTAAGCTCCCCATGAGGTCCCACAGACCCCCCTGAATCCTTCTCTGCCATGCAGATGCCCCTTTTGGGTCGTCCCCCCCCTGTTTAGGGGCTGGGGGGGGACTGTAGGACAGCCCAGCAGCTCCATGTGGCTGTGGGACCACGTCTCCGCCATGGGCATTGCAAAGCGCTTCCTCAGACCTGCTTTTTCCTTGGGCCCCCTCCCCAGAAGAAGTCACCACGCCTTAATGAAATGCAGCTTGGCCGGCACAAGGACATCGACGACTACCGGTGCCGTGTCCTCTGGGGTGAAGCTCTTCCATGGTGCGGAGCTTGGCCAGGCTCAAGCTCCTGGCCACCAGCACCCATGGAGCTGCAGAGGTGCCCCGCTGCCCAGGGGTCCTGTCTTTTGGTGGCCCAGGAAAGCCAAATCCTCCCGTCTCAGTGCTTGGCAGCAGAGCAGAGCAGAGCAAATCCCTCCCAGCCACCTTGGTACGAAGTGGGAAAAGCAGGGCTCACGGGCGCCAGCCCAAGGGGCCCTCCACGTGCGTGCGGCTCATCAGAATCCATTCCCTGCCTCTCCAACACAAAGCAGCTAGGTTGGGGTTTGGTTGGTTTTTTTTTTTTTTCCCTTTCCCTCCTGTAGCTGGAATTTTGCTGCGTGTTTTGTCCTGGATCAGCTGAAAACAGCTCCAGTCAATCTTAACAACTCATTAGCTCGGTTTTGCCGTGAAGACGTTGTTGCTGTTGCTCGCACGGGAGGAGAAGGGCTCGGGTGGTGGTGGAGCGTGGTGTCTGCTGCTGGGAGCTTCCCTACAGACCGCTGTTTGCCGGGGCTCTGGCTTCAAAGCCAATTGCCACAGGCTTGCACTTGCCTGACCCCAGGCCTGGCATTTATTATGTGCTCGTTGGATGCGACGCAATCCAAGGCAATTAGCTCACCCATCA
>NW_009258269.1:2917401-2918787 GCF_000687185.1 Egretta garzetta | reverse complement strand
GGGGCGAGCGCGCGCTTTGCGCCCGCCCTTCCATTGCTGCCATCCAGCCCGGCATCCCGAGTGAGCGCAGCCGCGGCCGGTCTCTGCCGAGCTCCTGCTCTGTGTCTCCCCATTTCCCGCATGGGGAGCAGGGGTTTCATTACCAGCAATGTCCTCTCCTGGCTGCCCGGATATTTATGGCAGTCCTTCTTTTTTATAGCCAATTTTGTAGAGTGCCCAGCAGTTAGCTCAACTGCTTCCTTTCATTCCTGCATTATTGCCAATTTCCTGTTCTGCAGCCTAAATTTATCACATCTTTAATTGTTTGATAACTCCTACAACCAGCTCAGAGTCACGCTGCCCTATGCCGGCCCCGCTCCCTCCCCACAGGCTTCATGCTCCCGTCCCCGGCACGTGTCTTAGCCCCCTCCCAGCGCGTATCTGCAAAGCAGATTCCAGCCCGTGCGCCAGCCTCGGCATCTCGCGGGTGCTTTTGGCCTCCTTTCTCTCATTTTAATTCGCCAGTCCCAGCCTAGCTCAGCATCCCTGCGTTGGTCCGTCGCCAGTTTATCCTGGGAGTCCTCATGGTGCGCGTGGGTCCGCCCGGAGGTCTTCCTCCCGCCAGCAAAGCCGGCGTTATCCTACAGACCTTTGCTCCGAGCTGTGTCCTTCCCAGCTCCTGCCCGTCCCCGCGCAGATGCCAGGGCTTCTGCCTGGTGTGAGCAGCCTCTGGGGGGGGGTGGGTCCATGGCACCCCTTCAGCTGCCTGCGTTTGGGCTGTGTGGGGAGCGAGGGAGCAGAGGGAAGGGTGCTGCTGTGCTGGGACAGCCCAGTCCTTCCAGAAGAGCGCTCCCGCCTGTGCTCCGGGGCTGAGAGCTGGTCCTGGACCAGAGCAAACCATAATTTTTCACTTTAGCTCCTGAAGTCCCCGTGCTTGCTCATTTCCATGAGCTATTCGGGAGTCTCCGATGACTCTTTTGATATCTGCTGTCCTACGCCGCTGAGCCGACAGCATCCCGGCTGCTGGCTGCACCCCGGGTCCGGCCCGGCCGGGAGATCTGCGGTCTGGCTGCTGGGGCTGCTCAGGCTGGGTTCTGCTCCAGCAAGGATTTCCCTCCTGACTGCAGGCTGCTTCGTGAGCTTTGCTGGGAAGCTTCCAGTTTTTCTCCCAGATTCAGTTTTAGCCAGACGTGCAATGCCTTCGGTTATTGCTTTGGTTTCATTTCGGTTCTACCCACCTTCTGCCCGCCGGCGATTTGTGCTTTCGCGTGCCCACTCACCCCGGGCGCCCCAGCTGGGGTGGGGGTGCATGGTGGTACAGGGGTGCACGGCCCCTGAGCCGTGTGGCCCTGGGCGCCCCTCGGCAGGGTGCCAGCCTGTGGGCACAGGGGTGCGTCCTGCTCTCCA
>NW_009258269.1:2913813-2915817 GCF_000687185.1 Egretta garzetta | reverse complement strand
GGGGGGGGGTGGGTCCATGGCACCCCTTCAGCTGCCTGCGTTTGGGCTGTGAGGTGAGCGAGGGAGCAGAGGGAAGGGTGCTGCTGTGCTGGGACAGCCCAGTCCTTCCAGAAGAGCGCTCCCGCCTGTGCTCCGGGGCTGAGAGCTGGTCCTGGACCAGAGCAAACCATAATTTTTCACTTTAGCTCCTGAAGTCCCCGTGCTTGCTCATTTCCATGAGCTATTCGGGAGTCTCCGATGACTCTTTTGATATCTGCTGTCCTACGCCGCTGAGCCGACAGCATCCCGGCTGCTGGCTGCACCCCGGGTCCGGCCCGGCCGGGAGATCTGGGGTCTGGCTGCTGGGGCTGCTCAGGCTGGGTTCTGCTCCAGCAAGGATTTCCCTCCTGACTGCAGGCTGCTTCGTGAGCTTTGCTGGGAAGCTTCCAGTTTTTCTCCCAGATTCAGTTTTAGCCAGACGTGCAATGCCTTCGGTTATTGCTTTGGTTTCATTTCGGTTCTACCCACCTTCTGCCCGCCAGCGATTTGTGCTTTCGCGTGCCCACTCACCCCGGGCGCCCCAGCTGGGGTGGGGGTGCAGGGTGCTGCAGGGGTGCACGGCCCCTGAGCCGTGTGGCCCTGGGCGCCCCTCGGCAGGGTGCCAGCCTGTGGGCACAGGGTTGCGTCCTGCTCTCCAAAACCGGCAGCAGAGCCTCCAACCAGGCACCGCGTGGGCTGGGTGCCCACCCCCAAGGCTGAGCCCCGCAGCTTCTTCAGGGGCCTGGCATGGGGGTTGTGTGCCCGTGCCCCAAAGAGAGCTTGTGGGGTCTGCAGGACAGGCAGGGTTTGAAGGCATCGGGGTGAAGAGAGGCTTGGGGGGCAGAGGCAGGCGTGACTGTCACAGGATCGCAGCATCGTTTGGGTTGGAAGAGCCCTTTAAGCTCCCCCAGCCCAACCGTTCCCCTAACCCTGCCATCCCACCCCCAAACCCTGGCCCTCAGCACCGCCTCTGCCCGGCTGTTAAATCCCCCCCGGGGTGGGGACTCGACCCCTTCCCTGGGCAGCCCCTTCCAGCCCCTGACAGCCCCAAGGGGAAGGAATTGTTCCCCATGGCCAACCTCACCCTGCCCTGGCACAACTTGAGGCCGTTTCCCCTCGTCCCATCGCCCCTTCCCTGGGAGCAGAGCCCGACCCCCCCGGCTCCCCCCTCCTCTCAGGCAGTTGTAGGCAGCGATGAGGGCTCCCCTCAGCCTCCTCTGCTCCAGGCTGAACCCCCCCAGCTCCCCCAGCTGCTCCATACTGGGTTACCGGTTTCAGGGGCTCCACCCCATGCCTAACCACAGCTCAGAGACACCAAGCAAGCATCATGCCAAGCCTTGCTGCTGAAAAACATCCAAATATCCCAAGCCTTCGCCCCGCTGCTCAGCAGCCTGGCCGTACTATTGCAGAGGGGGTCGAGCCCCCCCTCTGTGCAGAGCCCCGAGAGCACTGCAGCCTTGCAGAAGGATCCCTGTCCCTGTCCACCCATTCGGCATCAGTTTGCTCTCCTTGTTGCTTCAGGCTGCCTTTAATGCATGAATTAGATGGGTCTCGGTGCTCTGCCCCATTTACACCTCATGGTGTGACATCCCAAAAGCCCAGGGGAGAGCAGCCGGTCCTCAGTGGAGGTCCTGCCCCAGCCTTCACACCTCCCGGGCAGCAGCCCCAGCCCTGCGGTGCTGGAGGTGCTGGGTACCTTTTAAGGGTAATTTGGAGCCACAGGAATTACCAGGGGGCTTCACGCCTTGTATTGTTAGTGCTTGTCAAATATTTATGAAAAAACAATCTGGGGATAATTAATTCAGCAGCAATGGCAGAGCCCGGCTGAGATTTATTTGATGGATATGATTGGAGCATGGGCCGAGCTCTGCCAAGTCCGGGAAAGCGTACCATCAATAATAGATTTGTCAATAGATGAAAACATCATCAGATCTGTGAGCCTTGAGTGCCACCTGGCCAGCACATCCCCGCCGTCACCCCAGGCCA
>NW_009258269.1:2912087-2913155 GCF_000687185.1 Egretta garzetta | reverse complement strand
GGCGTGGGTCCACCCAGGGCAGGACCAGCCCCGGGCGCTCAGCAGCCCAGCTGGCTCCAGCAGGGCTGGCCGATGAGCTGCGCCATGTCCCCCGCGTCGGGCAGCCGTGGGCAAGGGGGCAGGCAGGGCTCCAGGGCCTCCAGCATCTTCCCAGGCTGCAGCCAGGCTGTGCTGGGACACCCAGTCCCGTTCCCCCATGCACCAGGCAGGGACATGGGGCTCCGTGGGATGCAGGCGGGCAGGGGACCGTCCCCTTCCCCGGGGGGTGCCGGGCTGGGCGGGCATGGAGCAGGCTGGCTCCGGGGGAAGCAGGAGGGATGCCGGGGGGCTGATTTAGTGATGACCCCATCCTCTCCTGCAGCCTCTCCCCGCCGTCGCTCCTGTTCTGACAAATCCCAGCACCCAGCACATGGGGCACCTTCTGTGGGGCATCCCCCATTCAGAGCATGCAGGGCTTGACTGGACCCGGGGGGCTATGCCACCCTGGGCAGGGTTGCCCCTGCTCCCCACGGGCATCGGGGCTCCCCAGCCGCCCGGGTCGCTGGCTCAGGCTGCTTCTCATCCATCTGCTCTCCTGTCACATCCCCGTCTCCCTGATTATTTTAATGAGGATAATGATTCACACCTGGGCAATTCAAACCCGCTAACAATAACAATTTTAATTAGTTTCCACTACAAATCTGAAACGTCGTCATTAACATTTAAAACGCTTGCGATTGGCAACTCCGTACAAAGCAAGGCCTGGGTGGGCTGGGGGAAGCTGTGGGAGGGGTGGGCAAGGCTCAGGGGTGCTGGTGGGATTGGGGACCCGCTAGCAGGGGGTGAGGCTGGGCACCTACACCCCATGGCCCCGAGCTGTTCCACTCTGCTCTGCCAGCCCGTCGCGGGGGCGGGTGGCAGGGAATTGCATCGCCTGGGCGCCTGGGTGACTGCGGGCAGGGACCGGTGCCCGGAGCTTGGTGGCACCTTTGCTGCTGGCGGTGGCACATGAGCTGCAGCCTCTGGGGACCCACATGGGCTGGCAGAGCCACGGCGGGGGGGGGCCCCCCCCCCAAGCCAGAGGACCCT
>NW_009258269.1:2911661-2912029 GCF_000687185.1 Egretta garzetta | reverse complement strand
ACCAGGAGAAGCGGACACATCCCAGAGGCTCGCCCTACTTCCCCAAGACCCTCTTGAACCCCAGAAAAACCCTGCTCCACCCCAAAAAAACTTTGATACAGGCTTTCTGCTGCACCACAGCACCTGAAGGCCATGCACTTTGGGGTCAAGCCTGTCTCGGTCTGCGTGCCCCCCAGCAGCCCCCCGTGCCCTTCCCTCCAGGCAGACCCCTCCAGCCCCACACAGCTCTGCCCCAGCAGCCCGGCAGGAGATGAGGAAGACCTCGGAGGGGGCCGGGCAGCGATGCCGACGTGGCTGACTGGGGAAGTGGCTGTGGTGCCCCAAGGGCAGATGAAGGAGCTTTTTCTTGGGGGTGGGAAGAGGCAGCA
>NW_009258269.1:2910400-2911096 GCF_000687185.1 Egretta garzetta | reverse complement strand
CCCCCCCCCCCCCCCCCCCCCAGCAGCCCCTCAGCAGCCCCACGCCCCCACCGCTCCTGCGCCCACCCGCCTGCCTTTCCTTCCCGGGAGGCATCGGTGGCCCGGTTCCTGGGCTTTGCCCTTGCTCGGCTTGCTCAGGCGTGTGCGGCAGGGGACCACGCTCCGAGAAGTTGCTCCAGGCACTACAAGGAACACGGGGAAAAAAGACAACCGCAATGATGCTTTGGTCCGGCTGCTGCCTCTAGGACACGGGGCGTACGTCCCCTCGGATCCTGGGCTCGGTTTTCCCTTGACGCCAGGTCTGCCTTTGCAAAGCGGAGCCTTTCTGAGGCTGCAGCTCCTGGCGCTGGTGCTTGCCTGTCCCTGGAGGATGCTGGAGGAAGAAACACTTCCACGGTGCCCAGCTCAGGCAACCTGTCAGCCATCACATCAATCATTCAGCCCAGCCTGGCCCCACGGGATGTGTTTAGCGGCAGGATCTGGGATAAGGCAGGGCCAGGGCGCTGAGCGGCACATGGGAGGCCCGCGTGCCCGGCACCCCAGCGCTGCGGCAGTGGGATGCTCTCCTGGAGGCAGCAGAGATGAAGCTGTGGTTCCAGGGTGATGGGGACTCAGCGGTCCCCAAGGGTGCCCCAGGGATGCGGGAGTGGGCAGGGATCCTCCGGCCCATGATGTCTTGGGACGGGGGGGGGAGGG
>NW_009258269.1:2910033-2910355 GCF_000687185.1 Egretta garzetta | reverse complement strand
GTGGCAGCCACGTGGGGAAGGGTGACCCGCAGCCTGGGCAGGGACCTTGGGGTCAGACCGGGGACAGGACTGCGGTCCTGATGCTGTTTGATGTCCTTGGAGCTGTTTTCCTCCAGGCTTGCCCAGCTCTTTGCACTCTGACAGAGGGAGCTGCCTGTCGCCCTGCCCTGCCAACAGCATTCCCCCAACCCAGCAAGCCTGGGGGTCTCCGGGGCTGGAGCTGTTGTGCAGGGACATGAGGGGCTCTCCTGGGGCCCTGAAGGGACCCGTGGGCTTGGGGTGCCACTGTCCCAGTGGCACAGCCAGGGGCACCCGGCTGGGA
>NW_009258269.1:2908790-2909995 GCF_000687185.1 Egretta garzetta | reverse complement strand
GGCGCCCCCCTCCGGGCCCGGGGGGCCCCTGCCTGTCTCATGCCCAGGGGGCAGTGGTCTGGGACATGGGGCAGCGGAGAGCTGTGCACCTTTCCTGTGCGCCCTGCCTTGCAAACAGGAGGTGCTGGGCAGTGGGGAGCAGCCTTGTGGCCAGGTCTTGGGCACGGTGAGTCCTGGAGTGGCCCTGATCCTGCATCCTTCTCCTGGGCAGAGGTTTCCCTGTATGGTTTCACGCCCAGGCAGCAGTCGAGACCAGCTCTTTTGCAGCATGGATGCCGGCAGGCTTAGGGCAGGGTGGGCAGCTGAGCCCCTCGCCCCCCCCGCCCCCCATCCTCAGCACCATGCAGGGCACCCCCTGAGCGCTCCAGAGCACCCTGCCCTCACCGGCCCCCAGCAGAGAGGAAGACCACACTGGAGGTGGGATGATGAAGCCAATGGACAGGGCTTGAGACAGGGTGGCAGCACGGGTGCTGAGAGCCCTGGCCGCCAACCCCTGGTCCAGCAGCTTCCCGAGGGGCTGGCAGGCAGCAAGCTGCCGGGGCAGAAAGCAAGAGTGAAGATTACAGCCACCTCCTCTCCCTCCCCCAGCCACACCGGCTGGTGTCTTAGTGTAAACAAGGTATTTAATATGCAGAAGCACTCATTAGCATCTCCTGGTTTCAGCGGCGGCGTGTCTGCAGCTGGACTCGCGGGACATGTCACAGGAAATCTCTACACACAACTTTTAATTACAGACATCCCCGCTTTTAAGGCTGGGGTCTTGGGCAGGGTGGGTCAAACCCTCGTGAGCAGATGGAGAGACACGGATGGAGCCCCCTCCCCTTCCCCTGGAGCCTCACAGACCCTGCTGCAGGGTGTTTAAGCCTCCTTGTCCTCCATAAATGCTTGCTGGAGCACAGCCACGGACCGCGACCATCCTTGACCCCCCCTTTGCCACTCCATGGGGTCCTGCAGCTCACGGTGACAAGGGGACCAGGGAATTCTCAGCCCTTTCCTTGGGCTCAAACCCCGGGATGGGCCCTGCTCTTCCCGGTGTGCCGAGGGGGAGGCAGCCACGTGGGCTTGCAGGTCATCGTGGAGGCACATGGCTCATCCCAAATCCATCCTTGGTCCAAACCGGACACTCCAGCACCCCAAGTGCCTGTGCGTTTCCAGAGCCCGGCGGTGCCCACCGGCAGCGGTCGGTAGCCAGGCCCCGCCAGGGG
>NW_009258269.1:2908069-2908431 GCF_000687185.1 Egretta garzetta | reverse complement strand
GCGAGTCCTGTCCCCCCTCCCTCCTCCCGGGCCCCGCCACTGGATGGGGACCCTTTGCCCAGCCCTGCTTTGCTCTGGTGCTGCTGGATCCCCTTCCCTCATCCCGGTGCCACCACCAGACGAGGATCCCTTGCCCAGCCCCGCTTCGCTCTGGTGCTGCTGGATCCCCTTCCCTCATCCTGGTGCCACTGCCAGACGGGGATCCCTTGCCCAGCCCCGGTTCATTCTGGTGCTGCTGGATCCCCTTCCCTCATCCCAGTGCCGCCACTGGATGGGGACCCTTTGCCCAGCCCCACTTCGCCCTGGTGCTGCTGGATCCCCTTCCCTCATCCCGGTGCCAAGGGGGTCCCAGGGCAGCGGTT
>NW_009258269.1:2906297-2907497 GCF_000687185.1 Egretta garzetta | reverse complement strand
GACCCCCTTCCCTCATCCTGGTGCCACTGCCAGACGGGGATCCTTTGCCCAGCCCCGGTTCATTCTGGTGCTGCTGGATCCCCTTCCCTCATCCCAGTGCCGCCACTGGATGGGGACCCTTTGCCCAGCCCCACTTCGCTCTGGTGCTGCTGGATCCCCTTCCCTCATCCCGGTGCCAAGGGGATCCCAGGGCAGCGGTTCGGGGGCTTGTGTTGATGTGTTGGTCGCTCTTCCCATGGCAGAAGGAAGCGGCCTGAGCTCCAGGCCTGGTTTCTGATGCTGGGCTGGTTCAGAAAGCAGCTATCGTCCCTCAGGGCTTCACCTCCAAGCTCGGGGACGTCAGCCAGCTCGCCAGCCCGGCTCGGGCAGGGGCCGCCTGCACTGGAGCCGCTTTCTGAAGGCAATCTCATGCACATTCGCTTTTGCAAACGCCTAAACAGCTGCGAATTTCTCACTTGCTTTCCCTCGGGGCCACTCCGTGTGCTGGAGGGAGGGCGGAGAGGGGCGCGTGGGCATTTTTGCACCCACCCTCTGGAGGTTTCGGGAGCTCCAGCACTGGGGCCGGGGGGGGGTTCAGGTGCTCTGACACAGGGTGCAATACCCAGCTGGGTCCCTTCCCCACACAGATTGCTGCTCCCAGGCGGGTGCTTCCCGGAGAGGCAGCCGGGCAACAGCGTTATCGTGCCCCCTCCTCCAAAGCTTTTAGCAGGAGTCATTTGTTGGCTGCTGGAGTTATCTGCAATACCACCCCAGCCATGGAATGCCCATCCTGTGGTGGGCAGCAGCCAGCAGCTTTCCAGGTAGCTGAAAGGATTCCCGGCTTACTCTGGCACCAGCATTCCCATCCCAGTACATCCCAGACAGCTGAGGGGGGCTGGGATGGGGGGTGCAGGGTGCAGGCTGGGTCTGTGCAGCGTTGCAGGGCAGAACCGGCTCATTCTCATGTAGTTTGGGCATCTCCATCTTGCATGGCATGGGGGCAGCTGGGCCTTCCCCTTGTTCCCTCGGAGGGGCCAAACCGGGGGCAACAGAGGGATCAAAATCTTGGGACTGGGCTGGATTTCAGGAGTCCCCACTCCATACGAGAACACAGCTTGGTGAGCTGCCAGGCCAGGAGAGAGCTACAGCAACTTCCCCACAGCACACCCCAAACCCCCATGGCACACCCCCAAACACCCACGGCACACCCCCAAACACCCA
>NW_009258269.1:2889723-2892210 GCF_000687185.1 Egretta garzetta | reverse complement strand
CGGCACCCCCCCAAACACCCACAGCACATCCCTGAACACCCACAGCACACCCCCAAACACACATGGCACACCCCTGAACACCCATGGCACACCCCTGAGCACCCACAGCACACCCCCAAACACCCACAGCACACCCCCAAACACCCATGTCACACCCCAAACACACACAGCACACCCCAAACACACACGGCACGCCCCTGAACACCCATGGCACCCCAGTCTGGGAGGAAACCAGCCACATCCATCATGCACTTAGGACCTTGGAGGGCATCTCCTCCTCCTCCTCCTCCTCCTCCTCCTCCTCAGGGCTGAGCATGCTGCTGGCACCGCTCCGCTGCATCCTCCCCCGGGAGCACCATGGAAGCGCAGGCGGAGCGGCTCTGCAGCCCGGGGGTTGCTGGAGGTGATGTGCCGAGCGGTGCTGGGCAGGCGTGTGTGTCCTCTCCCGTTCCCTGTGGCCCTCCCCTGACCATGAAGCCAGCTGGGATCCCCTGCAAACATCAGGGACATCGGACACACTGGGATCCTGTCCATCCGCCTGCTCCTTCCCCCACTTCGGCTGCAGCCTGCTGCCCCTTAAATTGTGCTGGCCCTGCGGATCCTCACTGCCGGCCACATCCCAAACTCAGCCGTCTTAAAAATAACTCTCCCAAAAGCCCAGCCTGGCTTGGCACACGCACCGCCCGGGGCTGGGAGCCAGCAGAAGGAGCCGGGAGGCCCCCGTGCCCTCTTGGCCACCCGGGTGGGTGGGGGCACTTGCCCCTATAACCATGCACTTTGCTATAGCCCGGGCTTTCTCCACCGCCACGGGCCTGGACCTGCCATTGCTTCCCCACAGTGCTGGCGCTGGGGCCACGTCGGTGCCAGGTGACACCTCCCCGGGGACAACAGTCCCCATCCTGGGGGAAAAGACAGGGAGGGACACAGCAAGGACATGTGCCAGCCTGGAAGGAGGTGGGGCTGGGGGGCAGTGGGGGGCTGGCTGAGGGTGCTGGCTGTTGGGGGATGGCTGTGGCAGGTTTGGGTGGGGGCATGGAGAGATGAAGACTACCCCAGGCGGGAGGAAGGAAGGCGGGTGATGAAAGCCAGGCTGGGAAAACCTGTGGGCGTTGGGAAAACCAGCAGGATTTACATCTGGAATGGGAAAACTGAGCAAGAGAAGGCTGGGAGGAGGGTCTCACCCAGGGTGGGGGGTGAGAAGAAGTGCTCCATGGCAACTGCCGGAGCCGGAGGAGGGAGGGCTGGGAGGAGGATTAAGGGATGCGTTTTGGTTCATGCTGATCCTAAGCTATTGCCTGAACATCTGTGAAGTGTCGCCGTGCCTTCCT
Source organism: Egretta garzetta (assembly GCF_000687185.1). Classification (NCBI taxonomy): domain Eukaryota; kingdom Metazoa; phylum Chordata; class Aves; order Pelecaniformes; family Ardeidae; genus Egretta; species Egretta garzetta. The sequence continues at coordinate 2,890,882 of NW_009258269.1, read as the reverse complement.
GTGCCTCCCGGAACGCTCCCAGCGCGGTCCGGAGGGGCATCCAGCTGCTGCATCGCAGGGTGCCGCGCCACCACCTGACCTGAGAGCAGAGCTAGGGGTGGGTTTGGGGAAAAGACACCCACTGCCTCCCAAAACCCAACAGCAGGGTGCCTCCAGCACCCTCCGGCTGGTGCCCCCATGGCCAGCCCCTGCCCTGGTGGGCTTAAGCCTCCTGCTCCCCCTTGAACCCTTCACCGCTTGGGTCTCGCTGCCGCCTGCCGAATTCTACAAGGAGACAGCTCCTCTCCGGGAGGTATTTTTAGGCAGTTTCCCGATGCCGGCTGCTCTCTGAAAACACGAGCCCCTTCCAGCCCGTGTGTCCTGCGCAGCCGGTTCCTGGGCGCGTAGCCCTGCTCTGCAGGCATCCAGAGGCGAGCAACCACCACGTGGGCTCGGACGCAGGGGCAGAGGTGTCCCAGCTCCTCCAAGAGCCCGGCCGGGAGCACCTCCCTCGCCCCACGTCACCGCCACCGGCGACCTGGATTCCTCCCTGAGCCACGAGCCGGTGACCTCAGCCATAAACAAAGAAGTGGAATAAACCCAGGGCAAGATAGATGCCTGTTTTATAGGCTTTTTAAAAGCTTTTGACTCATTCTGGCAGTCAGGACTAACCTTAAATTGCTATGTGATGGAACTGGTGGAAAATCATCTGGCAACATCGCAGCCGTGCACCGATCCATCAAGCGGAGGATAAAAATAAACAGCGTGCAAATGGGCCCCGGGGCTGGCGGGAGGCGCGGGAACCCAGCGTTGACCTCCGCACCCCCGCTTCGCCCCCGCGGCCGGGTCTCAGTGCTTGACAGGGCTGAGCATCCGCAGTCCCCTTACGCCCAGGAGGGCTCAGCCCCGTGCAGGATGGGAGCCCGCGGGCTGGCATCTGGAACCGGTCCTTGGCTGGGATCCCCCCCCCTGCCCTGGGTGCCTGGGCCTCCGTGCTGCCCTGTGGGGCTCAAAGCCAGCGTGTTTGCTTCCCTGGCGAGGTTTGTAAAACAGACCCAGGGTAACGTCCTGCTCCGAGGGGTGACGGGGAGCTGGGGTGTCTGTGCGGGGGCACGTCCCAGCCGCACCCATCCTCTCCCAGGGGCAATGTGACGAGGAGCGCTGCCTGACGTCCCCTCAA
>NW_009258269.1:2885952-2889702 GCF_000687185.1 Egretta garzetta | reverse complement strand
CCAGCCCAGCAAAGCTGGGCTCTGTGTGTGGGAAAGCCCATGGGCACAGTGAGGGGACAGCACCAGCTGCTCAGCGCCATCTGTCACCCCCCCTTGGGGGGGTCCCCCCGCCCTGGCAGGGGGTCCCCAGGAGAACTGACCTGCTCCTGGCTGCAGCCTCAGCTCACAAACCCCCTGGGCACCCTCAGACCTGCCCTGCTGCTGGCACCCAGGGGTGCACCCACACCAGACCTGCAGCCAAGCAAACCCGCCAGGGGCTGGGACCTGCTGGGAGCTGGGCTCAGAGGCGGCTCCCATCCCCTGGCACCCTCTGCGTGCCTGTGGGTGCCGGTGAGCGCGGCTCTTCCCCAGGACGTGGCATTTGTGCCGGGGTACCCAGGAGCAGGGGGGATGCGTGGCCTTGGTACCAGGCAGCAGGCAGCGGGGTGGCTAGGGAGCCCACGTCACCCTGGGGACGCAGAGCTGGGGCACCCATGTGGCTGCCTGCTCTGCCTGCCTTTCAGCGGGGAGCATTTGCGGCATCAGATGTGCTGCTCTGATCTGGAGGGCTTTGAAGCGGCTTCTAATGCATTTCTAATTCCTGCTTATCGCTGGAGCCTGTTGGAGCCTGTCTCCCCGGCCCCTCTCAGGGCGGTGCTCTCGCTCAGCTCCGTTACAGCACGATCCCAGCTTCAGACCCATGGTTTTGGTCTGGAAAATCTCCCCCAAAAGCCCCTGCCCTGGCTTGCATTGCGGCGAGGGAAGCTCCCACCACGTCAGCCTGTCCCTCTCCCTCCCCTCGCATCCCTTGGCACTGGGTGGGATGAGGTCCAGGCCCTTGCCAGGCTCTGTTGGCACCTCTGAGCTGGCAGATGGCCCCCGGCTCATCACACCTTGGTCCACAGGCCAGGCCACCTCTAGGAGCTGGGGGGGAGCTCTTGCAGGATGAACTCTGCAGCCCATCTCCAACCCCAGGGTCCCTGAGAGACCTTCAAGGGGCGACAGAAAGTCCCCGGCGGAGGCGACGAGTGAAAAGCCACCTATGCCCTGGGGTGGCACGGCCGTGGGGCAGGGAGCTAGGTCCCAGCCCCTCTGCCCTCCCGTTTCAGCTCTGGGAGGGCAGTGGAAGGGGTGGCCTTGGCATCCCCGCAGCAGCCGGCGCTGCCGAGCAAGGTGCTGCGGGATCTGATGTGATGGGGAAATGGCTCAGCGCAAAGTGCTGGGAGGCTGCGGATGGGAAGTGCCCTCTGCACTGTGCTGAAAGCTGTTATTAGCGCTAATGGCTCTTTTGCTGGGGATATTCAAATAGCAACCACTCCATTTTCATTGCAATTCTTTCCCCCCCCCCCCTTCCCACCGCCTCTCCCCAGCGAGGAAGACAAAGGCTCCTCACTGCAGAGCCGCTCCGGCTGAGGAAGCCCAGCTCCCGGGGAGCAGCACGGCGAGCCCAGGCGGAGCGGGCTGCCCATGGCCTGGCTCTTTGCGAAGGGAAAGTCCAAAGCAGCTGCTCAACCAGCGCTTGGGGGAGCGAACAAAGCTCCCTTGTGCAAGGAGCAGATGTAGCCAGGCAGAAAGCAGGGATGGAGGGGGGGGGGGACATAGGGACACGCAGAGCCCGTCAGAGCCCCGGGCACCGGCAGGCGCCAGAAGCCGGCAGCGGCCGTGCAAAAGCACAGAGCATCTCCCCGTTGTCCCCCACAGCCCCAGGGCTGGGGGCCGGCTCCTCGACCAGCAGCGGGGGCCGGGGGCTGATGGTGCCCGCCTGGCCCCGACCGCTCTATTTGCATTTCAGGGAATCACAGAAAACCAGAGTGATTTTTTTTTTTTTTTCCCCTTAGTAAGCACAGAGTTTATGTTAGTTGAAAATTGACTCAATAAATATTTCAGCCGGTATTTTAACTGCATGCACGGGCTTCAAAGGCTATTAGAGGAACAGATTTATACAAACAGGCACTGAATCACGCTGGCCAGAGCACATTATGGACCAAGGTACGAAGACTGCTCCTGGGGGAGCTGTTCTTGCTGCCGCCCAGTTTGGATAAAGTATCCTCCCCTGCAAACTGGGACCTGGCACTCGCAGCCCTGAAACTCCAGCGGGCACCGCTCACTGGGGAGGATGCTGAGCTGGGGATTTGCGACACGGGGTGTGAGCCCCGCTGCCGCCTCGCTCTTGGGAAAGCTGATGTGACCGAGGTCTCTGCCGGCTGCGTTGGGACCTGCCACCAAGGGATGAGGGGCCCTGGGTGCTGCTGAGGCTGCGTTGGGACCTGCCACCAAGGGATGAGGGGCACTGGGTGCTGCTGCGGGGCTGGGGGGCTGAGGCACTGGGAGGACTGGGACCCGCTGCTGCTGAGGTGCTCCCTGGTGCTACAGAAATGAGCTAGGCAGTGGCAGGGGAGGGCGCGGAGCCCCGGGGGAATCATTTTCCTCCTGCCTTGTGGGGAGAGGGAGGCAATTACTGCTTGCCGAGCCCTCCCCGTGCACTGAGATGGCCCCACGGGCAGGCTGCCAGGCGTGCGTGGCTTGGCCAGCTCGGGCTCTGCAGCTCCAGCACCGCTCACGCCCTGCGCTGCTCCCAGCAGCCTCGTCCCAGCGAGGCACAGCCGGCTGCGCTGCGGAAGCCGGGATCTTGCTTTGGGCACCTCAACCCCCCCCCGCATCACCCCCACCAGTCACTCTGTCCCCCCCCGCTCCCTCCTCGCCTCCCCTTTGGTGCTGGTGCAGGCGTGCGTGCTGGAGCCCAGCAGACCTGGAAATGCTCACAGCCAGCCAGACGAGTGGAAACCGCTCCTCTCCATTTGGAACCTAAATGGGAGCTTTAAATATTGCTGAAGCCAATCGATGGGGTGGGCAGGAGCCCAGCGCCGCCCTTGCCAAGAGCTGCCCGGCGTGGAGGGGAGAGGGCTCAGGTGCCCGGCAGCCTCAGCATCACCTCACATGTCCCCGTCCCCATTTGCGTGGGGACACCCCATCCTCCCGAGCCCTCCCTGGTGGCCACAGCATCCCTGGGGTGCCAGCCGAGGGTGGCCCTGGCCCGTCAGTGCCCCAGGTGGGTCCGTCCCTGACCCACGGCGCAGATCGCTTACAGATCGGCTGGTGGGCGGGGGGCAGGGAGCCCCGCGCCAGGATTAGAGCAGTTTGTTCTGGGATTAGAGCACTGTTTAGCCATAGCGCGGTGCAGTAACCCCGCTCCGCTTTACTGAGCTCCGCGGGATTAATAGTTTGTTTCAAAGGATTAGGGCGATTAGGAGTTGGAGGGGGGGGGGTGCTGCAGGACGCGGGGTTGCTTACTGGTGCCACGCGGCAAACAAGCACCGAGCCAAAAGGATGCGATGCCTCAACAGGCTGGGAGGGCTCCGGAGATGCCCCAAACTCGTGCTCCCCTCTCCGGGGGCTGCTGGTCCCCTGTGGGTCCCTGCCCCAGGCATCAGGGCCATGCACGGAGCTGCAGGAGATGCACTGTGCTTTGGTGGGATGCAAACCCCCCCTGTTCCGTGCCAACAGAGCCCAAGCCTGGCCTGACCCCCTCTTCCCCATCCAGGCTCAGCTGCCTTTTACCCTTTTCCTGCACAACCTTGGCCCAGAGAACCCACGCAGTGGGCAGGGAGCAGAGGCAACATGTGGGAAGCCCTTGGAGAGCAGGGAAATGTGAAAAAATGTTGCTCCGAGCTGTCCCCAGGTCCCCACGCCCAGCAGGGACCTCTCATCCCTGACACGTTGGCCAGCACCTTCTGGCCCTGGGACCCTCTGTGGCACCCCGGGACCCCCAGC
>NW_009258269.1:2878364-2885942 GCF_000687185.1 Egretta garzetta | reverse complement strand
CCAGCAGAGCTGGGGTGCAGGCTGCTTGGGAGCAGCAGGTCCTGGCTGGCTCCTGTGAGCCCCTTGCTCCCCAGGCTGTCCCCAGAGCCCCAGCCCCCCGCCAAAACACCAGGGTAGGGAGGTGCGGGAGCCCAGCACAAGGAGCTCGGCGGGGCTGGAAACAGGACCAGAGGAACAGCTCTCCCCCAGGCTGTCAGCACAGGGGTGAAGCTAAAACTGCCAAACCCACCCCAGGTTAGAAGCTGGAAAAGCCAAGGAACGGCAGCAGGAGACTTTGGCCCTGGGTCTCCACCTGGGTGCAATGCGGTGCATAAGGGGGTGCAAAGCTGTGTGTATGGGGGTACAATGCTGTATATATGGGGGTGCAATGCTGTGTGTATGGGGGTGCAAAGCTGTGTGTACGGGGGTGCAAAGCTGTGCGTAAGGGGGTGCAATGCTGTGTGTATGGGGGTGCAAAGCTGTGTGTACGGGGGTGCAAAGCTGTGCGTAAGGGGGTGCAATGCTGTGTGTAAGGGGGTGCAGTGCTGTGCGTAAGGGGGTGCAAAGCTGTGCGTAAGGGGGTGCAATGCTGTGTGTAAGGGGGTGCAGCGGCAGGCAGCCCTACGCCGAGGTGGCAGGGCCAGGGACTGTTTCTGGGCTCATCCCTCATCCTCTGCCGTCCTATCTGCTTGCCGTGCTGTACTGCAGCCCAGATGACTGAATCGATCCAGTCACAGAGGACTTGGCTCCGTTCCTGGCAAAGCCCCACCAGCAGCACGGCCGAGGGCAGGCAAGAGGCTGTGGCTGACGAGGCGGGGGGGGTGGCAGTGGGACCCCCACCCAGCAGATGCTGGCCACTGATGCTCCTGGGCCAGCAGCACCAGAGCTTGGGAGAGCTGCAGGGAGGGGAGGACCCCCCAGACCTGTGGCCAAGATCCCAAAGTCACATCTGTCCTTACCATCTGGGATGGACATGTGTGGGTCCCACCACTCTCTTATCTCCCCTCCCTGCCTCGTAGGGAACCCCCTGCAAGGGGGGCTACGAGCTTTTACCAGCCCACGGCCTGTGTTGCATGAGGTGAGGCTGTGGGCTTTGGGCTGGTTTGGCTGCCAGCTAACAGCAGGAGGCAACTACCCAAAGAGAAGTGGCGAGGAGGGAGGAGGTGAACCTCTCCATGGCAGCAGCTGGTCCCAGGCAGCCAGCGGCTGCATCACAGCAGCTTGGGCTGGATGTGGGGGAAATCTTCTTCCCCCGGCACAGATTGCTAAGAGAGGAGGGGGGATCTGCTTCTTCGGAGCCTTGGCCAGGCAGAGCCAACCCTGCCCGCTGCTGGCAATATTGCCGTGCACGGAGACGCGTGGGGTGCATACCCCCCCCTGCCTGGGTGTGCATGCAGGCGTGCACCCCTGGGGGTGTCGTGCCTGTAAATTCATGCTTGTGGAGACACGCGTGCACGCTGCACACGCGTGCCATTGCTGCGAACGTCCCAGCCGCGGGCGTTTGGCAGAGGGCTGAGGTGCACGCAGGGAGATTTGGTCCTTTGCAGAGAAAAGGTGTCAGGGCTGCTTTCGGCACAGCCACGCTTGGACCCCCGGGGCAGAGCCAGCAACCCGGGGCTTCAGGTCTCCCCCGGCCATGTGTCAGTGCCTGGCTCCAGCCAAAGGCCAGCCCATTCCCAGCCACTTCTTTGGGAGAGGACTGGGATGTGCTGGGAACCGGCCATACCTGGAGAAAGGAGATTTGCAGGTCTGGGGTTGAGCTGGAGAGGATCTGCCAAGGAGGGAGGGTTGGGGGCAGAAGGCTACTGCCCGGGGGTAAGGGAGCTGCTTTTCCTCCTTTCCCCTCCTCCCGCCTGTAAGGAGAGCTTTATTTTAAATCCTTTTCCGCTGCTCGCTCCCCCCGAGCTCGCGCTGCGCTGGAATGGTTTAATATTGAAGAGAGAGAAATGAGTGACTCACGCACACACGCAGTGGATAAAAATACTCGGGGCCCGAGCATCCCACGGCCTGGACCTGCCCAGCGTGGGGTGGCCGGGCACCTCGGGGGTGACGTGCCCGCCCCGGCGAGCAGAGCCAGGGACTGGGTGCCCTGGGGACTCGGCTGCCAACGCTGCCGCGGCGCTTGGGTAAAGCCGCTCTCACCCCAAGCAGCTCCAGCTCTGCTGGCTACGGGCGAAAGGGATCGAGGGCCACGGGCTGGGGGGAGCTGACTGGGAGCCACGGGGACTCCGTGTCCGCCAGCGAGCAGAGGGAGATGCTGCTGCGTTTGGCCACGACGCTGGTCCCCACGGCTGCGTGAGCGCCGAGCCCCCCTGCGAGAGCAGCAGCACGCAGACCCAGCGCTGCATCCCAGGGACGGCCGCAGGGCAGGATCTCCTCGCCCCTGGCCTCGGGACGGGTCACTGAGCCCTTTTGGGCAACGGCAGCAAGCTCTGCCCAGCCTTCCCTGCCAGCCTGCCTTGCCAGTGGTGCCTTCGCCTGGCGTCTGCGAGGGTCAGGCTGGAGCAGCTTGTACCAGCCCCGGCTTTCCTGATCCCAGGTGGAGGAAGGACATTTGAAAGCAGAGATTTAACTTTGCATTTCTTGTCTTTCGCCTGGTCATTTCTGAAAACGGGATGGTTTGCGGTGGTTTTGCCTGCTTTATGTCACTTTTTGTGTGTTTTCTGAGGAAAGGCTCCCATGCTGGAGAGTGCAGGGACCCCAGGGACCATTCATGCCCATGCCTCCCTGCTTTGCCTCTGGGTGCCGAACTGGTGGGTGACAGTCGTCCCCTTCCCTGCAGGGCTTGCTGTGGGGCGTGTGGGTGCCAGGCAGGGGCAGGGGCAGGAGGGGACATCACCCAAAGGTCTCTGGAGGCCGGTGGAACCCTGCTGAGCTGCAGAGGATCCAGTGGGGGCACCGAGGGGTTTGCCTGTGGGGTGGGTTTTTAGGGGCTGTGGGTGGGGGAATGGGCAGAGAAGCACCCCAGGAACCTGTGCGGTGCCTTACGATCCCTTGCCAGGCAGCAATCAGCTTGGAATGATGAGCACAAGGAAAAAATGGGGAGGAAAACCAGAAGAAACCCCCTTGGCACAGCAGGAGATGCCTGTTGGGCACAGGCTCCCACGACAAAGCCTGGTGCAGCTCCCTGCCAGAGCGTGGCTGGCGGTGGCTGCTCCTCTTCGCCCCGCTGCCTCCTCCCTGCCGGCTGAGGAAGAGGATGCCAGCAATGGGAGTGCCCACAGGGGTCCCTGCCGTGCCCCAGGGCACGTGGGTGCTGCGGTGGGAGCCACTGGTGACACCATGCTCTGTCCCCAGGTCCACACAACACCCAAATTCCCAGTGGGTTCCCTGGGCCCCACAGCTCGGGAGGCAATGGGGGGGCAGTGGGGATGTGGGCTGGGGTCTGTGCCCCATGCACCCAGCCAGGTCACCCACATCCTGGGTGTTACTCACCCAGCTGGATCAAGGAGGGGCATGACCACCATCAATTCGCCCAGGGAAGGGTTGCACAAGGAGCAGGAGACTCTCCTGGCCTGGGCATGATCTCAGCTCCCTTCAGGCTTTTTCGGGTCCTGCCCCATTTCCCCCTAAGCGTGAGCTGCCTCCCTCTGCATCCCCGACCTGCTGGTGCCCATCACGGGGGTTTTCTTGCAAGCAGCTCTGAAACTCAGCAGGCTCTGGTGGGTTTTGGTTCACCAGAAAGCTCCTGGGCAGGGGGAGAGGGGATGCCCAGGGGCTCACGGGACCACTGGCAACGCACCCCACGGCGAGGTGTGGACCCATTGCTGTAGCTGTGGGCGGTGGCACGGGGCGGCAGGAGAGAACATCCCTCCCCATAACCTGGCAGGCTCTGGAGATCACGTTTCTGGCATTTAGCTGGAAGCTGAAGTGCAGGAGACGGGGCTCTGGCAGGGATCCCAGCACTCTCCGCTTTACTGGTAGGGGGGTGGGAGCTGCCGCGGCTCGGCGGGAGGCCAGCCAGGGGCTGGGGTGCGGGGAGGAGGATGCTCTTGCAAGGATGCAGCCCTGGGAGCCGGCTGGAGCCGGGGAGGGCAGAAAGCAGGGTGGAAAAGCAAGGAAGGGTGCCAGGCAGGCGCGGCGGGTGAGGTAGGAGCCCTGCCTCGGGAGGCTGTGCAGCGCTCGGGCGCCTTAGCAGATGCAAATTGCTCCAGCCTGGCTCACCCGCTCTGCTCCGCTCTCCTGCATGGCTCTGTGCACACGCCTGCTCTCCCAACGGCAAAGGCGAGAGAGCAGAGGCTGTTGTTTGTCATCCTCCTCAACCCCCTGCGCGAGCCAGCGGGGGGGACGTGCTCCTGGGCGGGACGCAGCTCCCCGCCATCACGGAGCACTGGCCACCGGCTGCCAGGGGGATCCCTACGGTGGCGACAGTGGCTTCGCGATGTTGTGGGTCCCCTGTGCTGGCAGTGGGGACCGAGGTGTCATTTCCCACCAAACTGGTCCTGAGCAGGTGGGAATGGAGCAACTGGGGCAGGGTGGGACAGCACTGGGATCTCCCACTGCGGGCTGTGCGCTCCCGGGGACCATCAGCCTCCTTGGCTGGGGGTCCTGTGGGGAGCTAGCTGGTGGAACCGAGCCACGTTAAAATACATGGGTATATATGGCAAAAGAAAGGGCTATTTTTAACCGGAATTAATTCCCGGATCTGGATCTGACCTGCCTGGCAGTCCGGACGGCTGCACCCAAGCGCTGGGTGACACTGGGGAGTGAGGGGACGTGGGACGGGATGCCCTGACCTGGTGCCAGACGTGAGCCGGTCTGGTGAAAAAACCAAAAAACCCCGCTCCTTTTCTCCTTTTCCCTTTGCTGTGTCACTGCCCAGCTGGGGAGCTTGCTGAGCTCTGCGCCACGGCCCCCCCCGGCCACTGCCAGCACAAGGAGCGACCGAGGCCGAGCCCGGGGCAGACGGCGGGAGCATTCTGCAGTGTTTTCCCAGGGCTACATCCAGTAGCAACTCCCCTCTCACTGCTCCCCTTGCTTTCTTGATCTTCAGGACACATTTTTCTGCCTTTCATGGGAACTTAAACCCATCTTGCGCCAGGGCAGGGTGAGGTTGGCCATGGGGAACAATTCCTTCCCCTTGGGGCTGTCAGGGGCTGGAAGGGGCTGCCCAGGGACAGGGTTGAGTCCCCAGCCCTGGGGGGATTTCACAGCCGGGCAGAAGCGGTGCTGAGGGCCAGGGTTTGGGGGTGGGATGGCAGGGGTAGGGGAACGGTTGGGCTGGGGGAGCTTAAAGGGCTTTTCCAACCTAAACGATTCCGTGATTCCACGATTCTCACCCTGCGCACCCCACGTGCCCGGGCAGGGGCTGTGGCTCAGCGCTGCTTCGCACGTGCACGAGGCGCCCGCAGCCGCTCTCCCTCCTCTGCTCAGGACCACGGCTGCCCTCTCCCCAGCGCCGGCAGGGATGCTAACGCTCGCTGGCTCCGGCTCCCGCATATTTCTTCTCAAAACACCAACCTCAGTTTGGCAGGAACAGCCTGCACTGCTTGTTCCTAGTTATAACTCTCAGCTGGTTGTATTAAATAGGACGGTTGGATCGGCCTGTGCTGGTCTGAAGGCTGCCGGCTCTTCCTCGCTATTTACTGCTCTGCCAGGCTCCTGTGTCAGCTGCAAATATTAGCAGCAAGATCGCAGATTTACTTCCAGACGGCTGCTGAAAGCCTGGCATAGCAATGAACAGCGCTTTCGCGGGGCTCCGCGTCCTCTGGGGAGGTCTCGAGCATTTCGGGGCGCAGGGGCGGATTCACGAGTGGAGGGGACCCACCCCAGCTGGTGGGCACGACACACACCCCCCCTCGCCGTGGCCATCCTGCTTGTCCCGGGGGTGCTCCCACTGCAGGGGAGACCCCGCTGCCGGTGCAAAGCCACTGCCCGGCCATAAATCACTGCCCGGCATGAAGAGGGGACCCAAGATCCGGCCTTAAATCACCGCCCGGCATGAGGAGGGGACCCAAGATCTATTTTGGGGTGGCTGTTGTCTGCCGTGGAGGTTCAGCGGCTGCTTTGCCAGCAGCGCAACCGGTCTGGCAGCACGGGCAGAGGGTGGAGCGGGGACGGGAAACGCTGCCCTCAAAGGAGCCCACCCGGGGCGTGAATCAGAGCCTTTCCTCACCCACCGATTGATCGTAGAAACACGCCGCGATAACAGCTCATACCCCGTGGTGCAGCGCCCATTGAGTGCGGGCGCCCTGATCTGGGGCAGATACCGGCGGGGAAGCATCTCGCCCTCTCGGTGCTTGGGGAGGCAACTCCAGAGGGCAAGGCGAGACGCGGACAGGCTTCCCAGGGCTGAGCCGTGCCCCAGGAGGAGTCGGGCCGGCCCTCACCCTGCCGCCAGCACGCACTTCAGCATCATCCCTGCCTGAAAGAAGGGAAAACCTAGTCCTTGCTTTTTTTTTTTTTTTTTTTTTATGTCCATTATATTTGACGTGAGACAGCAAGAAAGACCGTATGACTCAGTGCTTTGCAATGCAGCTCCTCTGTGGCTTCCTGCCTCTTGAGGACCGCTGCCGGCGGAGGGTCGCTGCATCGCTTTTGCCTTTCTAGCTAAATTCCTCTTCTGCGGGAAAAGTGGGGTCCTCCGGGCTTGGCTCCCCCTGGGCAAATTGCGGGGTGAGCTTGCGTGGCCCCCCAGGTCTCACAGAGGCAGGCAGCAGGGCGCGGAAGCCTGAACCCACGGAGGATGCGTGGAGGAAGAGGGGTCACATTTGGGGAGGGAAACGCAGCCCAAGCAAAACCAGCCTGAGCCAGACCCTGCCTGCACCTTTCCGAGGGGCTCCGGGTCCTGGGTGGCTGGTGGCCGGGTGCTGCTGCAGGAAGCCACGGGCTTTCTTGGGTGCCCATGGGCTTGCGTGCTGCTCTCCGGGGCCCGCTTGCGTTTTCTCCGTGGGGGCATCGGGAGCAGGTTTGCTCCGTGGGTCTGGGGCGAAGCGCGGCAGGCAGTTTCACGCCCCGATAAGCTTCAACAACAGGGTGAAAATCTCTCCTGCATTGTTGTCAGGTTTCAGGTCTCCGATGGGTTGGAACAGAGACAAAGCTCTTTGGTTTGCTCCTTTTCCATCTCGCATCATTCGGGCTGAGTGGGCAGATCTCTCCCGAGCTAGGCAGGCGGGGAGCTGCGAGGTGTTTCCTAGTTTCATGCTCTTCAGGCTGTGATGTGTCCTCCAGGACCTCTTGCTGCCGTTTGGTGGGATGAAAGGCAGCGTGTGGCCCACTGCCCCCCTTCGCGCCCGTTCCCTCGGGTCCCAGGTCTTTACCTGAGCAAGGGGAGCCAAAGGGAGCAGCTCCGACGGGGCCAGCCCCCCTGCTTCCCGCGGCTCCCGAGGTGCCTACCCAGGGATCAGAGGAATCGCAGGCTCTATCGGCCACCCCGGAGAGTCTGGGGAGCAAACCTTGCTCTTTATGGGCACTTTGATGCTCAGCGCTTAGAGGAGGGTGGGGAGGGGCTGGGTTTGCAGGACCTCTCTGGGGAGGGGAACCAGCAGCTCCTGCTCCGTCTGCGCCTCCGTGCGTCTCCGTGTCCCTGCCCATGCGTCTCCGCGTCGTGGGCCTCCGCAGGTCACCGGTGCCCTTCCCTGCAGCCACTGGTGGGCAGGG
>NW_009258269.1:2877178-2877936 GCF_000687185.1 Egretta garzetta | reverse complement strand
GCTGCAGGGCTCATTCCTATTCCGCATCGCGCGGTGGGTGCCTGTCCCCGCTCCTGGGGGCTCTGGCTCTCCGCTAGCAGGTGGCCCGCTGGGGTTTGCTGGCAGCCGTGAGGGGAGGGTATTTTTAGCTTTCCACTCCCTCTTGCTGTGGGCGGTATGTGGCATTTATTTGTCGTTAAAGTATTTCTAATTAGGGTGGCAGGCTGCTTACACGGCAGGAGTGATGGCACGGAGCTGAAACGTGCTGAAGGTACCATCGCTAACCCCCCCCTCAAGCTCCCGGGGTGCTGGGGCAGTGGTGCTGCAGGCTGTCCCTGTCCCCAAAGATCCGGCTGACCCTCCCCACATCGGAGGGGAGCTGCGTGGTTCCATGAGGAATGCAAGAAACCCAAGCTAAATGGTCACGAGCCGTAGGTAGGAGGAGCACGAGTGAGCTTCCAGGGCCACAAATCCATCCCCATTCAGCACAGGCACCGCCATCGCGGCCGTGCTCGGGCTCTGTGGAAGCATTTGGGTGACCCGTCTCCCCACACCCCCGGGAGATGCCACCTCCGATCAGGCAAGGGCTGCCTCCTCCTTCTGGCTTCCATGCGTCCATGCCCAGTTTGGACCTACTTTTTCTCACGCCGGCCCCTTGGCTCAGCTCCTGGCATTCCCAGGCCTGCATCCAAGCTCCCTGCCTGCCTCTGCCCCCCGCCCCCCCAATGAGTCTGGGGAGAAAACACCTTGTAGCTGTGAAAGGGGGCCCTGCCGGGATG
>NW_009258269.1:2875953-2876628 GCF_000687185.1 Egretta garzetta | reverse complement strand
CTGAGCGCCGGGAAGAAAACAGAGGCTGGGAAAGCAGATGCCAAAATGAACTGGGGAGACCCCTCCCGGCGCAGGACAGGAGGGTGGGCTGGCTTTTTCGCTGCCCTGGACCCTCCGTCGCGCACCCCATGATAAGACGCGGGCTTGCAGGTGCTCTGTGCACATCCATGTGCGTGCACGCGCGTGTGCAAGCTCCTGGGTGTCCTCCTGCAGTGACACAGCCCTGGGGAATGGGCAACCACCTTAAAAAGGACCTGTTGCAGCAGCTTCCCCAGTGCCTGCAGATCCAGACACCGCGGGAGGGCTGGTTTCAGGTCCTGGCTCCACCAGGCTCCCAGTATGACCAGCGATGGCTCCTGGTTTGCACCTACACCACCAGCTGCAGCAGGAACCCGGGTTCAAAGTCGCACTGCTTGTGTGCGTGGCTCCACCTAAGAGCCGCCACGTTGCCTGGGAAGAATTTCCCCCTCTACTCTGCCCTGGTGAGACCCCACCTGGAGCACTGGGTCCAGATGAGGAACTCCTAGAAAGAGTCCAGAGGAGAGCAACAAGGATGATGAGTGGACTGGAGCATCTCCCCTACGAGGAAAGGCTGAGGGAGCTGGGCTTGTTCAGCCTGGAGAAGAGAAGGCTGAGAGGGGACCTCATCAACACATACAAATATCTCAAGGGTGG
>NW_009258269.1:2870264-2875818 GCF_000687185.1 Egretta garzetta | reverse complement strand
GTGCTGTGGAGTCTCCTTCTCTGGAGATATTCAAAGCCCGCCTGGATGAAGTCCTGTGTAACATGCTCTAGGTGAACCTGCTTGAGCAGGGGGGTTGGACTAGATGATCTCCTGAGGTCCCTTCCAACCTTTGCCATTCTGTGATTCTGTGATTCTGTAATTGAGGGTGAAATCCCTGCCAAATGGAGCGCATTTGGCCTCTCTGCGTGTCCAAACAGCATCCCCGCACAGGGAGGGAGCTCAGGCCTTCATCCATGTGGGCTTCCTCGGGAGCTCAGCCAGCGCCGGTGCCTCCGCAGCCCCCGTGTCCGTATGCGGGCAGTGGAGCAGTGGGAGCAGTGGCACGGCCAGGGCGGGCACTGGCCCGTTCCCAGCAAGCATCGCAGGGCGCTCGGGGCATCACGGGCAGGAGGGACGGGCTGCTCCCTGGGGACCCTCCCGCGCTGGTTGCAGCCGGGTGCTCACAGCGCTGGGTCTGGAGCAACACCCTGTAGGTGCCGGGTGATGGACGAGCAGGCAGAGAAACCTTCCCGACGCAGGATGATGCAGTAACCGTGGATACCAGCAAGGTAATTGGTGAGAAAGGAAAAATCTGAAAAAAAAGAGGAAAAAAAAAAAAAAAAAAAGGCACCTGCTGCTGGATTCAGCCATGGCGAAGCTCTTTGAGGGAGCTGCCGATTTACACATCAAAAGAGGAAACTGAGAAAAGCCTGCCCCAAGGTTGCAGCCGAACCTCGCTCAGGTCCTCACCCAGATGGCTGCTGGCCTCAGCAGATGGGGTAGGATGTGCCCCCCCCCCCCCAAACCCCCCCCCCCCTGGGGTCCCCTCTGCGCTGTCCCTTTATGGGCCCGGGGGCAGAGGGACACCTCCGGAGGACGATTTGTGACGTTCTCAGCAGCTCCAAGGCAGGTTCTTCTGGGGGACACAGATCCTGGGGCTTGGTTGTGGGAAGGAATGACCCGCGGGATGGGAAGCAGCACGGCGAGGTTTTCCTGGATCCCACACGCGTGCGGCCGGGCGGGCACCATCTCCGATGCCTTGGCTGCCAGGGTAGGGGCTGTTGTCCTCAGCTTCATGCGTTGGGCTGTAGCCTTGTCCCAAGCTTCACAGAGGGACGGGCGGTGGAAAGGGCAGCCCCCACCCGGGGTGCTTGTCACCTATGCAGTGCCGTGGCTCCTCTCTGGCCCTCCCACCACCAAAAGTTTCCAAGGGAGCTGGCACCATGTGCGCATCCCCAGCAGATCAGGATGGAGGGGGGTTGCTCTCTGTGCCAGGGAGAAAAAAAACCCTTTCTGGAGGGTTGGCTGGAATCAGCCGGGTGTTGCCACCAGATGACCGCAGTTTTGCAGGGCAAAATATCATCTCTGATAAAGCGGATTTTGGACCATCTCCATCTCTGGTTTCAGTTATAGCCCCATCTTCTGCTCGTGGTGCTGGGCCTGGAGGAGGAGAAGATCGGGGTGCAGGAGGCTGCGAAGCTGTTGCACCAGGGACCTCTCCTGGAACCGGCTCCATCCATGCCTGGGCTGGTAACGGGGTGGGAGCTCGGCTGCAGCACCCCGCGATTCCCGTGGTGTTTTACAGCCTGCCAGCGGGCAGCCCAGCTCTTGAGGTCCTGCCGAAGGGGACAGGCACCGCATGGTCCCATCTGCTCTTAGGCTTGTCCACCCAGCTCCGGTCTCGTCGCCCAGCTAGTCCCCCCGCACAACCAGGTCTTGGACCCTCAGCCCTGCCTACACGTTCTCCGCCAGCAGCCTGCACTGTCCTGTTCCAAAAACCAGCCCCCAGGAGCAGATGGGCAACAGCTTCTCTGGCACAAGGGATGGAGGCTGGGGTGAAGCCCCCCCACCCGAGGTCTCGGTGCCTGCAAGGGATGCACCTTCCTGCGCTCGGCCAGCAGCCCCTGTCAGCGCTGGCCGTGGCATTGGGGCCCCGACGCCAGCCAGCCAAAGCCGAGAGCCCCGCGCACAAACTGGGGCCAGACTGGAGATCCTGGTTGCTCCCAGGGAGCAGGGGGAACAAAGCCGGGGGGGGGCTGGTGAGGCCGGAGCAGCGTGCGGCCGGCTGGCCCCGGCCTCGCATGCCGCCCACATTAGCAGCCCGCCTGGAGTCTGTGTATTAGCCGTGAATTAATGTCCTGCAGAGACTGGGAACTGGGATCATGCGGGGATTAAAGAGGCATTACCCCTTTGTTAAAGCTGATGTTTTTGGGATAATCTGGAAGCTTTAGCTAATACATTATTACAGAAACTCCTTCAATCACAGCGGCAGACAGTAAGCAGATTTGGATATTACTGCATAACTGTGCGCGGGCCTGCTGCTGCTATTCCCCACTGCTGGGCAGCATCCCGGCACAGCCCTGCGCGTCCGGCCCCGGGAGCTCGGCAGGGACCCTGTGGTGCCCCTGTCTCTTCGAAGAGATCCCTGTCCGGAGATGCTACGTGCACAACCAAAGGAAGGCTGTGTCCTGGCCAGGGTGCTCAGGGCTCCCCTGGGGGAATCGGCGGGTTTGGAGCCACTCAAGAGGCTTTATCTGTCGAGGAGAGCGCTGGGAGCTCCAGCCTGGGTAGATGGCTCAGCACATCCAGGCATCCACCAGCAGTGCCATTGGGCTGGGAAGAGACGGAGATGGCTGGGGATGGAGCTGCCTTGTTCCCCATTCAGGCATCCACCAGCAGTGCCATTGGGGCGGGGGAGGGTGCGGCCTTGTTCCCCAGCCAGGCACCCACCAGCAGTGCCATTGGGCTGGGAAGAGATGGAGATGGCTGGGGATGGAGCTGCCTTGTTCCCCATCCAGGCATCCACCAGCAGTGCCATTGGGCTGGGAAGAGATGGAGATGGCTGGGGATGGAGCTGCCTTGTTCCCCATCCAGGCATCCACCAGCAGTGCCATTGGGCTGGGAAGAGATGGAGATGGCTGGGGATGGAGCTGCCTTGTTCCCCATCCAGGCATCCACCAGCAGTGCCATTGGGCTGGGAAGAGATGGAGATGGCTGGGGATGGAGCTGCCTTGTTCCCCATCCAGGCATCCACCGGCAGTGCCATTGGGCTGGGAAGAGATGGAGATGGCTGGGGATGGAGTGATCTTGTTCCCCATTCAAGCATCCACCAGCAGTGCCACTGGGCTGGGAAGAGACGGAGATGGCTGGGGATGGAGCCGCCTTGTTCCCACAGCAGCCAGGGATGGTGGGGACCCATCGGGGTGCCAAACGTGGCAGCCCTGGGAAGCTGCCCCGGCCTGATCCCTCCTCCTGCCCAGCAGATCAGCGTGGGGCAGGGCTGGGATGGCAGTGGGGAGGCTGCTGGGCAGCAGGGTGCTGTTGAGAGGAGACCAGAGGGGGTCTTAGACCCCCGGATCAAGCAGTGGGAAGCATCTCTGGAACAGGGGGAAGCTGGTGCTGGTGGCACCATCTCCCCTTGGCGCTGCTGCCCCACCAGACATGCTGCTGCTCAGGTCCCAAAGTTGCTCCCTTCTGCTTTCTGAGGAGTTGCAGCAGGTCTGACGTGGGACAGCCTTTCTTCATCCCAAGGTGGGCAGCAGCACAGGGATCTGGGACGTGTGGAGGAAGCCGCTTGCCCGACGCTCCCAGTGGTCCCAAGCATGCAGGGCTTCACGGGTGGCTTCCTGGCGCCGCATTCCCAACCCTTGCTGGGACTTTTCTGGAGACAGGTTCCCAGTTTTCTGTTGCTGCATCACATACCGTGACCCCCCGGGGCACAGGGGGTCTCAGGGATGCTTTCCTAACTCCTGGTCTCTGCAGAGGGGCGCGTGGAGCGGTGCCTGTGAAATGAGAGGAGGCTGCAGGTGGAGATGGGAGGAAACGGTGACCGCAGGAGCTGATCCTGCTGGGGTACCCTGCCCCGGTACAGGGGATGCCACCTTCCCCGTCTGTGCACCCCTGCCCACCCACTTCCCAAGCTGGAATGCCACACAGGGCATGTCATTTCTGCACCCCCACCCAACGCTTGTGCTTGCCCGAGCACCGGCATGAGCCCAAGCCCTCTCCTTGAGCGGGGTGGCAGGCCCCTTCCCTTCCCACGGGGGGTCTCATTCAGGCTGCCCCCCCGCCGTAGGTCCGTCACAAGCCAGAGCCGGGCTTAACCTCAGTCCCCGCTTGTGGCTTTGCCTCTGGTCCTGCCTCCCGGGGATGCTGTGACTCCCACAGAGCGATCCCGGAGAGACGGAGGCGGGTGGTTAAAGCTGGGATGGAAGGAAGGGCAGCTCTCACTGTGCCGCATCTCCAAGGAGTGGTGGGTGGGGATGAAGGAGGCTCCAGCCTGGCCCCGCGGAGCGGGAAGGGCCGAGACGGGGACGTGGCAGCGTGCGATGTGATGGGACTCGGGCTCGAGCCTGCTGAGCAGTGCTTTGGGGACAACTGGGGAGAGAAACGGGGAAGGTTCATATCGCTCTTATTGGCGGATGCGTGAGATTGTTTGAGCCAAATGCTGTTGAGAAAATAGATATCAACCTCCAGAGAGGTAACAGAGAGGAAATGCAGCGGGTAAAACGTGGGATGGAAATTGGGAGGCAGAGATGGCTGAGAGCGGGGCGCAGGCGCAGGGCAGCCCGCTGGGGCCGGGGGCGTGGGGGAAAGGTGGTGGAGCCATGGGACCGCCCGGCCAAAGAGGGGGGCACCCCGAAATGAAGTCCTCGTGCAGGAGCAGGGAGCCGAGTGCCCCAAATCTGTCCTCCTCAGGCGGGGAAGTGAAAGGCAGGGATGGAGGAATTCAAAGCCATGATGCTGGAACGCACAAGAGGCAGCAAATCCCCGAGCCTGGGTGACACATCTGGAGTCCTCAAAGAGCCGGAGCCGAAGTGGCTGAGCTCTCAGCAATAACACACAAATTCACGTCCTCCAACTGTTGGACCGGGGGCAGTAAATGCTGGGCCTACATTTTAAAGAAGGCCCCGGGGTGTGCTAGGGATTACAAACCAATAAGCTTTGCTTCGGCGTGAGGAAATGGCTGAAACAATTATGCAGAAATGTAATTGGAAATCTCGTCGAGCAGGGGCTCCTGAGCCGCTGTAGCCGGTACCCAGGCACTTCAAACAAGCGCGCATCCCCCTGGGCTGCTCCCCTTTTCCAGGCCAGGTTACCCCCGGGTCTGCTCCCCTCGTGGCCGCGCTGCTTGCGCCCGTGCAACTGTTTTTGGGGCCAGGACAGAGGGGCTGGGGGCTGGCGGCAGGCAGGGTGGCCACCGGAGCGCTGAGCAGCCCTCGGGGCGAGCAGGACCCATATCAGACAGGGGGGTTCGGTGTCTCAGGCAGCAGGTCAGACCCAGCGCAGCCCGGGGCACGTGGCTTCGCCCCGCTCCTCTGAAAAACCGCTGCCGTCTTCGTCTCCCCAAGGTGCTGCACCCAAGTGCGATGCTTGGGAGTGCTTGCTGGGAGGAAGGAGGGCGTCGAAGCACGGGAGGCACCCGACTGTTCATGCACGGGGAAGGAGGAGGCCGTGGGAGCGTGGAGCAGCTCCATCCCCCATGTTCTGTGCATCTTGCACACCAGGATCCAGCCCCTGGCTGAGAACTGGCGCCTGCCGCCCCGTGGCTCGG
>NW_009258269.1:2869026-2870193 GCF_000687185.1 Egretta garzetta | reverse complement strand
CACCCCCCCTGTTGGTGGCACCAGCCAAGAGCTGAAGTTGCCTCATTTCCTTAGAAAACCAGGCTGGAATACAAGGGACATAAACCAGACACCCAAATGACCCAGTAGCCACCAGGGCCCCGCAGCCAGCCAGGGTGTCTCCGAGTGGGCTGGTTGCCCCCGCAGGGCCTGGGCGCGCTGCCTTCCATTGAGTTTGGGTCCTATTTTTGCAGCGCTAACAATAGGATTGCAAAACAAAAATGTATTATGGGGCCCGCTCCATCACTTCCTCCCCTCCCGCTTTCCTAACTAGGTGGAGGCGCATGGGAAGGTCCGTAAGGGTTTTAAATACCTGACTCAGACTGGAGAAAAAAAAAAAACCAAACACCCCAAAAAACAGCTGAGAGAGACTTTTCTAGAATGTCTTTTGCAACAAAACCCCCCACAAGGAACCTCAGGCCCTCAGGAGCCATCAGCAGAGGTCCTGATGCTCGGGGAGTTTCTCTTTGCCTGCTCCGGTCCTTTGGAGCTCACCGTGCCCCCCAACCAGCCCTGCTGAGCCCCCCCTCCCCGCTGTTATGAGGTGGGGGTACAGCAGGCAGCCGGCACAGAGGAATGTTTCTGCCCTGGGCTTTTCTTAGCAGAAAGAAGAGCAAAGCAGCTCCCCCAAGGGCCGTCGCTGCCTGCCTCGTGCCCCGGGGCGTTCGTGCACCTTTCTCTGGAGCATTTGCACGGGGACCGGAGGCTGGTCTGGAGGGATGCTGGTCTGGAAATCCCCACTGCAGCTTCCCACGGCATATGCCAAGGGGCCTGAGGACAAGAAATCAGGAGGGACTCCCCCCCTTGCTCTGAACTGTTGTAAAAGTAGGACAGGTCTCCCAGGCTCTCCTGTGCTCCTTCCATCACTCCCAGCATCTCTCCTGCCTAACCCTGCCCTCTCTTGCTCCACCAACATGAGCCTCAAACTCAATAGTGTCCCCGATTTAACGGCACCCCCTTTGAGCTGGGCCTGCCTGGTGTCCCACAGGACGCTAACACTGCGGGCACGGCGGCAGAAAGAGCAAAAGCAGGGGCAGGGAAGGGGAACGCATTGCCCACCCTGGAGCTGCCCCTTCAGCCCGGCTAAAACTGCCGGCAGCGCGGGGGCTGCTCGGGGCTCCGGGGGCCCCCTGGCATCCCCAGGGGGGC
>NW_009258269.1:2865774-2868827 GCF_000687185.1 Egretta garzetta | reverse complement strand
TTAAATCCCCCCAGGGGTGGGGACTCAACCCCTTCCCTGGGCAGCCCCCGTGCCCGAGTGACGCTGCTGTAATCAGGCCAAGAGATTTAATTTTTGCGAGCAAAATGTAATGCCACCAGGTTCACTAAAAATGTCTCACCCAAGCCAGGCCAGCACTCTCCGGTGTTTTCCCCTTCTCTGCTCGTCTACCCCTTTGCTCGAAAGCGTGTACCTGGCACGCGCAGCCCTCGCTACCCCAGCGGCACGCCCCATGCTTGGCTCCCACGCGCATTGCTTTCACGTCTCGCACCATCAAATTTGCTGGGTGGGAGAGACCACGGTTTCTTGCTGCGCAGCACCGGATTCGCTTTCCTCCAGCTCTTACCAAAGGCTGCAGCTCCCTTCGACATCCCTCACAGAATCCCAGAATCCCAGACTGGCATGGATTGGCAGGGCCCTCCGGAGCTCACCCAGTCCCACCCCCCTGCTCAAGCAGGCTCACCCAGAGCAGGGGGCACAGGACAGCGGCCAGGCGGGGGTTGAAGATCTCCAGAGAAGGAGACTCCACAGCCCCCCTGGGCAGCCTGGGCCAGGGCTCGGGCACCCTCAAAGTCAAGAAGTTCTTCCTCACGTTCAACTGGAACCTCTTCTGCTTCAGTTTGTGCCCATTGCCCCTTGTCCTGGCGCTGGGCACCACTGGGAAGAGTCTGACTCCGTCCTCGTGACACCCGCCCTTAAGATATTTGTACGTGTTGATGAGATCCCCTCTCAGCCTTCTCTTCTCCAGGCTGAACAAGCCCAGCTCCCTCAGCCTTTCCTCGTAGGGGAGATGCTCCAGATCCCTCCGGCAGAGCCATCTCCATACACAGGCTTGGGATGTCTTGATTTCCAAAAGGCTTTCCTCGCCTCCCGTTGGCCGGGTCATGGTGGTTTTGCCAGGGACCACAGCTGGATGGATGGGATCTCGTTATCCAAACCTCCCCTCTGAGTTGTCCAAGGACGTTGGTTTTACATCTTGCTACAGAGAAGACCCAGGCACCAAGACTGTTTTTCCTTCTTGGCCCCTGGATCCTGCAGCTCAAAGCCTCTTGTGATTAAAGCCTTGATTGGGGCACAGCTCTGGCCACAGAGAGGGTAACAAGAAGGTCCCTTCCGTGGTCATGACTGTCCCCATCAGACAGACTGCCCTGAGAGCCTGGTCCCTATCCTCTCCAGCCCCCATGTGGCTCTTTACACCCCGCTCTCAGTGCAGTCCCTCAATCCGTCCCTCCGGCACTTTTTCATTGCACAGCTCTTGAACACGGACACGCTCCACCCATTTCCAAAACAAGCCCCTAGGCAGCAGAGCCCTGGGCCACCGCACCGTCATCCCTACAAGAGGCCACAGCGGGCGTGCTGCTGGCCTCCCTCCCAGGCGCTGGCAAGGAGACACCTCCCCGTGTGCATCGCAAGCCCCGTCCCGAGTGCCTGGAGGTGGCCGCCCCGTTTCCCGGGGGCTGAGACAGCCCCTCTCTGGGTCACCCCCTGCCATCGCTGGCCCTGCCATGGGATGGGGTCCAGTTCCAGAAGTGCAGGGCCAGCTCCTGTCCTGTGCTGGGCAACCAGTGATGCACGCTGCAGGCGGTGGCCATGGGCTTGTTTGTTGGCCTGGCGCTCTCACCCCCACGCTTGCCGGGCTCACAGGCACGCGGGGCTACGGTGCTTCTCGGGGGCCCTTGTACCGTGCCAAGGGAGCTTTACTTACCTTCACAGGGATGAAAACCTTTCCCAAATCAAAGTGCTCATGTGGCTTTGAAGAGCTTCCTCTGGAGATGAAATAAGGCTGTTTGCAAGCGGGAGCGATCGCTGCTGAAGCTGGAGCTCCTGGTGGGACAGTGACTGGGTTGCTGGTGAGCGTTGGACCGGGTCAGTGGTCCTGGGGCTACCCCAAGCTGGGCACTTTGGTGACCTCAGCAGGCTTGTGGCCAAAAGAGCCATCCTCCAGGCTGAAACTTCCCCCCTCGGACAAAGGCCACCAACACAGGGCTTTTCTAATTAATTTCTCACTGGCCGCATGCTGGCAATTGCGTGTCATGAGAAGGAACCAGCCAAGGAACCTTTTAGAGGATGATGTGGAGACACTATAGGTGTTCAAAGTGCACCCTGTGCCATGCGGTGCCGCACAAATCCTCAAACCCCCAGGACCCACAGGACCCATCTGGAAGGGAAAAATAAATGCAAGGGCCAGTGCAGCAAGCAAGGCTGAAGAAAGCCTTCACCTCCTTGACCCAGCCCGGGTTGTCCTGGATGACCGGTGGATGTGGAGAGGCTAGAGGCGGGCTTGCTGCAGGCTCGGGGACGGGCAGACGTGCTTATGTGCTCTGGGACCCACCAGCACAGGCTGTACCCGCCAGCCCACCCTGGGGAGCAGAGCATGCCTGGGAAGCCAGCATGCATGTAGATTATTTGTTGTTTGATATTTTCCCTTTAATGATTTTGTCCTAAAATAAATATACAAAAGTTCAGGGCCCCGCAGGTTGTGTCTGTTAGCAAGAGAAATGGATGACTGAGTCAGTTATTGCTCTGGAGCAATCGATGCTATTTGTTTACCGGGATGGGCAAAGTCTGCTCGCCCTGGACGCATCTCGCTCACAGCTCCCCGTGAGCCCACCCCAAAGCCATCTCGCTGCCCTGCCCCACCTCCTCCTCTGCCTCCTTGGCCTTCTTGCTTGCGGGGGGAGCACACTCAGCGGCGTGGCACCAAGCAAACCCGCCGCCACGCTGCTGCACGGGCCAGGGGGTCTCCTGAGCAGGAGCACAGGGACAGGAGGACAGAAGGGGCAAGGGGGGCCCACGCTGGATCCCAGCCTGGGCGGCGATGCTCGGGGGCAAGGGGAAGCAGGATGTTGGAGCGGGTCCAGAGGAGGGCTACTAAAATGATCCGAGGGGCTACTAAAATGATCCGAGGGCTGGAGCCCCTCTGCTATGAGGCCAGGCTGGGAGAGTTGGGGGTGTTGAGCCCGGGAGGGGGGAGGC
Organism: Egretta garzetta; assembly: GCF_000687185.1. Classification (NCBI taxonomy): domain Eukaryota; kingdom Metazoa; phylum Chordata; class Aves; order Pelecaniformes; family Ardeidae; genus Egretta; species Egretta garzetta. Next base: position 2,865,833 of record NW_009258269.1, on the reverse strand, counting down.
TGCGGGCAGAGCTGAGTGCGGCCGGTCAGGGCTTCAAGGGGGCCCAGAGGAAAGGGGGG
>NW_009258269.1:2864859-2865616 GCF_000687185.1 Egretta garzetta | reverse complement strand
TGGTTCAAGGTGTCCCTGCTCCTGCAGGGGGGTTGGGCTGGGTGACCTCTGGGGGTCCCTTCCAACCCAAACCATTCTATAATTCTATGATTCTATGTGGACAGCCAGCATGGGGGGCACCGGGGCTTTCCCAGGGTGCGGGCAGGCGCCCGATGCAGCTCTGACGCAGGGGCAGGGGGGTACCCAAAAGAAGGATGCGTCCGGCATCCGGCACCTGGGCACGGGCAGGGGGCACAAATGGTGGGCGCTGGTACGGGCACAGCGATGCTCACCGTGTGCACCCTGTCCCCAGGATGCCACCCGCTACACCCCAGGCCCTGCTCATCCCTGCGCCAGCACGGGCACCCTGGCACAGCCGCCATCCCTCCCCCGGTGCCCCAGTCCCATGTGAAGATCCCAGCACAAGGATCCCCCCACTCCAGCCCTGCAGACCTCCTAGTTCGGGATCGTTCTCTCCCGGGGGATATGCCATTTCTGCGCGGGGCTGGATCAGGCCCGCTGCTGGGAACGGCGTCCCTTGCGGGGGGGTCTGGATTAGACTTTTGCAGCTGGTTTGTCACTTGTTTAGCACTGCATTCCCCTTGGAGCCTCACTCAGGTGTCTCTGGATTTTGCCCTGGGAGAGCGTTGGCTCTGGGATAGCGCAGAGCGAAGGCAGGGCAGCGATAAGGGACAGCGTGGTCCCGCCAGGGCAAACACAAACTCGCCAACCTCCATCCCAGCAACGGCAAAGGCCACGCAGGGCCACCGCTGCCATC
>NW_009258269.1:2864330-2864697 GCF_000687185.1 Egretta garzetta | reverse complement strand
CCACCAGATGCCACCCACATGGCCGCAGTGCTGCGCCCGTGCTGCCCTGGTCTCCCCCATCCATGAGGTCCTGCCCCCACCAGTGACCTTGTTTCTACCCCGCTGATGCTCACGGCACCTTGGGGTCCCCGTCCTCCACCTCCCCGCCTCCGTTGCTGTCTGAGGGCCCTCACCCCTCAGCCCATCCCTGCCATCTCCTGCCGAGTCCAGGCTGTCCCTCAGCTCTCCATCTTGTGGTGTCCAAGCACGTGGTCCCTGCCCCGGTGTTGGTACCTAGCGCCCTCTCCGACGTGACGCCGGCCCCTGGTGCCACCCCAAGCCCTGCAGCAGCACCCTTGGGAGCGCGGCTGGCCGGGGCTCCCCAATC
>NW_009258269.1:2861600-2864141 GCF_000687185.1 Egretta garzetta | reverse complement strand
GCCCCCAAGGCTGGCGCATCTCCCAGGAGCAGCTGGAGGCTGGCTGGAGGTGGGCTCACGAGCAGGGGAGCGGGGAAATGGGTGCAATTCTCCTTGAGGAGTGGGTATGAATAGCAGATCCCCCAAAGGAAGCGAGGCCAGCTTAGAAAGCAGCAGGGACGGGGTAGATTCAGCTGATTCCTTGCAAAGCTGCGCTTCCAGAGAGCTTCCCTCTTCCTCCTCATCCTCATCCCCTCCTTCCTTAGGGCCAGCTCTGCCAGAGCCTCCGCAGCCCCTGCACTAGCAGGACGTGGACCCCCCAGTGTCCTGGCCAGGGCATGGCTGAGGGGGCCTGCTCCTGGACCCGCACCCTGCCAGGTCCAGGGGTGTAGGGGTGGGGAGGCAGCGAAGGCGGCCGAAGGACACCCCCCACCTCATGCATAGCACAGCTCACTGCTTCCTCCCCAGGACCCCCTGTGCTAAGCCCCACGATGCCAGAATTTGAGTCTGTAGTGGAATAAACAGCACGCCAGGGGCAGGGGATGGGAGGGAGGCCACCACAGCCCAAGTCCCTGGCACGGGCACGGCGCTGGGAACAGCAATGCCCTTGGGGGTGGCTCACAGCCCGGGGAAGCTGAGCATCCTCACGGGCTTCTGATAGCCTCTGGGAAGCTCCTCTCAAATCTGAATCCCAAGATCAGCTTGGGCTTTGAGCACCAGGGCTCAGTTCACCAGTAGGGTTTCATTTTTTGGTTGCTCTGGCTGTTTCCAGTCGCAGAAATCTCTGGTGCTGCAGAGGATGGGTGGAGATTGGAGAAACCTTCCTGTTCTCTGCAGAAGTCTGCCCGAACCCTGAAGCAAGAGATTGATTAATCATTGCTTGAATAATAGCAGGGCTCTGCAGACAACCTCTTCCCAATGGCCTGTGAAGGGAAGGGATGAGGCGGAGGATCGGGCCCCTGCGAGGCCGGGGAGGTCACTCCCCCCAGCCCAGTTCCACCCCAGCCTCAGATTTGCTCCCAGAGGGTGGATTAAATGGTTTCCTTTTAAAAAATGAGATCTAATCTCTTTCAAAAGCTTGAGCAGTGCTGTGAGCCCATCACCTCCCTGAGAAAAGCTCTTCCAACCTTCAAATGCTTTCACCGCTAGGACATTGGCTTTCAAGTCAAGGCTGAATCTGCCTCTCTTCAGCTCCAGCCCTGCTCTTGTGCTTTTCTGTGGGATTTAATGGTTCCCCAACTATCTTTTCCATGTGGGAGGACATAGGCCAGGTGCTCACATCATTAGGCCTGGCTTTCCAGCCTATGGTCAGGTCTCTGGTGTTCCTTCAAGCTCTCCTGGTGTTTCCCTGCCTTCCTCCAGGTGCGGGTGCCAGGCGCAGGGCTCCAGCAGGGAGATATTCATGGAATCACAGAATCATTTGGGTTGGAAAAGCCCTTTCAGCTCCCCCAGCCCAACCATTCCCCTAACTCTGCCATCCCACCCCCAAACCCTGGCCCTCAGCACCGCCTCTGCCCGGCTGTTAAATCCCCCCCGGGGTGGGGACTCAACCCCTTCCCTGGGCAGCCCCTTCCAGCCCCTGACAGCCCCAAGGGGAAGGAATTGTTCCCCATGGCCAACCTCCCCCTGCCCTGGCGCAACTTGAGGCCGTTTCCTCTCATCCTATTTACGAGTGCTCCCCTTTCGTACACCCACCGCAGGGTGCAACAAGTCTATTTTGGGGTAGCTGGTCACGCCAATCCCTAATTCCCCTCGCACAGACAAATCCGTGAATCTGCTGGATGAGGCAAGAGCTCTTGGGAGGGCTTCAGGCGAGCTCCCTCGGTTGCTGGTTAAAAGCCAGCGCCCTTACCCCCACCCGGTATGGTCCTGCCTAGAGCCATTGCTTGCCAGGATCCAGGCTGCGGGCTCAACATGCCAACTCCATTTCCGGATGCATTCCTGGGTTTATCCCTATTCAAACACGCCCTGAGCATTTAACCAGGTGATTCAGCACGGAACCTGTCCCCCTTCCTTTCTACCTCATCACTCCCGGTGTCATTTCCAAGCCTTACCAGCAAAGATTTCATATCTTCATCTACATCATTGATAAAAATGTTTAATAGCAGTGGACGAAGAACAGGTCCCCGGGGGGAGGTCGGTGGAAATAGCGCTGCTCACCGATACCTACCCATTAGCAGCTACCTCTGAGATCTGCCAGGGAAGCATTTTTAATCCATCTAATATGCGCCCTGTTAATTCCTTATAATGCAAGTTTTAATCAAAATGTCAGGTGGAAGTAAGTCAAATGCCTCCGAGAGATCCGAGTGTACTATATCAACACGATTGCCGTGCTCAGCCGGAGCGGTATTCCTGTCAGGAAAAGACAACAGATTTGTGTGACTGGTCCCACCACCCGTCACCGCGCCGGCTGCGGATCCTCGTTCTGGGGACCTCGCATCGTTGTGTGTTCCTTGAGCCAGGGATCCACACCTGGACCGAAAATCATAGAATCAGGGAATTGTTTGGGTTGGAAAAGCCCTTTAAGCTCCCCACGCCCAACCGTCCCCCTACCCCTGCGAT
>NW_009258269.1:2858126-2861474 GCF_000687185.1 Egretta garzetta | reverse complement strand
GGCTCCCCTCAGCCTCCTCTGCTCCAGGCTGAACCCCCCCAGCTCCCCCAACCACTCCTCATAAGACAACCCATAAGAAATAAGAAAACCCACAGGCGGCCAGCAACCCCCCCTGAGCAATACCCTCACCCCTTCTCCTCGCTTACACCCATGTTTCCTCCTCATTTGCAGCAGTATTTGGGGGACGGTGGTCCCTGAGGGAGGGAGGGGATGAGCCGTCAAGGTGGGACGAGGAGGTCTGTGATGCTCGGGCCCACGGGTCCGTCCCAGGAGGAGCTTCCAGCGTGGCCATGGGGGAGCCCGCACAGCCCCGAGAGCCGAGGTGGGCTGAGGGCCGTGGGAGCTCAGGGGCTTCCCCGGCGGCCGGGCTCTTTCGTCCTCCGTCACCGCAAAGCTGGGCCAGATCTGCGTTTGCAGCAGCCCACAGAAGCTGCCTCTGTTGTCTTATTTTTGTTATTTTTGAGAGGATATTTTAGCGCTGAGCGCATTCCCTCCTGTTGCCATGGCAGCCGTGACAGGGGTTATATACCGTGAGAAAAATACCAAAATTAATGAGTGAGTGAAAGTGCAGCCGAGAGAAAAACAAGGTTAAAAAAAGAGTTAAAGCAGTAATAAAAACAATCTCCCAGTAATTCGGCGGCAAGCATCCCACAGGCAGGACCGGCCGCCGCCATCCGAGCCCCTCAGCCCTTCCATCGGGCCCGTGCGGGGCTTTGGCCGCCCGCATCCCCTGGCCAAGCGCATCTCCCGGCTGGGCTGGCCGGCACGGCGCGGTCCGAGGGATGCGCCTCTCCCGCAGCATCCCGCGCCTCTCCCGCAGCATCCCGCTTCCGCGCCGGCTCGGGCTGCAGCCATCCGGCCCCTTCCCCCCCGCCAGCCCATCATGACGCGGTAGGCATGCGGAGGAGAAGTTCTTTAATGTGCTCATTTCCTTGCATTCGGGTTTTGAGGATCTTTTTGTTTTTAATTGTAGAAACAAGCGAATTGTCAGAACATCTGTGTTATTAGCATTTGCTGCCCAAATCCGCGCTGCTGCTTCTCCTGCGGAGCCCGGAGCTGATGAGAGAGAGAACAGAAGAGCCTTTGAACTCCTTGCAGCAGACGGCAGCCAGGTTGCTGCGTGCGTGTGTTGGGGAGGGGGTATTTATTCGCTTGTAAGGTTCATTTGCTCTCTGTGTTTCCCTTTCTTCTCGCTTTCCCAGAGATTTAGCTGGATGCTCTTCCCTCGCAGGCTTTGTTCTTCTGACAAGGCCCCACCGGCACCACCAAGCAGCTGGCTCTGCGTGACGCCAGAGCATCCCGGCACCGGGTACCCAGCCGGGTACCCAGCCGCATCGCCGGTGGGTGGGAAGGACCGGGAGGGTCTCAGGAAATCACCCTGGGGCCAAAGCTGCAGATGGCTTCCCATCGCTTCGACTGGCCCTGCTTTCTGGGAAACATGGAGGACGAGGTAAGGACCGGTGACTCAGGCTCTGCCGCCCGAGCAAAGGGCGGACAGGGAAGGGCAGTGCCAGCATCGGCCCTTCCTTGCTGCCGGAGGGCAAGGAGCACTCCACGAGGAGCCTGGCCACTCGCAAAGGCAAGCGGGCAGAGGCGGAAGGTTGGGGACAGACAGATCACCCCTGCGATGCCAGACGGCCGGCGGCCTGGGCACGGCATCCCGCCAGCTCCCCCGGCCACTGGGTGCTGCTGGCAGCGCCGAGGGCTTCACCAGGCGGCTCCCCTGGGCTGCAGGGGGGTGGCTCCTGAGGATGGGGCGCTTCTTCCCCTCCACCACGTTCTTAGAGCCTGGACCTGCCTCTTGGGAATGTGCCTGAGCTGTTCAGGGGGGCACCCGTCCCCCCCAAACCGGCGGCATCCGGCAGACTGCCTGCCTGCACCGCTTCCCCGGCGGCGGCTGCGCAGCCACTGCCCGTGCCTCTTGCGAAACGGGAACCTTTGGTCACCAGCGGCCTCTTAGGTTGGCCTTCACCGCTCCGACAGCCTTTGGATCCGCAGGGTCAATTCCCCGGTTCGTCCCTTGGCTACAGCTCGCCAGCCCTCCGAGGAGGGCCGCCAGTGTCGGATACATCTCGCGTTGGCTCCAGGGAGTTTAATTCCCTCTCTCTGTCCAGATCCCCAGCTCACACTGTATCGGCAGGGTAAAACCCCGACAAACCCCACAGCTCCTTTCCCTGCCCTTCCACGGTGGGGCTTTGACCTTCCCTGGGTTCTCACTTCACATCTTCTGCTAAATCGGCTTCATGAGAATTGATGCCCGGGAAAAAAAAAAAAACCCAAACCAAAACCAACACACGGACGCGGAGAAGCCGACATCTCTGCAGGAGCAGAAATGGCCGGGCTACAGGAACGCCTCGGAGGCGAGCAGGGTTTTTCCACCCAGAGGGGATGACTCTCCAGCCCCTTTCTCGAAGGAATAAGCCCTGCCAGGGGCTGAGCTTCCTTCTCCGAGGAGAAAACCGGGGGGATTTGTGCTGAGCCAGAGCCAGGGCTCCTCCGATCAGGCCGGCGCAGCCTCTAGATGGTGCTGGGCATGTGTGCAGCCCAGGGAGCTGCGCAACAGGTTGGCGTAGCTCAGCGGGAAGCAACGCTCCCATCCTCACGCTGCGGCGAAGCAGAAAGGACTTTCCAGCATCCTGGCGAGAAATCTGCACCGCAATCGGCCGAAAAAGGCGGGTGCTGCTTGGTGAGGGGCTCTGCAAGCCCTGGGGGGTGCCCGGTCCTTGCAGGGTGCCGAAAACCACCCCAGCATCTCTGTCGGAGGCCTTTGGCTGCAGATCCAGCCCGCTGGCTGGGAGCACTGGGTCTCCCCCCAGGAATGCAGAGGCTGGTGGAGGCATCGCGGGAGCGTGCTGTCCCCAGGCCCCCTGGGACGCGCATTCGCCCATCTGAGGTCTCTGGGGGGGCCAATGGGCAAGTGAGGACCCAGCTGTGGTGGCGGAGCTTGCCACGGCATCGCAAGGGCGGCCCAGGAGCTTGCCGGTGCTTTTTGGCAGCTCGCAGGTGCTCTCCGCTCCCGACACCCTGCAATAAAAGTGTGATTCACCGAGGTGTGATGGGAGGGGACAGTTGCATGCCCAGACCCCACCGCCTCCCCCGGACAGGACCGCAGGAGCCATTGCTTGCAGCCTGCCGGGAGCCCTGCTGGGTTGGGGGGATACGAGGAGGGGTGGGCACAGATCCCCCGTGGGATCGCTCCCACGGAGGGCCTCCCCCCTTGGCACGGCGGGGTGCAGGGGTGTGAAGCACCGGGCGGAAAAATAAATGAGTGAATCAATAAAGAAGAGCACCGGGGAGGGGAGTGCAAGGGGGGGCACCCGTCCCGCAGGTGTGGGGGCGAGGAGCGGA
>NW_009258269.1:2854332-2855179 GCF_000687185.1 Egretta garzetta | reverse complement strand
GTGTGGATGGCTGAATTCTGCTGGATTTTGCATGCCACTGTCCTCCGAGAGCTTCCCAGTCATGCATTAAGCAGCGTGACTAACGCCTCTCTCATGTGGTTCCGTCTCGCTCACACTCTCCCCGTAGGGAGAATTGTGTGTGCGGAGGAATGGCTGTTTTGGGAGGGGTTTTTATTTTTAAGTGCTCTGTGCTCTGCCAGCAGGTTGGAAAAAGGTGCCTGGCACTGGAGAAGAAAGTGTGGGATGGTCCTTAGATCCCATGGGAAAATAGCCCGATGCCTTGGACCGGCCCCTGGGAAGCCTCTCTCTCCTGCACAGACGTGCTTTTCCCCCGTGGTGGAGGCTTCCGCCTCCTCCTCCTCCTCCTCACGCCCAGGTCTGGGCTCTCACGTCGGCGCTGTGTCATTCGCACCCCTAGGCGCCAGGCAGGATTCCTCACCCCGGCCGATCCGGGGCCCCTCGCGCTCGCCGGCAGTCCTTTGCGGGGCAACCATCCCGCTCGGGTTCCCAGCCCCTCTCTTCCTCCAGCCTCCCTGCTTCGGAGGTTTCCTTCACCTGTGGGAGCGGGGCTTGGGTTCAAGGCTCCACAGCCCCTTTTTTTGAGCAGAAAGCATGGGTGCTGGGCACCCTTGGGTGCATCCCTTCCTCCTTCTGGCTGGCACAGGGCTCGTGGCGTTTCCAGCTCCTGGGGCCCTCCCTCCCGGCTCACTCAGGGCATTGCCCGGCGTTGGGACTTTCACCTTTACCTGCCATCTTCCACCTCACACCCAGGCTTAGTCAGGCCAGTGCTACGTCATCGGCCGTCGCGGTCCAGCCTAGTGCAAACAGCTCTGTGCAAACAGCCCAG
>NW_009258269.1:2853242-2854215 GCF_000687185.1 Egretta garzetta | reverse complement strand
CACAGGCACGGCGTTCAAGTCCCCCCAGCCCGGGGTGACATCACACGGATGCACACCCGGTGGCGACAGGGGCATGGGCGCCTGCTCCCCCCGCCCGGGCACACGTGGGCACACGCGTTGCTCGGTGCACACGCGTGTGCGCTGGGTGCAGGGATGCAAACTGCCGCCTGGTGCTCAGGCTCTCCCGGTGCAGGGGGGGGGGTGTGCTCCTTGCAGTGCAGACGTGCAGCACGCCTGCATGCCCTGCTAGTGCACACGTGTGTGCACACGTACGCTTCTTCCTACGGCCACGCAGCGGTGCTGGGGGCAGGCGCACACCCCCCCAGCGCTCACACGGACCCATGCGCGCTCAGCGCAGCCGCACGTGTGTGCGCGTACATGCATTGCTGGGTGTTGCCTGTATTGACGCAGGGTTGCGTTGTGTTTCTGCTCGGCTTCTTACCTCCTCCATCCTCAGCCCCGTGCGGGGACGGAAGAAGGCTCATTCGCCTCTTCCCTTCCTCCCGGGGACGGACATCTCGGAGGTACCCGCGCACAGCGCCGGCCTGGACGCATGGATGCATGCCCTCAGCGAGGCGGAAAGACCTCTTCTTTGCACGAAGGGTGCTTGCAGGACGAGGGAGCGGAGTGGAGCTGGGCTTCAGGACCGTGGTTTTGCCTCCAGAAACAGAGATGTGTTTTCACCTGTGGAGGGAGAGCTCCTCTCTTCCCCGCCACCGTGGGGAAGCGGAGGGGTGGAGGGACTGGGAGCTGCTGGCGTGCGGGAAGCAGCAGGGCGGACAGTGCAGGATGCTCCACTCATTGAGGATCTGTATGATTGACGCCTGGCTAGCCAGGAATTAGGCACTTGCCGTGTGGCACCACGGAGGGGAGGTGGTGGAGGAGCGCTCACCCACCCCACGGGCTGGGTGCGGGGCACGGGGAGAGCGGGCGATGGGAGCGGCGGGAGAGGGTCGCTGCTGTGCAGCCATGG
>NW_009258269.1:2849990-2851901 GCF_000687185.1 Egretta garzetta | reverse complement strand
GCAGCAGAGGGGGGCTGCTGGGCCGGGCGCTGCAGCGAGCTGGGGCTGTGCAGTGCAGTGAGCTGGGGCTGTGCAGTGCAGTGAGCTGGGGCTGTGCAGTGCCGCTGCTCCGCGGGGGGGCGCGGGCCCTGCCCCGCGGGATGTGGCAGCAGTGCCGGGTGGGCAGTGAGTCTGTGTCCCCCTAACACAACGGGGGGATGGTGCCCCTCTCCCTGCAGGGGCTGCGGGTGGGTGGCAGTGCCCTGCGTGCAGTGCAGGGTGGGTGGTGATGCAGTGCAGGGTGGATGATGTGTGGGGCCCCTGCATCCCTGCAGTGCCGGGTGGGTGGTGCCTCCCTATCTTGCAGTGCGAGGCTGGCAGTGCTGCTCTGTCCCTGCCGCGGCAGTGCCCTGCATCCCTGCAGTGATGGATCGGTGCTATTCCTGCAGTGCAGGCAGTGCCCTGTGTCCCTGCAGTGATGGATCAGTGCTATCCCTGCAGTGCAGGCAGTGCCCTGTGTCCCTGCAGTGATGGATCGGTGCTATTCCTGCAGTGCAGGCAGTGCCCTGCATCCCTGCAGTGATGGGTTGGAGGTAGCTCTGTATCCTGGCAGTGCCCCATGTCCCTGCAGTGCTGGATGGGTGGCAACCCTGCACCCCTGCATTTCCCTGTGTCCCTATGGTGCCAGGTGGGTGGCAGCCCTGCGCCCTTGCATTTCCCTGTGTCCCTGCAGTGCTGGATGATGGGTGGCAGCCCTGCACCCTTGCATTTCCCCATGTCCCTGCGGTGCTAGATGATGGGTGGCAGCCCTGCACCCTTGCATTTCCCCATGTCCCTGCGGTGCTGGATGATGGGTGGCAGCCCTGCAACCCTGCAGAGCCCCTGCCCCCCTTCTGGTGCTGCTGTCCTTGCCAGGCTGGCAGACGCGTGCAGTGCCTGTGTGTCCCCGCCGTGCGTGGCAGGCAGTGCCCCTGCAGTGCGTGGCACACAATGCCTCTGTGTTTCTGTGGTGAGAAGCTGCCTCCGAGCCTGGCCGGCTCCCATCGGGTTGCTGGCAGCAGGCTGCGTGCAGTCCACCCTGTCAGTGTGCCTCGTTGGGGCTAATTACAGTTTGCGCGGTGACGAAGAAGGTGGCAGGAGTGGCTTCCTGCGAGGGACAGGAAGCCAAGGGCTGAGTTTCAATGCCTGGGTTGCTCACTCAAGCAGGGCGTTGCAGGAACTTTGCAAGCCAGGACGGGTCCTCTGGGGCCCTGGGTTGCGGAGGCTGCCAGGAGACCCCGGCCAGGACCGGCTCTGCCCGGAGAGCCCTGCAGAACCTTCCCCTTGCGGGGGGCTGCGTTGGGACCACGCTCGGTCCTGCATGGCACAGGGGGTGCACCCAAAAGGATCTGCCGCAGAAGCGGCGTGGGGCGGAGCGGTCCCGGCGGCCTGGGGTTGCCTAACCTCTGGTGTCTGTGTCTCCTTCCAGCTCCCCTGCAAGGCAGGATGAAACCGCTGGCGTCCTGCCTGGGCCTGTGGCTCCTCTTCCAGCTCCCTGCCCTGGTCTCCGGGACGCGTGTGGTCTACAAAGTGCAGGAGGAGCAACCCCCCAACACCCTCATAGGGAGCCTGGCCTCCGACTACGGCTTCCCAGATGTGGGGCACCTCTACAAGCTGGAAGTGGGGGCCCCGTACCTCCGTGTGGACGGCAAGACCGGGGACATTTACACCACAGAGACCTCCATCGACCGGGAGAGCTTGCACGACTGCCAGCACCTCCTGCCCGGGCAGCCCTGCTTCCTGGAGTTTGAAGTGTCCATCACCGACCTGCTCCTGAGCAGCAGCCCACGCCTGCTCGAGGGGCGGATAGAGGTGCTCGATATCAATGACAACACCCCCAACTTTGCCTCGCCCGTTCTCACCCTCTCCATCCCTGAAAACACCAACATTGGG
>NW_009258269.1:2848409-2848849 GCF_000687185.1 Egretta garzetta | reverse complement strand
CCCCCCCCGCCCCTGCCATTGCTCAGCTTTTATCTTTCAGGGGGAAAATGACTTCCGCCTTTTTTTTTGTGAGCGGAGGTAAAAGGTGGAATTTACATTTAACAACTTTCGTTCTCCATCCAAATCTGCTGAGCAAGATAACAGCGGAGCAGCAAATGGTGCAGAGAAGAGGCTGCTCGGAGAGCCGATTAGGGAGGCAAATGTTAGACAAACCTCATCTTCTTTAGAAAGCAAATAATCGGCGTAGAGGCAGGTTTATGGGAATGCAGAGCTCCTGGCGGGCGGGCAGGGGTGGCCGGTGCCGTGCAGAGCTTCAGGCAGCCCCGGTCCCCGCGTCCCCGAACGCTGGGATGGACTTGGCGCCGCTCTGTGCATCCTCGCCACCCTCCTCACCCTCGCCTCCAGCCCCCCCCCCCCCCCCTCTTGGGGGGGGGGTCGGG
>NW_009258269.1:2833044-2833267 GCF_000687185.1 Egretta garzetta | reverse complement strand
GCTGCTGGGCAGGAGCTGTGTGGGTGCACCTGGACCCTGGAGGAAGGTGGCTTCCCAGAGCGGGAAGCAGGGGACGGGAGAGCTGGTGGCCAGGCAGAGTGCTGGGCAGAGGCCGGGTGACAGTGGGGCGTGCGGCTGGACGCGATGGGGACGGTCCCTACGGAGCTGGCGCCGGGGCTGGCACTGCCTCTGCCGCGCGGGGCCCCCGGGGGGGGGGTTCCCG
>NW_009258269.1:2826461-2828679 GCF_000687185.1 Egretta garzetta | reverse complement strand
GGGAGCGCAGCCGACCGGCCCAGCCGGTTTCTCTGGAAGAGCAAGGAAAAGCCTCTGTGCCGGAGGGCCCCCCCCAGCCGCCCTGCCGGTCCCAGGCTCTTTGCCCCATAGTCCTTGGCCCCAGAAGAGGAAATCCTGGTTTTTCCCCACCAGCCGTCCCCAAAGGAGGCGGCGGCGGGCAGCGCGGCCCTTTGCAGAGGGGCTGGCGTCGCCTTGCCCTCCCGTTCACTGTTTCTCCTTCCATCCCGCAGGTGAAAGCCAACGACTCGGACCAGGGCGCCAACGCCGAAATCGACTACTCCTTCCACCAAGCCTCGGACATGGTGCGCCGGCTGCTGCGCCTGGACCGCACCACGGGGCTCATCACCGTGCAGGGGCCCATTGACCGCGAGGACGTCAACATCCTCAAGTTCTCTGTCATGGCCAAGGACAAGGGGGCCAACCCCAAGAGCGCCCGCACCCAGGTGGTGGTCACCATCAAGGACATGAATGACAACGCGCCCTCCATAGAGATACGGGGCATTGGGCTTGTGACCCACCAGGATGGCATGGCGAACATCTCGGAGGACGTGCCAGTAGAGACAGCAGTGGCTCTGGTGCAGGTGTCCGACCGAGATGAGGGCGAAAACGCCGTGGTGACCTGCGTGGTGGCTGGTGACGTCCCGTTCCAGCTGCGGCAGGCTAGCGAAACGGGGAGCGACAGCAAGAAGAAATACTTCCTGCAGACCACCACGCCGCTGGACTACGAGTCAGTGAAGGAGTACACGATCGAGATTGTGGCGGTGGACTCGGGGACCCCCCCCCTCTCCAGCACCAACTCTTTGAAGGTGCAGGTGGTGGATGTGAATGACAACGCGCCCGTCTTCAGCCAGAGCTTCACCGAGGTGGCCTTCCCTGAGAACAACGAGCCCGACGACCTGGTGATGGAGGTGAGCGCCAGCGATGCTGACAGTGGCTCCAACGCCAAGCTGGTTTACTCCTTGGTGACAGACCCCTCCTCCAAGGGCTCCTTCACCATTGACCCCGACTCCGGGGAGATCCGGGTGAAGGCGGTGCTGGACCGAGAGCAGCGGGAGCGCTACGAGTTCTTGGTGGTGGCAGCAGACAAGGGCAGCCCCAGCCTGAAGGGCACAGCGTCTGTGGCCATCAACGTCATGGACAGGAATGACAACGACCCCAAGTTCATGCTGAGCGGCTACAACTTCTCGGTGATGGAGAACATGCCACCCCTCAGCCCTGTGGGCATGGTGACGGTGATCGATGCTGACAAAGGAGAAAACGCCCGCATCCAGCTGTCGGTGGAGCAAGACAATGGGGATTTTGTCATCCAGAACGGCACCGGCACCATCCTCTCCAGCATCTCTTTTGACCGGGAGCAGCAGAGCACGTACACGTTCCGCCTCAAGGCGGTGGACGGTGGGGATCCTCCCAGGTCTGCCTACGTGGGGGTGACCATCAACGTCTTGGATGAGAATGATAATGCCCCCTTCATCACTTCGCCCTCCAATGCCACCTACAAACACATCCTGCCCCACACCAGCCCTGGCCAGCAGGTGAGCAAGGTCAAGGCGGAGGACATCGACTCTGGTGTCAACGCAGAGCTGACCTACAGCATCACAGGAGGCAACCCCTTCGAGCTCTTCCAGATCTCCCCGCACAGTGGAGACATCACCCTGGAGAAGGAGATCCTGCGCAAGCACCACGGCCTGCACCGCTTGGTTGTGCGCGTCAACGACAAGGGCAAGCCCTCACGGCATGGCACGGCGCTGGTGCACTTCTACGTCAACGAGACGCTGGCCAACCGCACGCTGCTGGACACGCTGGTGGGGCACAGCCTGGACACGCCGCTTGACATAGACATCGCCGGAGACCCCGAATACGAGCGCAGCAAGCAGCGGAGCAACATCCTCTTTGGAGTCATCGCTGGCATCGTGGCCGTCACCCTGGTCATCGTGCTGGTCATCCTGGTGCGCTACTGCCGGCAGCGGGAGGCCAAGAGCGGCTACCAGGCAGGCAAGAAGGAGACCAAGGACCTGTACGCACCCAAGCAGGCCAGCAAGAGCGGCAAGAGCAAGAGCAAGGTGAAGAAGAGCAAGTCCCCGAAGCCGCCCAAGCCCACGGAGGATGAGGAGGAGACGGGGCTGCAGAAATCGCTCAAGTTCAACCTCATGAACGACTCTGTCAGCGACAGCCCCCGAATCCACCTCCCCCTCAACTA
>NW_009258269.1:2825231-2826145 GCF_000687185.1 Egretta garzetta | reverse complement strand
TGGCAGCACTGCCTGGGTGATGGTGACAGGCGGGGCGCTGCATGCGTCTGCCTCTGCATGCTGGGCTGTGGGGAGGGGACCCCCGCCCGCCCACATCCCCCTCGGGCACCGGCTCTAGGAGCGCCCAGGAGGGCAATGCCCACCCTCCCATCCATCCCTCTCGCTTGGGCTGGCTCACGGGGACGAGGGACCGGTCCTGCTCCGTGCCACAGCCCTGGGCAGGCGGTCCCCAGCCTGGCCCCTGGCCGGGGGGGCGGCGAGGAAAGCGCTAGCCTTGCTGGTGCGGCCGAACCGCTCCACCATCCCTGCACAAAGCTGCCCGAAAGGGAGTTTTGCCCCCGCTGCGGCTGCCCGGGCAGGCGGGTCTGGGTGGAGGAGCAAAGCGCTGACTTTTTCCCAGGCTCAGGCTCCGGCTGCGGGGTGCTCCCGCCAGGCAGCACCCCGGGGCTGGGTCTCGTGCCGGGGGCCAGAGGAGCCGGGGCACCGGGGTCTCTGCTGCGCGCTGCCGTTGGGTCACTGCTCTGGGTCCGGCCGGGGGTTTCTGCTGCGTGCGGGGCAGGGTGGAGGTAGGTCTTGGCTGCGGACTGGGAAGGGCTGCTCGCTGGTGTGCACTGGAGCTTGGAGCTCTCCCCAGAGGTCGTGGGATGAGCCTGGAGCTTGCAGGACCCCCTTTCCTCGGGCTGTCTGGCCAGTTAGCTTGCATCACGTTTCTGCTTTGGCGCCTGTCGGGTCTATCCTTGGCTAAGGAGGGAGAGGGGGGACAAGTGCCTGTGGCTTTGCCTTCCTCCTGGGGCCCCCCTGGGTGAGGACCACCCGTCTTCCCCCTCCCCCCCGTGCTGTACCCTCTGTGCCCTGGGGAGAAGACCCCTGCTCCCTTCTTTGTACCCTGGTCAGTGGCAGGCTGGGCTCCTGCC
>NW_009258269.1:2822617-2824246 GCF_000687185.1 Egretta garzetta | reverse complement strand
GCCGCGTCCCAAGGGTCTCGGACCGGCCGCACCGGGCTGCTGGAGAAGAGGAGCTCTGGCGCTGGGAGAGGTTAGAGCATTCCGGGGAAACCAGTGGTGCTGGCTTCGTGGTTTCAGCCCCCTCTTGCCAGCCTTGGCTCTCGCAGCCGCCTCGTTTGTTTTGCTAAGAGCATAAGGTTTTATCGTGAGCCGCCCAGGAAGCGGCTGGGGCTCCCCAGGGCCGGGACCCGCGGGGAGATGCGATGGCTGCAGAGGAGGAAAGGAGACACCAGCAACCACTGAAATAACCCGTCCCTGCGGGGCTGGGCAGGGCCGTCTGGGGGCTTGGCTCAGCGTCGCTATCTGCTTCCCTTTGGGAACCTTCTGCGAGAAGTTTCCCTTCCTTCCCTGTCCTCTTTGATGACCTCGGGGCGAGACCGCAGCCTCTCAGGCGCTGGCGTGGGGAGCGTCTCCCTCGTTCCTCCACCCTTCTCCCAGGCTCCATCCTTTGGGGCTTTTTTATACCGGGGTGAGGGGGAAGGGGGGGCTGTGCCACGTCCTCTCCCAGCTGCACAAACCCCTTGCAGCCCCCCACCATCTGCGAAGCTGCAAGCTCAGCAGAGGTGCCCACACCTGCCTGCAGGCTCAGGAGCACGGTGCAGGATTAATTACTCTCTGCGGGGCTGGGGGGGGGCGGGAGAGGGGATAAGAGGAATATTGCAACTGTAAATGGAGGGAAATGAAATTGTCTTGTTTCAGAATTTAGCTGAGAGTCTCCCTAAATTGCAGGTTTAGGTGTTGGCAGATGTCTGGGAAAGTCTCCCGCTGTCCTGGGTCAGTGGATTTTCTCAAGGTCGTTCACGTGGAATGAGCTGATAAATGGATCCAGCCACGAGCTGCACATGGAGCTGAAGGTTCAGGGGGGACCTGCCCTGTTTTCCCCCCAGTTTCAGGCAGGCACTGTGCTGGGAGCAGCTCCCAGGCACTGCGGATCAGCTCCTGCTCCCAGCATCAATTGCTCTTGGTTGGGCTTTGGCTCCGGTGGGCAGAGGCTGGAGGAGGGAGCGTGCTGGTGCGGTCCTGGGGCTGAGCCCTGGCTGTGCTGGGCAGGGTGCCTGGGCTCTGCGGAACAACCGCGAATGCCCGGTGGCTTGCCAGCACCCATGGGGCACTTGTGGGAGCGGGGGGAGCGCGGTCGTACCCCATGCAGGCTTCTGGGTGGGTGGTGAGGGTGCCGAGAGCCCCTCCAGCGAGGCAGGAACGTGCAGAGGCTCCTGGCAGGTCTGTGCTGGGCTGGCTGTGCTGGGCAGGGTGCCTGGGCTCTGCGGAACAACCGCGAATGCCCGGTGGCTTGCCAGCACCCATGGGGCACTTGTGGGAGCGGGGGGAGCGCGGTCGTACCCCATGCAGGCTTCTGGGTGGGTGGTGAGGGTGCCGAGAGCCCCTCCAGCGAGGCAGGAACGTGCAGAGGCTCCTGGCAGGTCTGTGCTGGGGGCTTCGCTTTATGGCGGGGAGGGGTGCCGGTGCTTGGGAGAGCCTTTGGGACCTCAAACTGAAGAGCTTCAGCCGCGGGAGGCAAACGGGCAACCCCGTGGTACCCACTGGCCTGTACAGCCGGGGGGGGGGGCGCAGGCTGGGCTGGGGGGGGGC
>NW_009258269.1:2820870-2821681 GCF_000687185.1 Egretta garzetta | reverse complement strand
TGGGCTCTCCTGCCTGGCAGCCCCCGGCCCCACCATCACTTGGGACCTCGTCCTTGAAGGCTCGCCCAGCCTGTGCTCCCTGCCCAGGGCTCCTGACAGCGGGCTGGGCTGCCTGGGCAACCTGCAGCGCTGGCTGCTTTCCCTCTTCCCACCCTGCTGGGTTTCTCATTCCTCCCTGCCCTCCTCTTCCTCTCGCTTCTCAGACCCCCAGGCTCTCCCCTGCCTGACACTCTCGGAGCCAGTGTTGCTCTGTGGTGGGCATGGGCTTCCCCAGCTTGAATCTGGTGGGGGGCTTCTTTTTTTTTTACCATTCCCCCGCTTTCCTTTCACGATTGTATCTGCTCCCTTCCATCCCTCCCTCCCGATCGCTCCCCGTGCTCAGCTCGGGCAGCGCCCTCCCCCTTCCCCATGGCTTTCCCCTCCCCACCAGCCTCTCCTGACCCGCTGCCCGCTGGCCCCGGTGCAGAGGGATGCTGAGCCCCCCGCAGCACAGGGCCCAGGCCCCCGGCTGGCTCCGACAGCCGAGCTGTGGATCCTCTGTGCGATGAAAGCCCTGGCTGTGTGGGCAGCCGCCCGGTCCAAGCCCCGCTGATTGATATTCCCAGCACTGCTCTGCCCGCTCGGCCGGGCTCTCAGCTGCAGTGCTGTTCCCTGCACGCACAGAGCAGCCTGGAGCGGGGGCCCAGCCCTGCAGCCCGCTTCATCGGTCCCCCAAATCCTGGGGCAAAACCCCACGCTCCGACAGGCTGCGTCCCCGGGGCGCTTTGTGGTCCCCGGAGGCTGTGGATGGGGTGGAGGGCAAGGGTGGTAT
>NW_009258269.1:2819746-2820771 GCF_000687185.1 Egretta garzetta | reverse complement strand
GAGCTGGTGTCCACCCGGACCCCCCGGCGTGAATCGTGTGCCAGAGCCGTGCTGCTGTGCGGGGGCTGACATCGTGGGGCTGTGCCGGGGGGGCTGCAAAGAGCAGGAGCTCCCCTTCGTAGTTTGTGGCGTCTTGAACATTCGGCCCCTGTGGTTCCCTGCCAAATCTCTCTCTTGCCGGCATATTCTTTTGAAGGCTGTCTGTGGAGCCGAGCCCTGTGCCAAGCCCAAAGCACCTTCTCCCCCTCCACCCTTCATCCCTTCCTCCCCCTCCACCCTCTGTCCCCACGCATACCTGTCCCGTGAGAGCACCTGCCCATGAAACCCGGGGCACAGCCCGTCCCCATGGGAGAGCTGAGCTCCTACGTACTGCCCTGCAAACCCGTCCGTCTGAGCTGCAGTTACACACCCCAGGCTCTGCTTTTGGGAGAAACCAAGGTGGTCGATGGAGGTTGCTCCCAAAGGGGCTCCTGCCCTGCTCCATCAGCACCCCAGGGAGCACACAGTCTGCCCGGCTGAGGCAGAGAAGGATTGGACGTGGGTGGGTCGAACGTGCCCCTGGCTGCAGGGGCACAGGCCACTCTGGCGCCTTGGTCCTCCTCTTCTTGTCACCTCCGCAGCGTCCATCCATCCAACCTGGATGAAGCTTGGTCTTGGTTTCACCTCTGGGAGCCAGGGTCATGCGCGACTCGGACCCACTCAGCCTCTCCCCAGTAGGTCACCCCTTCATCTTGTCGTCTCTCTGACTTTCTGGACTTTTCTGGAGGTCTCAGTCCTCACCCCTGAGGACCTGCTTTCCATACCCCACCAGCAGTACAGGTTTCTTTTCCTAGTGGGGCTCCTGACTCAACCCTGTGGTTGAGAGCACAAGAGGAAGAGGAGGTCAGACAAAAGAACAGGAGGAAAACAACTCCCCACGAAGCCTCAAAAATACCTCCTTGTTGTTTTGCATCAGTGTCGTCCCGCGGCGCAAGCTGTTTGCTGCCCCTGCCCTCAAAATGGTCACAGGAAAGAGAGGGGGGGAG
>NW_009258269.1:2817339-2819724 GCF_000687185.1 Egretta garzetta | reverse complement strand
GCAGGGGAATGCTCCAGCCTTATCTCATCATTCTTATCTCAAGGCATTCACAGCCATGCCTAGTGGATCCTGCCCAAAGATCCTTAACGATGCCCCCAGCCCAGGAGGTAAACATCCTCCTGAGCACCTCTTCACTTGCAAAATAGCCACCTCCTCATTTACTCTCTGAAGGTGGCACAGCTGGGCAGCCCTCGGTCTTGGCAGGTCTCATCAAAGCTGTCTTTAGAGCCACCATTTTGGGGGGGGCAGCGACTCACCACCTCTCCCTCCGAACTGATCCCGCTCCGTAGCGAAGCTGTTGGAGCAGAGTGCCCTGATTCAGCTCCTCCGAGACATCTCTAAAAGCCCGAGCAAGCTGAAAGCCTGGAGCTATTTAGCTCCCACGTGGCCTGGTTTTCACATGCTTCGAACTCCAGGATGCTCTTGAGCGGCTGCAAAGCTGCTGCTGGGGAGGCTGAGAGATATCCATCCGTCCCTGCTGCGGGGGGAGCTTCTCGTCTGGGCTCGGGGCTGAGGCCGTGCTCTGAAATGTCTTGCTAATGTGATGTCTGAAGTTCCTCTTACACTAATCTGTTAATCTTTCTGCTTCTTCATCAAAAGCACTCGAGCCCAGTAGAAAGCAAAAATCAGTATTTCAGATGTTTGAAGAGCCCTTCGTTATTATTCAGGCTGGGCAAGACCTTTTGGGGTGTTGTGATTCAAGGCCCTGGG
Source organism: Egretta garzetta (assembly GCF_000687185.1). Classification (NCBI taxonomy): domain Eukaryota; kingdom Metazoa; phylum Chordata; class Aves; order Pelecaniformes; family Ardeidae; genus Egretta; species Egretta garzetta. The sequence goes on along the minus strand of NW_009258269.1, from coordinate 2,819,013 downwards.
AGTGCCTGGAGGAGCTTGAGCTGGTTTTTTTCCAAGGATTTCAAGTAGATCACAGTTTATTAGGGACTATCAGGATGTCTCCTGCCCAGAGAAGATTGCTCAGAAACCTCTAATGTTCAGGAAATGTTTCCTGAGCCACGATCTGCAAGGTCTGGCCCAAGGAGGTGATTGCTCACCCAGGGTTTGAGGACAGCGTGGAAGCAAGGTGTCCTCAGCTCGGCCACACCAGGGGTGCTATGCCAGTAAAGAGTGGTTATGCCAGACCAGTGCAGGCAAGATAAGTGGCCTTAACAAGGCTTACAGGATTACTTGCCTTACCTGTTAGGTGTCTCCAAATGAAAGCTCGTCTTACCCGGTATCATCATTCATCGTTAGGTGCAGGTTGGTTGCAGACCGCAAAGCGAGGGCTCTGCCGATGCCTGGAGCGTGTGTTGGTGCACAGACTTACGGGCTAGACACGATTCCTTGACCGAGCAGGAAAAGCTTCTGCCCTTTGCCTGTGGAAACAGAGCTTGGTAGAAAGCAGGGTTGCCACCCGAGGAAAATTTTCCATTTGAAAACAAATCAGCGAGAATTGACAACTATTTTTTTTCTTTCTATTTCGGCTCAAGTCAATCAACGGCTATAGATGTAGAAATATATATTTTTTCCCTACTCATTTCTACAGGCACGATTCCGACTGCCTTTTTCAAATCTACCATCATAATTAATACTTGGCTGGAATTCTGCAGTGGAAGTTGCCTTTGCAAGAGCATCATTTTTTCAGTTTTACGTGTCAGCAAAGATAATCCCCCCTGCCCCAACTCTGAAAGAAGAAACGTGCTTGAAAAACGATCTGGTTTCAACCAATTGACATTTTTTCCATGCAAAGTCTTCCCTTGAAGCATTCCTGGTTATCTCTTTTTTTTGGTTGTTTTTTTTTCTTTTTAGAATCCTGAGTCTACAGCTTGGGACCCCCCGCCTCTTCCCAGGGCTTTCAATACTATCTGTCAGCTCCACTGGGTGCAACTGGGAGCCGGATTAGCTCATTATTTTCCCAGCATTGTTTTCCCTCTCTACAGCTGTTGGATTCCTTCAGGGCTTTATTCAAGTGTTACTCCCAGTCCTGGAACCTTCTTCTCCCTGGGATCTTCAGATGGTTTTAACGTGATTATGAGACCTCCTCCTGTGTCCCGAGCAATTTCTGCTCTATACCAACCATCTACAAAACAGCTCTATTACCAGCTTGAAGGTGATAGACATTTCGGGACACCACGGTCAGTCCAATTTAGACATTATTCCATGAAGATTATGATCCCTTTAGATTTTATGATTCGCCCTTCAGATGATTTATTTCCATATTTTCCTTTCCAGTCTTCATTTCAACCAAAGAAAAGCCAAATTGCACATCCTCGGTGGGCTCGGAGCTCTGGTAGGCTGAGAGGTTAGGCAAGCTCTGTCCTGAGGCTGTCTAAATGGGTTTCTAATTGTGTTAGCTCTTCCTCTGAGTTAGATAAATTCGATCTGACCAGGCAGGTTGGCACCTGGCTTTGGCGGCGTCTTTGAGCATCATGCAAATTTCAGGAGGCTTCAGGGCACCTACGTGGAGTCAGCCCACATTTTACCCAAATTTAGTCATTAAATTGCAGCTGGGGATCTGATGTCCATTTGAGGATGGCTGTTCTGCGGTCGGTA
>NW_009258269.1:2815521-2817318 GCF_000687185.1 Egretta garzetta | reverse complement strand
CTTCTGACTGCAAGGTCAGTGCTTGCCAGTTGTCAGCGATGGGAGCCGTGCAAGCAGCCACCTGGAAGAGTTGCTTTTCAGATGATACCTGGTTTTGGGAGGTGTGGTTCACCTGGATTCCTGTGCATCTTTCCTCCAGCTGTGGATTCCTTCTCTGGTGTCATTTGTCAATGGCGAAAGAGCTAAAAGGCTGCTGGGAGCAGCCCTGGCTTCAGACCTTGGGATGGGGATGGACACAAGGATTCGGTGGGCAGAGCGCAGCCATCGATCAAGAGCTCGTGAACATCAGATGGACCAGAACTGTCCAAGGCTAAGGTGCCTTGTGCAACCACAGTAGCTGAGATGGACCCCAGCAAATCATCAGGCTGATAGATCAGAAAACAGGGCCTTTACACCCGATAGTTGTCCTGTCTGGAGTTGTCAGTGCTCATTTGGAGACACCACCTTCAATGACAACATTTTGGCAAGGACCGAATGGTTTTTCTGAATGCAGGAGGGGTCTTACAGGTGTGCGCAGACCACACCTTTGCTTAGAGCTGGTCCATCTCCCTCCCTTATTTGTCCTGCCCGGTGGCTCCGTCCCTCCCTTGTCCAAAGCAGGCAGAGCCCCTGGGACCTGTTGTTCCCTCGCTCCGCACCAGCTCTTGCCTCAATTCTGTCGTGTTATACTAAAAGGGCGCGATCCAGCACTGCTGGGAATTGCAGCTCTGGCGTGGTCCGGGCCACTTTCCCAAGCAGTAGTTAGCCCTTGTGCCTCTGAAAAATCCAGACCTGGAGCTGCTGTGGCAGGGCAGGGAGGAACCTCTGGGGTAGAGAGGATCCCCAGACCATGAAGGGGATGCGAGGGGCACGGGAGGGAGAAGGGCAGGCCTGGAGGAGCAGAGGGTTACCCTAGGTGCTGGGGAGGTGACACCAAGCCAGGGCAGCATTTGCCTTTGCTGCTGCCATGCAAACGCTCTCCCCCACCCTTGCTGCTCCCATGCAAACGCTCTCCCCCACCCTTGCTGCTCCGCCTGGTACCGGGTCGCGTGGTGAGCTCTTCCCATCACGTGCAGGTACTGCAGCTCCGGGTGCAGGAGGGGTCGGGGGTGCTACTGGGGTGTGTGTGTGGTTCTTCTCCAAGTCAGGGCAGCGGCCGGACAGTGTGTTGCTGGGGTAGCACGGGAAAGGATGGGAAGAGGGATCAGCCCTGACTCCAGCCTCGACCCAAACCACCAGCAGCGGCACACACTGCTGCTCGGGTGAGCTGTAAAATGGTTGCCTGTTTCTGGCCAGGAGCTGAGCTTGCCTCCCATTTCCTAGAGCTAGAGTGTAGCCCTGGACGGGTTCTTGGCAATTCAGGTCCAGCTTTCCTCGAGGCTTGCCCTGGTTTCCATGGGCATAATGTTCCCCTCAGCCTCCCGCTCCGGCGCCTGCGTTGCATTGCGCGGGAGCCCTGCTTCTCTCCAGCAAATACAATAATTCCCACATGCAGCAAAGCCTCCATGCATGAAAAGCTGGCTCGGTGGAGCGTGGGGCATGGTCCCTGGGCTTATCTTTTTCCCCCCATCCCCCCACCCCAGTACCCAGGGATGTTGCGTAGCTTCAGGTCGGTTCGGAAAAGAGCGGGGTTCATGAATTAATCCGAAGTTGCCTAACTCCCATGCTACAATGGCTCCCTTGTCACTTATTTTTTATATTCCGGGCATCGGGTCTGACATTGCCGTTCACTTTCAGCCCTGTGAGTTGCTGCATTGTGGCGGCTGTTGGGGAAGCAAGCGCCTTTGGCAGCCGGCTGAAAGGCCGTTGGGGCTTCTG
>NW_009258269.1:2814608-2815176 GCF_000687185.1 Egretta garzetta | reverse complement strand
CCCCCCCCCGGCATCCCTGGCTGGGGACCCACATCAGGACAGAGGAGCCCCTTGGCAGGGGCTGGTGTTGGGGGGGGTTGGGGTGTGCAGCCAGGACCAGGCAGGCTGGGGAAGGCTGTTGGGGAGACCCCAAGAAAATTTCTCCCCAAAAGAAGTCCCGGCTACAGTCGGAGGAGCCCCAAAACTGTAAGCGTGGACGTGACCCTGGCTTCCCAGTTGCTGAAAGGCTGTGGGCAATGCCTCGCAGCCCTGTGCCCTTGTGCTGCGCTCCTTTTGGCTGGGTTTCTTTTCTCCTGGTTTTGGGAGGAGAATCAGCTTGGTGCGGGTTCTGCTGGGAGCTGGGGGTGTTTGTGATGAAGGAGGCAGGAGGGAGCGGAGCGGGGCTGAGGAGGGAGGGGGTCCCCTTGGTTCCTGCCCCCCCCCAGCATCCCTGGCTGGGGACCCACATCAGGACAGAGGAACCCCTTGGCAGGGGCTGGTGTTGGGGGGGGTTGGGGTGTGCAGCCAGGACCAGGCAGGCTGGGGAAGGCTGTTGGGGAGACCCCCAGAAAATTTCTCCCCCAAAGAA
>NW_009258269.1:2814115-2814490 GCF_000687185.1 Egretta garzetta | reverse complement strand
GGCTGGCCGGGCTGCAGGCACTCGCAGAGGACACAGCGGCGCAGGGTGCAGCGCGGGTCTGTGAAATTGGAAAGGGAGCGAGCGAGGAGCAATTACTCGTGTTTTCTCATAACCCTGCAGGTAGGAGAAGTTCAAGGAAAAATTACCAGGGAGCAGCTGTAAAACCAAAGGGAAGCGCTTTTCCGCGGAGCGCATGGGCAGGGAGTTCATTGCTGCGGGATGCCACGGCCGCCAAAAGCAGGCGCCGGCTCAAAAAAGCGTGAGAGCGCTTTGCAAAGGATGGGGGTCATTAAACATACCCGCTGCAAACCATTCCTTGCTTGGGAGAAAAAAACCCGAGCTGTGGCACAGCCGGATTTCCCAGGGGGTGAAGGT
>NW_009258269.1:2813834-2814061 GCF_000687185.1 Egretta garzetta | reverse complement strand
GGGCCCGCCGCCGGTGCTCCCTGTGGAAGGTGGGGGACGGGGGCTCGTTTTCCTCCTGGGATGCACGGGCAGGTCTCCCCATCAGGAATATAAGAGCAAGCACCAGGGAGCCTTTAAATGGTTTTTTTCAGAACCACAATTCCTCAGCGAAGAAAATAGAGAGCTTCGCCCCAAATCCCATTCTCATGCAGCGGCGGAGTAGAGATGGCAGTTAGAAATAGAAAAAC
>NW_009258269.1:2792353-2813634 GCF_000687185.1 Egretta garzetta | reverse complement strand
GGGGGAGGGAGTGTATAGCAATTAGTAGAAATGAGTAGTTATGGAGTGTAGAAAATTGACAAGGAAAGCCAAAAACATTGGGGGAAAATCAATTTTGACAAGCTAAACACCATAAGGAGTGCTTTAAAAAATGTGCGGGGAGGAGGTGGAACCCAGTAATTGTCATTTCCAAATGGAGGCTGCAAAATTGTTAATTATGTAGAAAAATGCAAAAGTATTCAATAAATAGTTGTAGTAATTTAGACTGAGACGTAACAGCGCAGGATGCAGTACCTGCCGATGCACTGGTAACCAGAGAGATTCGAAACATCCCCTCCTTGAAACAGGGATATTTGAAATAATCAAGTAAATTTGTGCCTTCAAAGGTCTGGAGCAGGAGCTCGCTGCTCCGGGGGTGGTACCGGAGCTGGCCACCCCAGGGTGGGCCAGGAGGGCAGCGATGCTGGGAGCCAGCGGGAATCGTGGTGGGGACGCTGCGTGCACCGCCCGCGGCCCTGCCAGCCCCAGGGAACAACTGCGGTAATAGCTGGGCAGGACGCTCCATGATGGAAATATGGCTGACGTCAGGCAACGCGGGTTGATGGGGAGGGACACCGGGCAGTGTCATTACGTGACGGGTCCAGCTCTTAAACCTTTCCTTAGGCATCCGCTCCCAGCCGCTGTGGGGAGCGGGATCTGCTCTGGGCATGCCTGTGGGTCTGACGCAGCAGAGCTGGTTTTAACCCCGCCGTGAGATTACAGCGCGCAGCCGATCAACGTGGAGTTTGGCGAAGACGCCGAGTTGATAATGCGTTAGGTTGTTGTTATGTTGAATGAACGCTACGCATTGCAATTAAAGCGTTGTTAGATAGAGGAGGATCTGGTTTATCAACAGCCTAGCGAAGAAGAGCAAGCAGTCGTTGGCTGGGAGTCCTCGTGGAAGGAGGTTCTCCTTGGAGGAGCTCTTCGGCAGCAGTACCGCGCCCGCTGCCATTCGACGTTGCAATCAATGATCTGGAAGTAAATATAAAATCACCGCTGATAAAATTTGCAGCTGACACGGAGATTGGTGGAGTGGGAGATCATGATGAGGATAGAGCAGTCATGCAGAGCAATCCAGATTGCTTGGTAAACTGGGCCCATTTAAACAAAGTGCATTTTAACACAGCCAAATGCAAAGCTGTACATGGAGAAACGGGGATTGCTGGTTTATATCCTGGAAAGCAGCGACTTCCAAATGGATTTAAGGGTCACACTGCATGAGTAGCTCAGCGTGAGCGCTCGCGGCGCTGCTGCCAAAGGGCCAATACAGTCCTTGGATGAAAAGACCTGAGAGGTAGGAGGAGAAACAAGGCTCTGCGGAAAGACCTGGTGAGATATCCCACCAGCAGTCCTGTGGGGATCCCCTCGGGCAAGGAATGGGGAAAAATGGGGGCAAGACAAGATGGGGGCCACGTGGCTGATTTGCTGGCTTGCAGGTTGAGACTTAAGGAGCCCAGTTTGTTTAACTTCTCAACGAAGAAGATTGAGGGGTGCCTTGATTGCGCTTGTACAAGCAACTTCTTGTGCAGAAAGCACTGCGTGCTGAAAGGCTCTTTAACCCTGCAGAGAAAGGTCAAACGAAACCCAATTTCTGTAAGTCAGTGCCAGACAAATAGATTCAGTGTTTTTCCGTGACTCCCAGAACAAGGCTCTCCGGGTGGAGAGCATCAGCCAGACACAAGCTACTATTATTTTTTTAAGTGCATGGGTCACAGCATGGTGGGGACCGCGCAGAGTGCGAGGGGGCCGCTGACCCCCGCCGGTGCCGTGCCGCTGCTCAGGGACGGCTGGAGGGGAGCGGGGTTGAGCATGGGTTGCCTTGCCTTGGCGAAGAGCCCTTTCGAGGGTGGCCAGGCAGGGTCTGACATTTAAAAGGCGGTGATTTTTAGGTAAAAGTGATGCTACTTGGAAGGAGACCCCTCAGGGGAGGGGTAGGAGCTGTCGCAGGCTGGGTTTCTGAGGCTGTTTGTTTGTATTATTGCCGGCACCCCAAGGAGCCCTGGTTGTTTGTCGGGGGTTTTAACAAGCGCCGAGTGAAAAGCAGAAGCTTCAAGCTAGGGATGAGCCACAGTGGCGGAGGAAAACCATTTCAGATGGACAGTTGGGGCGCAGGAGGAAGCTGTGGGACAGCTTTGCCCGGTGCGGTGGGCGGTGATGCCTTCAGTGAAGGCTTTTGCAGGCTTTATGCAGCAGCACAGCCTACAACGTGGGCTGGGAGAGGACCTCTGGAGGGTCTGCCTTGACCTCAGCTTCTCCAGAGCTGTGCACAATGACCTCCTGGGAGGTGCTGGCCTAGCCCTTCATGACGAGGATGGCATCTGCTGCTTTGGCAATCGATTGCGCTTGGCTAAACCCACCATAGTGGGTTTTTAGCCCGTAGCAGCTAACCTCGGTCTTCCCTGCTGCAGGTGAAGGCCATTCCTTCTCATCCATCCATGGTCAAAAGCAGCAGCTTTCTCTTTGCAGAAGGCTTTTACGGGCTTGAAGAGCGCTGCCTTTGCCACACTGAGCCTTCTCCTCCCCAAACCAGTTTCCTCGGTCTCTTTTACATCTTGCCCTGATTTCTAATGGCTGCCAGTCTCTGTTCCTCTCTGCTTAATTGGTGCACGTGTTCTTGAAAAGTGGTGCCCAGCCTGGCCACAGCTCTGCCTCTGAAGTCCTGCTTGAGCCCAGCAGAGCAGGTGGATCCCTGCCTGACTTGAAGACAAAACGCCTGTTTTCGGGTCCCAACATAGATGTGGTTTTTGGTGAGAGACTGACACCGTTGACGGCTGGTCAACCCATGATCTGTTGTAACCCCCAGTCCTTCAGCTGGCCTGCTGCTTGTGTGGAGATCCTTTTCCCCATGTGAGCAAATGTGATGGATATATTCCACGTCGGTCATCCAAGCTGTTGATGAAAATATGGGCTAGCAATGAACTCAGGACACAACCCATGAAAATACGGGCTAGCAATGGACTCGGGACACAACCCGGAGAATTTCATTTGCTGCATCATCCCAGCTGAAGGGCCTGTCTTCAGTAATTACTTTCTGAATATGATTTGCTAAATGCTTTGCATCCACCCTGCAGTGAATTGCACCATATATTAGACATTAGGAAAAATTTTTTCAGTGAAAGGGTTTTCAAGCACTGGAAGGGGCTGCCCAGGGAAGGGGTCAAGTCCCCATCCTGGGGGGGATTTAACAGCCGGGCAGACGCGGTGCTTGGGGCCAGGGTTTGGGGGTGGGATGGCAGGGTTAGGGGAATGGTTGGGCTGGGGGAGCTTAAAGGGCTTTTCCAACCCAAATGATTCTGTGGTTCTATATGCTAGGTACTGCATGCTGCACCTACACTATTTTCCTGCATTGCTTATGCGAATATCGTCTAAAATAGCGTCAAAAAACTTCCTAAAGTCAAGCTATAACATTTGCTGCTCCTCCTCCATCCACAAGGCCTGATGTCTTTTCAAAGGCAGAAGTTCAACAGCTTGACATGTTTGTTTGTGACAAACCTACAGTGGCTGTTACTCGTTTCCTTGTTATCTTGTAGGTACTTACAAAGAGTTCTTTCATCTGCTTCAGTATTTTTCCAGGAACTGAAATTAAGCTAACTGTTTTATAATTCTCCAGCTCTTCTTTTTTTTTCCCTCATCTTTAAAGACAGGCGCTATTTTAGCTCGTTTCCAGTCTTCTGGAAGCTCCCTGAGTCTCTACAAATTCTTTTAAAAATTATATAAAAAAAAAAAAAGCAAAAAAAAAAAAAAGCCCTAACAGCTCTGAAGTTACTTAAATCAGGTCTCTAAGTACCTGGGGTGAATTTAATCAGGTCCAACCAACCTAAAAGCAGCTAGCTCATCTAAATGCTCCCTGTGTGTTCCTTCCCTCCCTTGGTCTCAATTCCTTCTCCTTCCTCATTGGTGCTGGCTGGGTGGGACGCCTGATTGCTGCTCAGTTGTGGTAAAGACATCAGCGGAAAAAAAAAGGTATTCAGTCTAAATGGTGTGTTGGTTCCTCTCTCTCTCCTGATCGCCTCCAGATCCCCATCAAATAGCTCCTTTCTTGGGCTCCTTCCTACGGTGGTGGGTGATTTTTGTGTCTTTTTGGTGCTTGTGTTTTGTTCTCCACACTCATCAGCCTGCTCTTGCCCTGTGAACTGGTGCTCCCCTTTCCACTCCTGGGTAATCACAACAAAGCAGGATTTTATGGAAGGCTTTGGAGGAGGATAATGATGTAGCTTAAGGGCTGTTTGCAGGGAGCTCCTCCCAAGGATGAGGCAAAGCTGGCCAGAGGAAGCGTGAAGTAGGGTCTTTGAAATGTTTAACGAGCGGACAAAAGAAGCGACAGTGACCCTAGGTGGGGAAGCTCTCAGGATGAGAGATGGTGTCAGGCCAGAGGGGGATGATGTCAGCGAAGCTCTGCGCTGGGCAGTGATGCCATTAGAGAGGCGCTGGGGAGCGGCGGGCCCGTGGGTCTCTGAGAGCACCCAGAGTGCACGCAGGGTCTGAGTGCAAAGTGGAGACCCCAGATGAAGGGTGGGGGGCGATGACCCAGGGTGATGCTGCTAACGGGAGACCTTTCTGGAGCCTGCTTGTCATGGGAGAGGGCATCTGCCCAGGGTTGCCTCTGGGTGGGAGAGGAGGCTGGGGCACGAGCCATGGAGGGACCGGCTGGGTGAGGGGGGCTGAGGGACCATGCATAGTGTGCTCCCTGCATGGGGTGGTGTCTGATGGGGAGCTTTTGGCTGGGCACTGTCTGTCGGGCTGGCTGCGGGGGGCTGATGATGGACCCTGCTGGTGTTGGGAGCGCTGGGTGGGAGCACTCTGTCTCCTTTTATGGGTCAGGTTTGATGACCCCCCCTTTGCCTTCATCTGCAGGGTGGATGATGCAACAGCTTTTCTCTTCTCTTCCAGTTACCTCATCGCCGAGTGACATTCTCTGCAGCCAGCCAGGCTCAGGACCTGCAGGATCCCTCCCAGCACAGCTACTATGACAGTGGGCTGGAGGAGTCAGAGACCCCCAGCAGCAAATCGTCGTCGGGGCCCCGCATCGGGCCGCTAGCCCTGCCTGAGGATCACTATGAACGCACCACGCCCGACGGCAGCATCGGGGAGATGGAGCACCCTGAGAACGGTAGGCGCTCATGGCACATGTGCCTGCCCCCTCGGCGGGGACCCTGCGCCCGAAGCTCTTCATCCTCAGTGCTGCACCTCCCCTGGCACGGGCGGGAAGGGGCATGGAGCTCGGGTGGGACAGGCTTGCCGCGCTGAAGTCTGGTGGGGCGGGGAGGCTGGAGAAGAGGTGAGGCTGAAAGCATGAGAGCAGCAAGGACTTGGTGGGGAGGGGAGAGGTGGATGAGGGGGAGGAGGTCTGGGGGAGGCCAGGAGACGTGGGGGTGGGAAGAGCTGAGGAAGCAGATGGGTCTCCCGCAGGTGCCTGCCCCCGTGGCAGGGCAGGGGTGCAGGGGCAGTCGGGGCGTTGATGCAGCTCTCCATGCTATGGTGGGTGTCGGCGTGGGAGCTGCCCAGGGAGAGGAAGGGGGGGAGCAGGTTTAGTGTCACGGACTGGGGTGAGGAGAATCATAGAGTGGAGGATCAGAGGGCGTGATGGTGGCAAACCCGAGCGCGACATGTCCTGCCTTTGTTGGGGCCCTCCAGGCCATCTCCTACTCGGGTCCACCTTCAGCTGAGGACCCCACTAGTGGCGTCTGTGATCCCACCGCAGGAGAGCTGGCTTTCCCCCACCCTGGCGCAGCTTCAACCCCGGTTCTGCTCCTCATGCTGCCTCTGTGCTGCCTGCCTGACTACCCTCAACCAGCCCGCTCCCCAAGCTACCTTCTCTGGCCAGCTTAAGCTGCTTCCTCGGGCTTGGCTCTGGCTGTGCACATAACATCTACTTTCCCTGTACCTGCTGCCTTCTGTGCTCTTGTGCTGAGGGGAGGTTGCAGTGGAGCTGGCAAGTTCAAAGAAACCTCTGGGAGGGAAAAAGAGGAGGTGCAAAGGGTTCTGCTGAAGTCTCCTCCTACTTCTGGGAGCAACCTTGACTTTGGGACAGGTCTGTATGTGGTGTGAAATTGGCTGAGAGTGTGTTCAGCTGGTCTAGGGAGCAGCAAACCTGCTGGGTCCCCCTGTTAAGGAACACAAGGGGCCCAGGGTAATTCATGGCTTTGAAGGTCTAGTGGAACATTTCTCCCTTCTTCCCAGGTTCATTCCTGGAGTAATGCTGAAGTTTGCTATGCTGTGACCATTGAAGCAAGGCATGGTGGTGGTGCCGGGTTTGGCAGGGTTCCCAAAGCTCTTTGTTGCTCTTGCAATATGAGGCACCCTCCGGTCTCAGAGTGTTGTGCAGACCACTTTTATTCCCCAAAGTACCAGCCAGTCAACTGGGAAGAGCAGTGTGGAGAGGTTGTCTGGATGCTGGCGCAGGATGACAGTACTGGACTTCCCAAGTGCCCCTGAGAACCAGCCAGGGGCCTGCAAGGGAGGTTTGAAGGGCATGTGGGCAAGGAAATGCCACATGGCTGTGCTGAAGGATGCTATAGTGTGGCAGTGGTGGTGATGGGGCTGGAAGAGGAAAGTGTGGATCCCTGAAGGTCATAGGCAACCCAGAGACGATGAGGGAGGAGCAAGGCTAAAACTAGAAAGAGGAGAGAGAGGAGGAGCTGGAGGGTCTACAGCAGGAGACGGAGGACAGAGAGGGCTGCCTGTAGTCCCTGGGATGTTCCTTGTCTGCTTGATGGGGCCGAGCAGACCTGGGGAAGGCCAGGGGACACTGCCCGGATCAGTGGCTCTCAGCAGCAGAGCACCTGGGCATGGCTCCCTGCCCACAACATCACAAAACCCAACCTCTCCTATAAATTAGGCATCTCCCTCCCTTTGCACAAGAGACCCTATGCATGTTTACAGCCCAGGAGGACAGAAATCACCGCATGCCTTTCCACGCACCAATCCACGTGTGGCACAGGCATGTGCAGAGCCTCCCGGGGGATAACCGTAACCCCCTGGCTGGTCCTGGCTTGGCTCCCTTCACGTGGCAGCAGTTGGCAATCAGGCTCCGGTGCCTCCAGCAGCTGGCCTGACCTGGATAAACCCAGTTGAGCGCAGAGGCCGTGGCAGGCCAAGGCTGGGGAATCCACTGGCATTAACTCTAGTCGGTCCTGGTGCTCCGCAGATAATCTGGCAAATGAACTTGAGGGGCTGGGGTCAGGGTCGTGCTCCATTAAGCAGTCTATTAGGGGACCCTGGCACCAGGCTGGGTGATTTGGAGATGACAAGTTACCGGTCATGTTCATCAGGGTTGCATTTCCCATGGTCTGCCGGCCCATGACGTGGCACGTCAGACCTCTCTGTGGTGCAAACAAGAGGTCTCTGTCCTTCTTTGTCCAGAGAAGGGCCATGTCTTGCTTTTGCAAAGAGTCTCCAGTGATGTGGGACAGTCATGACCTTCTGGGGACTGTCTCGCCATGCCCTTGTCTTGGCTTCTGTAGCTGCTCAAGCAGCACCAGCCCCTCAAAGAGACCAGATCTTGGGTTTTTTCGTGAAGCTGGGAAGACTAAGCTTTCTTGACCTTATATTAAACCGAAGAGACTAATTGGATCCCACACACCCTATCTCGCGGCACGAGCACAAGACTGACACGACTGTGCATTTTCTAGGCTTTCATCTGGTTATAAATATCCAACATAACAGGGCTTCCATTGCTTTCTCCAGGAGATTATCCCCGCAGCCGAACCAATCTGATAAGCAAGTATGCAAGGCTATTTATAGCTTTTCAACTGGAAGACAGATCCATGCCTTTTCTTTGTAGATGGTTCTTCACTTGATTAACACACATATCAGTGTCCTCCTTTTTTGGACACCTTTTACTGTGCAGACTGCAGTAAAATGCTGTATTGCAGGGGCTGAGCCGGGTCCTTTTCAGGAGGAATTACGATGTTTCTGATGAAGAGTTCTCCAGTGTCTTGGCACTGATGTGCCAGCTCCTCAGGCATTTGTCATCCCTGGTATTTTACCTCGCTGCCCACTGTTTCCTCCCCAACATTTTGCCGTGCTGTTACCCACTTCTGTGGGGTACGTTGAGCTGGGAACTGAGCTGAGTCTCCCACTTGGCCACCCGTTGCTTTCGCTGAAGACATCTGCTCCCCCTGTATCACAGATTTGCTTTAGTTGGAAGGAGCCTGGGAGTGATTCTGCTCTGCAGAGGATCTGCCCTGCCATAATGCATGCAGAGCTTGGATTAGGAAAGTGCCAGTCTCTCTCCATTGACGATGGAGAGACTTTAGTAAATTTAGCATTTTAAATACGTGCAATTTAGGAAACGTGACATGAAGGCTGTTTTGCTCCATCCCCGTGTGGTACGAAGGTACCTGAGATGACAATATATTGGATGAAGTCTTTCTGAATTGCGTTCTTCAGCCCGCGGAACGGGGGCAAATGTTTAATCTGTTTTATCCCCATTATTTAAAGTGGGGACCCCATGCCATTTTTAATGCATGCCGTTACAACCCCGCACTGAATATGTAATTAACAGTCATCTCATGAGCTTTTGCAATGCACTTAGTGCAGCAGTATCTGTACTTCACAGATGTTAATGAGTTTATCCTCGCAGCTCCCCTTCCAGGGGAGAAATTCCACCCTAGGTGGGGAATGAAAGAGAAAATGATAATCTGCGTTTCTGAGCCGTCTGCCGGCTTTGGGTGAGCCCCCTGGATGAGCTGGCAGCTCCTCCGTCCGCTCTTTTCGGGAGGTCAGAGCCACCGCAGGATCCTGGCGGTCCCCAGGGGTGAGGCGGGTCTCCAGCGGCTCTTGGGCAGCGACGCTGAGGCTGCGTCGGCCACCTCCAACCGCGCTGCTGACGTAGGAGGTGCGGGCAGCGCGGCCTTGGGGCGTCGTGGCAGAGCTAGATGTAAAACCCTCTCGCCTGGTTCATAGCCGTAGGCTTTTCTGACAAGACCAGCCTTTTTTTTCATGGTCTCCTACCTCCTGCGTGCACCTCAGCACAGCTTGACCAAATGAATTGAGATACCGTTTCCAGGGTTTGACTGCTGGACTTAATAAAACCCCTTTCAGTCTGGATTTTGCTTTGCTTTGAGAGAGGGTGGTAGATTGATGCCTTGTAAAGCCAGCAGGAGCAGCTTGTCTGACTCCCGCATAACGCAGGCCATAAAATTTCACCCTGCGATTTCTGCATCTCGCCACGGCTGAGCGGGAGCGCTCCTTGGGAAAGATCCCATTTTGATAGCAGACTGCAAGTGGTGGCGAGCGTGCGAGACCCCTGGGGAGCCCTTCCAGCGACAGATCCTCTCTGCCCCCAGTTTCACAAGCCTACGCTGAGATTCTGCTTGGGCTGCTCCCGCTCCCATTTCTTCCCGTTGAACCTTACGTTTTTAGAGGAGGCCTCACTTCATGCGTGCTTGTGGATCACAGGCAAGCAAGTCAACATTTAAAGTTCTCTTTGAGGTATTCAAAAACTGAGTCAAGTCCCTTACCATGAGCAGCGCCAAGGCAAGGCATTTTGGCAGCTGGGTCTCTCTTCCTTTCCTCCCCCACTTCCTTGGGCTCCTCCCAGCCATTGCCATCTGCTCATGATGGCACCACAGACCTGCAGCCCCATTCCTGGGCAGCAGCAACATCTGGCACATCTCGGATGTATGTGCTGTTTTTTGGCAACCCTTGCAAAGGCAGCCTGGGGAGACTTTTTTCTCCTCCTGCTCCCCTTTGCTACGCTTCCGATGATGATAGTTCAAGTCTCCCATTCCTTCATCTCATTTCTACTCCGCACGATCACCAATTTGCCAGCAACCTTTTCAGCGGCGTGGATGGTAGCCCGCAGCTCTCCAGCAGCACTCGGTGGCATCCATGGCAGCACCAGGCACGGGGGGGGATGTGACCACTAGCGTTTGCCTCCACCGTCTCACAACGGGCATCTGCGTCCATTGCCTGCAAACGGAGTTGCTTTGGGCTAGTGCCCGGCTGTGCCTGCACCCTGCGATATCACGGCACCTTGAGAAGGCAGCTGGCTCAGAAGAGGGTTCCCCGGCCAAGGGTCCCTTCTCACCGCTCACGGTGATGAGATGGATTCGCAGCGCTGGGTGGCCACTACCGCCTGTCTTCTGCTTAGTGTCAGTCCGGCCACAAGCTTCTCTTTAAGATTCTCACTGCTATTGTTCAGTTCCTTCCAGACAGAAGATGGGACAAAAAAAATACGTTCTGCCTCCTCCTCTGGCAGAGTGTAGTCTCTAGATCTTAAAACCTATTCTTCTTCTTTTGTGTTATCTTTAAATGGCCTTTTGTCTTGCAGAAAGTGTTCCAGCACATGCTCACTCTGTGAATTTTTATTTTTTTTTTTCCCCAAACGTACCCTGCAGCATTTTTGCCTCATTACAGAGCGCTGAGGAATGCTTTTGCCTGGGCTCCCGCCTGGGGTGAGGGGTTTGAGCTAGTCCTGTGCCGATGGCCAAGCGCCAGTCAGCCCAGGTGGGGTGTCTGGTGCAGAGACCTGCTCTGTCCCTCAAAGATCTCGTACCTTGTGGGAGCAAACTGAGGGCATGGTGTAGGGGCGGGGGGATGCTGCTGTCTGCGGAATACAGCAGGGTGGTCTCCGTGCACCCGTCGTCCCCGTGGCTGAGCGAGAACCTGCAGGTCACACACCTGACCAGCTGAGGACATTGGCTTGGGTCTGACTGGTGCTTGGACTCCTCTCTAGCTGAGACACGGTGGGGTTTTTTTTAAACTGATCTGCAGCACTTTCCCTCTTAACACTGACTGTTGACATCAGGGCTGGAATTACTGTGGCTGTTCCGTCGTTAGCAGTAGTTTCCAAGTCCTGCTCTTGTTTAGGGTCTGCGTACCCTCTGTGACCATCTTCTGCATCTCATCTTCTTCTACAAATTATGGCTGGGCTCCTTCAGCTGTACGGGCACCTGCATTTCTTCATAAGAAGTCATGAGCTTCTCTGCTTTCTTCACCTAATGTTGGTTCATCCCCAGTGACAGCTTCTGATTTTCCTAATCACTCCTGAAGAGAGATGTGGGAAAAGATTCTTATCACAAGAGACAGCATCCGACAGATTGCAAACGGTCATGGGTTACACCATCTTGGTTTCAACACGACATTTCTGTCGGAGCTGTAATTTCAGACTTGTTCTCACCCTATTTCTGCTTTTCCGTATTTTCGAGCACCCGCATCTGGGTAAACTCCCTCTTACGAAAGAGCCGTTCAGGTCAGAGCGGTTGTGCCATGCCACATCAACCACGTCACCTTCCTTAATCGTACCCAGGATCCCAGGCTAAACAGGGTGCAACTGTTTTTTCTTCCCTGGACTAACAAGTGCATTACTACTAGCTACAGAGAACGCCTTTAATCCTCTCAAGACCTTCTAAGAAGGATGCTACTTGCTTCAGAGGTTGTCCAAAATAGCTTTAATAATTTATTTGACAGTCTCTTTCTTGTCTCATAGGATTACGTGGTAGCGCACACGTAAGATTGTCCTCAAGTTCTCCAAAGATCCTTGGCAGATCCCGGACATCTCTAGAGGAGTTATTTGAAGGAACCAAATTTCCCTGGTGGTTTCTGATGACTTTTTTCACCCTTTCTGTCCCTGAACTGTGCCTGCATTACGTGATTATGAAAAATCTAGGCAGGACAGTCGTTCTGAGGCAATGCTCGAGAGACAAAAAGCTTCATAGTTCAGTAGGAAGGTTCTGTAGAATGTATAGGTCCCTATGGCTGTATGAGTGCCTCCTGCATTTGTGATTGCTTTTATTGCTTTTTCTGCTATTCTTGCAACCCTGGGCTGGGCTGTGACATCTTCCATTCCCTCTTGCTGTCTGGGGCAAGATGATGGAAATCAATGAATGTCATCTCCCTTCTTTTATGTCCTTCACATTTGTCCTGCTCTATACCTACTGG
Organism: Egretta garzetta; assembly: GCF_000687185.1. NCBI lineage: Eukaryota > Metazoa > Chordata > Aves > Pelecaniformes > Ardeidae > Egretta > Egretta garzetta. The sequence goes on along the minus strand of NW_009258269.1, from coordinate 2,801,727 downwards.
ATGGAGAAAATCCTGTCATTTTTTTTCTTAACCTTTATTCTTTCTTCCATTTGGAAGCCTTCCCCAGCATGATCCTCTCCTTCTGCTATTGTGAGGGCACATCTCAGGGAGGTGACCCTGCTCTAAACTTGCTGATTTACCGGGCAATGCTGCAGAGACTACAGGCCTGGAGAACATGCTGGGAGCAAGCCCCAGACTCACCTTGCTTTTTGGAGCCACTCTTCCCTGTCTACTAGGCTTGGTCAGCTCCATGGCAAACTTGGAGACTTTTCTTATAGGAACCAACTGCATAACAGGCAGGGGCACATACTTTTTATCTAAGGAATAGAAATGAGCTTATGGAGGGAAGATGACTTCTGCTGTCCCAGGGAAAGGAGGGTTTCCCAGTCTCCCAGACCAGGGGGACCAAGTGAGGTCATGTTCCTCCTCCAGTCCAGGGCAGGAACACTTCCCACCACCACTTCATCTCAGCATTCCTGGGGCTGGCTGGTAGCTCTCCCCTGGCAGGACATGCACTCCTGCAGCCCTAGTGACATTAAAACGGGGACCTCTTCACCTTCACAAGGTGGCTGCAAGGTGAGGTACAGGTTACAGCCGCTCAGTCTGCACAGGACTCTGGCTTTCTGCTTTTGCCTGGTGATGGTTGCAAATGCCCATGCAAATGCCCATGCAAATGCCCATGCAAATGCCCATGCAAACGGTCATGCGAATGGTTATGCATGGCTAGTCTTATCTGGAGCAAATCTAAAGAGCCTTTCTTTGGCATAAAGTCTGTTCTCCACAGAGTAGTTTATGTCACCCTCAAGCTATTCATCCAAAGTTCGTTAAGCTGTTACAGGAAGAAACTTCCAGAATTAGATCTGCCGCGGGAACAAGAGGGTGGGCCCCTTCATTTGCACCATGTTGCTCTCCAGAGAGGACGTTTCCTCAGGCTGGATGGAGCTCCTTCAGACTCTTCTTTGCTGTTTTCTAGAACATTTTAAAAATAGGCATTTGAACAGGGCTTGAGACCCGGTGGCCTGCCTTTGGACGGGTGCTCTGGAGCAATCGCAGATGGTCCATGTGATCTCCGTGGGGGAGAGCCAGCAGCTGAGTTGGGAGCGTTCCTGTTGATGAAGCTGTTGGGCACAGCCGGCACCCCGTGGGTTTTGTTAGCAAGAGCGCCAAAACAGGCAGCACCCCTCCGCCTCGCCTCGCTCATCCCCGTCCCTGTGCCATGGCGTCTGTCATGCCAGCACAGCTCTTTGTCCGGCCGCATGGTGAACTAGGTCGGGGAGCTGATCAGGCTGAAGTCTTGCCGGGTCCTTTTTTTTTTTTTTGGCGGTATAGCTCTCCAGTCAGAGCGGTTTCCCTAGGCTGACTGCTCCGTGGCTCCACAAAGAGCTGCACTTGCAGAAAGCAGGGATTTTGCGGAAGGGCAGCGAGCGGCCCGAGGAGGTCGGCGTTCATGTTTAGAGTATGTCTAAACCAGAAATGGCAACCAAGTGTAAAAGCGATAGACAACTCGGATCCCTCAGCAGTCCCAGACGATTTGTTGTTTTCAAAGACCTGCTTCCTTAGAAAGCTCCTTTTGAAGTCGTTTGACGAGCCGTTTCCAGCTCCCGTGTGATCTACCTCAGATATTTCCCCTTTATCTGCCTTGGAATGTCTCTATAAACCGTCCTGCTTGGCAGCACCTCTCCCCATGTAAAGGGACCTGCATTAGTGTGGGATTTAAGCTTAATGCTAGGGAAGCTTATGGAGCCTCCCATTTGAGCTTCCTGAGGACTTCACACCGCATTTCCTTCCTCATAAAAATAACGTGTGCTGGAGTCTGAAGGATCGGTCAGGTGTAGATCCCTCAGGTGCAAAATCCCTCTCGTAGGCATGAGATAGAGGATAAGGGATTCATTCCTGTCCCCGGTGAAATCAATGTGAGCTTTGCTGTTGAGACAGGTCAAATGTCAGTCTCAGTTCTTCGCTCTTCCTCGGGATTTTATGCTTTGTGCTCTCGCTATCAATGAATCTCTCTTCCTGTCTCCTTCCCACAAGCTCTCATCCATCCTGATTTGAAGTCACCTCCATTAAGTGGTTGTAACGCTAGTTCTTTGCTTTACTTGCGGAGAGGACAGTCCATAAATCTCACATTAGTCATGGCATCTGGCGTGCGATCCCAAGGATAGGCTGCTTTGACTCAGAGGTTATCTAACCGTATCAGCCCCCGTGTTTGCCTTGCCTTTCAGAGAGCCGAGCTTCCCCTGCAGGAGCCAGGGCTCATTTCATGTGAGCTGATGCAACCATGCAGTCTGCTCGAGGCCAGCGCCAACGCAGCGGCGGCTTAGGGAAGCCACATGGTGGTCAATTCCTTCTTCCCTGGGCAGGGTGGTTGGACCTGGGCTCCCTTTCCAACACCTCAGCCTTCTCTCTGATCTAAGCAGGGCCAGAAGCTTTCAACAAGCAGAAATCATAGTATGATAGAATGTTTGGGGTTGGAAGGGACCCCTAGAGGTCACCCAGCCCAACCCCTCTGCAGTCAGCAGGGACACCTTTAACCACATCAGGTTGCTTACAGCCCCATCCAACCTGGCCTGGAATGTTCCCAGGGATGGGGCCTCCACCCCCTCTCTGGGCAACCCCTGCCAGTGTTTCACTACCCCACACTATGGGGGAGGCTTATGTGCTTTGTGGCTGGTGGGCCCCATTTTCCCAGGCAGGCACATCCAGACAGGTTTTAGAGGTGTGCAGGGGGAAGTTGTCCATGATTGCTGTTACTGGAGACCACAGAGGGATGGAGAAGGGGCTGTGCCTTTGCATTGGGTACAAGGCTTCCTAGATAATCTCTGTGATGGGCTTCAGCCTTGCTCCTCATGGGAAAGGAGGGCTGCACCCCACTGAATGGGACTGCCCAGGGTCTGATGGGTCACGGGTGCTCCTTCCGCTGCCGTATTGCTGAAAACAAAGAGCCTGATCTTGTTCTTGGGCTTTGAGGCCAGCTGCCCTAGCACAGCTCGTGTCTACCAGGCTAAACTCTTCCAGCCCATGCCGCTTCATCCATCCTGTCCATCAGGAAGGGTTTCCCCCCCAGTCCTCACCCCCAAACTGTCCCAGGGCTCTCGTCTGGCAGAGAGCGGCTCTGGACCAGGCGAAAGCGGGCTAACCTCCAAATGAGATGGACGATGAGGACAGTGCTCCTGATGGGTCTTAGATGCTTAGATTTACACTCCCTTACTCCAGCATAAGACTGGTGTTACTGGGTTTAGCTTCTTTCACTTTTAAGATCACGTAGGGTAGACTGGCAGAAATGCTGGGAGTCGGGAATAAATCCTCTCAGACGGCCCATGTGTGAGAGGATGCGTGCCCCTGTTTTAGTCCATCGGTGTTCCTATACTTAGATATAAATGGTGAAACGTTCTTACATGGGTGGCCATAAACCATCCGGACAAGAAACACTGGGAGAGGCCGGGGAAGGGATGCGGCGGTGAAGAGCAGGATGCTGGAGTACCTGGGCACACGTTCCCGAAGGCAGCAGTCCTCAGTCAGTTATATGCCTGTGTCTGCCTTAAAACGACCTTGCCTGGCGGTGAAAAACCGAGGAGGCAGCGAGCGGAAGGAGGAGAGGGTTGGGGTATGGTCTTTGTTCGGGGATGTGTCAGAACAGCGTGTTGTGTTGGTTTATGGCTGCCGAGGAAGGAGAAGATGGAGTAGGGAATGTAAAATGACAGAGAGGGAGTAGATGTGATATTTGCCTGATATATTTTGCTGGTAATTAGTATAATGCCAATTAGACGTAAGTAATTTTTTTCTTTCTTCTTCAGCTGTATAAGTTATTGCTTGAGAATATGCCAACTAAAACCGAGGTATTAAACTTTGAGGGATATGTAGATCTCAGTTCCTTGAGGATCTCTAGATGAAATTACCCAGACAACAGGGATCTTGACAAAAGCAAGACTTATGATATTGAGAAAGAAAATGAATAAAAGCAAAAGAAATTGCGTATTCCATGTCTCGCGTCTCGCTGCTTATTAGCCACACAGGAAGGGACACCCGCAGAGATGCAGATAAATCAGTGAGAGAAGGCAAATATCTGGCTTCCCTTGCTTCGATGCTATTGCTCACCCTATCAATCACCCCTCAGCAGGCAGATCCCGAGCCCTTCCCGAGGGCCAGGCAGTTCCCCGCTGCAGGTAAACCCTGCTGCCCACGCACGTTTTATTTTTCATTCTCCAAGCCCTGTTTTCTCTCTTCGCTAACCCCTGTCGTAAGGCACAAGACTTGCGTTGTTTTGCCTCTTGGTCCCTCGGGGCATAAACCTCCTTAATGATGATTAATGGCTTCCTTCAAAGGGTCAATTGCTGATCCTAGACCGCTCAAATCACAGATCCCTTTGAGCTCTCGACCTGTCCAGTTCTGGGCTGCTCTTTCAAAGAGGTTCACGGCTGCTTTGCTCCACGCCACACGCGTATCTCCTGTTGCCATGGACTGCGCACAAGGAGCAGACCCGCTATTGAAAAAGAAGCTGTAAAAATTACACCCTTTGGGCTGATCCTGGACGTTTTCCTACATCTCTGTTGGACCGTGAAATCAAAACCTCCTCACGATCATCCTGCTCTTCCCTTGCACCGTGCTGAGCTGGCAAATCCCCTTTGCCCATCTGCCCCTAACGCAAGGCCATGATGCAGCCCCGTTGTCCTGCCGGGGTGTTAGGCAGCAGGTTTAATCCTCGCTCCTTCTTTTAAAGCATGTTTTATTCATCCTGTGCCTTTAGGACTGCCTCCGGCAGGTCTCCCTCGGGTGCTGCAAACTTTATTGCATCTAACCTCCAGCAGTCTGTAAACTGCAGCACCCAGGGGTAGCTGGAGGTTGATATTCCCTATCGGAAGCGATTATCCTCCTTTTTCCCCACTCTCCCGCAAGAGCACCTTCCTACCATCCTAAGAACAAACATAGGGCAGAGCAATATGCATCAGGATCCAGGTTGGGTTTTTTTGTCCTGGGTCTTCCCAAACAAACCATAACCAGCCTGCCCTGTTCCTCAACCCCTCCATCGGAAGCAGCACACCGGTGCCCCCCTGCTTGCTCAGAGCTGCACCTTTAGCAAGCGCCATCGGCGTTGGTGCCTCCTCTTTGTACATGAGGAGGTGGCCTCTCCCCGGCCGTGGCCACCAGCACTGCAAATCCTTCCAGTGCCTCGAGGGGGAATGATGCCAGCAAGATGGCAAGCGGCTCAATTCAGAAATGTTAACCACCTGGGTTGATTTCTTGGCACGTATTTTGGCTGCACCACGGGAGGATTTGACCAGTGCATATGCTGCTTCTGCCATGTGCCAGCCGCAAAATCTCTCCCCATTCAGCTCCCACCGCAGGTTTTCAACCTCTGAGTCCGTGGGTGTTTGAGGCACCAACACTGTGCATTTTTGGCTGGGTTTGTGGCGTGTGTCTTCACAGCAGAGAAATGGGCTGGGTAGTTCAGAGGGTCAGGCTCTCCTGCATGGGCTGATCCTGGTCTTCGAGCAATCATAGAATCAGAGAATGTTTTGGGTTGGAAGGGACCCCTAGAGGTCATCTAGTCCAAGCCAATCAGCAGTCAGGCACCCCCATTTGGTGTCGGGTCATTCCTCCAAATTTTCATGGCCATGCCCGTGGTCTAACGCTCACAGAGCTGCTGTGGGTTGGATTTCAGGTGCATTTGGTTCTCCGCGGGTGGTATCCGGGTCTATGCGTGCATCCTCCATCGGCAGACAGACGTTTCCTCCTTGGGGCAGCCCAAGAGCATCAACCCCAGATTTAGTGCCCGTTCCCCGTTCCTTCAAATATCCACCACAAATTCTGGCAAGGATCTGGCCTCTTCCTCCTCACTGCATTACGGTTCAGGCAACCGGCACGTTTCTACAGTCAGAGCAGACTGCAAAAAAGCTGAAATGACAGCTGAATGTGCTCGCTTTGCTCTTGAGCAGCCCAGGGAAGATCTGGGGAAAGAAAACAAAGCGTATGCATGCAAATCCATCCTGCCATTTCCTCTCCCAGTTTCCTTGGGGTTTGGCTTGACTCTCTTCCAAGGGCTCTTCCGTCTCCTGTGCTCTGCTTTTCTCCGAGTGGTCTTCGTTTTCTTTGTTTCCAGGTCCCCTTGTTGAGGCGAGCCCTTTTCATGAAGTTGTGGTTTCTTTTGTTGGTTGAACACCTATGTGACTTCAAAGGCCTCGAACAGCGCCGGGCCGTGTGGCTACTGGCCCCCCTGCAAGAATAATTTCCCCCGAGTCATTGTCCTGCTAGGGAACGATTATTAAATTGTTGATGGAACTTAACAATGGTTTTGTTCAAAGGCAGACATGCGTGCGCCAGTTCTTTTCTCCTTGACACAAGAGCTTTAATACAAGTGTGCAATGAAAGGCAGCCACCAAGGAGCAAACCCAGAGAGCGCTCATAAAACCAGAGCCATATTCCGAAGTCCCCGCGCACGTGAACTGGCGCACCTTGCAATGCGCTCCTGGGCTGTGCGTGGGGTGACCCGCTCGCTCCCTCCCACCCAAGCCCCTAGGTGAGGTGAGACAGCTGGTCTTGCTGGAAATTAATTTTAAAAAAATTAAAATATCATGCGTTAATTCTTGCTCGTCTGACTAGGAGACTCAGGGGATGGAGGAGCTAGCAAGGTGAGCAGTGCTGGGGGAGGACCAGGTTGGATGGGGCTTCAAGACCAGGTTGGACGGGGCTCTGAGCAACCTGATCTAGTTAGTGGTGTCCCTGCTCACTGCGGGGGGGTTGGACTAGATGACCTCTAGGGGTCCCTTCCAACCCAAAACATTCCATGATTCTATGATTCTATGACCTCCCTTTGCAGGAGCAGCAGAAGGATGGTGCGGTGTTGGTGTAAGGCTGAAGCAATTGCTCTGTTCCTCCTGCTCGGAGCGCGCCAGGCACACACATACATCTCCCAGCCAGCCTGCGCCTCTAGAGCAGCTTCTGGAACCTGCAACGAGGATCATTATAAAGACTGCGCAGCCTCAGGCTGCTTGACATTTTCTATTATACAGACTTATTTTCGATTGCTTATCACTTGAGCAGATTTCCAACACTAAAGCTTAAATTTTCCATGCTGGGTTTCCCTCAGGTTGATTTCTATTTCTTTTTTTCTTAAGTTTGAGCAGAGGTGTTCCAGCTGGTTTTTGAGAACAAGACATGCTGTCTCAGCCCTGCTAACAAACTGGTTATAAGAATTTCTTTTCAAGACCCATTAGCTTAACCATGCTTCGGAGGAGAGGTGTGGAATTTGGCATGGGAGCTGTCAGCATCGGCTGGGGGGTTGTTTGCCCCCCAGATGGCTGAGTCTCTCATTGCATGCATGCCAGCACGCATCCCTGCATTGCTGCGCCCACACATCATTGTGTGCTCTTCAAACAACGGCATTTCTCAGGGCTTAGGCATCCTTGCCCTCCCTCAGAGAGCCAGTGCAGGAGCTTGCTGCCGTTGCTGTTGCCTGATGGACATCCCTCTTGTTGCCTGATGGCATCCCTCCTGTTTCCTGGTGGCCATCCCTCCTGTTGCCTGATGGCCATCCCTCTTGTTGCCTGATGGCCAACCCTCCTGTTGCCTGATGGCCATCCCTCTTGTTGCCTGATGGCATCCCTCCTGTTTCCTGGTGGCCATCCCTCTTGTTGCCTGATGGCCAACCCTCCTGTTGCCTGATGGCCAACTCTCCTGTTTCCTGATGGCATCTCTCCTGGACATGCCCCTTTCCCAGTACTCTGGGGGTCCCCAGTTTTCTCTGGGGCGCTGGCTACTGCATGGCATGGGTTGTTCCTTGTCTGTGGGAGGACTGAGCGTGGCTTGCTCTGCCTCCAGGGCGTGTGGCATACGTGGGCTCTGGTGTCAGGGTGCATCTGAGCGTGCCTTGCTAGGAGAGCTGCTCTGGGGCAGGGTGGGGGGGCCCAGGGTCCTGTTCCTGCTGGGAGATGGAGCTAGCCCGTGGGGCCTGCCAGCCTGCCTGCAGAGCTGCCATCGCCTGGTCCATCCAGGGGGAGAGGACCCTGCGTCCCCCCACCCACAGCACCGTGGTTGGCAGACTTAGCAGTGGGGTTGGGGCTCAGTCCCTCGCTGCCCTCCCGGTCCCCAGGCTGCCAGCGCAAAGGGATTCTTTCTTTATCTTCTTTTCCCTTTTATTTTCCTTCCCGGGGCATGTTCCCTGTCCTTCTGCTGCTGCTTCTTCCCTGGCAGAGGCTGCCTCAAGCTCCAGTGCCCTCCCTGATTAGCTGCTGCCAGGAAGGGAAGCACGACTGCAGCTTTAATTAAATGATAAGGGCAGAGCCCCGGAAGTGGGGAGATAAGTGCAGCGGTGTCTGCCACCACACTTGCCCAGGCTCTTTCTAATTAGCTTTGAGAAGCTCTAGGGAGGAAGCTTAACCCTTGGAGGGAGGCTGGCTGGAGCGCTGGGCTGCAGCCGACGGAGGGTGCCGAGGTTGGCCCCAGGGGTGGGGGGCTGCAGTTCACCTGGAAGCCTTGTGTGGGATGTGGGCTGGAGGGGACCCCTCCAGCTGCTCCCCCCCGCCAGGGGCTGGGTCAGGGAGGATTAGACCCCTGCCTTTCACAGGCGAAGGCACAAGGTAAAGCTCAAGGATTAGCCGCTCAGGTTCCTGCTGTAAGAAGCATTTGCTGCTTTAACACATCCTATTCCTGGCATCTGGGTGGCCTGGGGCGCGTGGGTTGCTGCGCTTGCCCCTCCCTTTCCCCCCCCGCTGCTTTTGGGTGCAAGCGGAGGAGCGTCCCCAGCCCCTGGGCCAGTGGTTGGGGCACAATTCTGCAGGAGCCATGGGACAGGTCCCTAGTCCCCCTCCAGAAGCCACAATGTGTCTCGGTGATGCTCTGAGAGGGGAGGAGGATCGTGAATGTCAGCAATGCATAATAACATGGGTCAGGAGCTCCCCAGGACCTGGTGCCACAAGGGCCACAAGCCCAGCTCTCCTGCCATTCACCCCGACCCTGGCTGGAGAGGGCATTGCACCGGAGGGCTGGGCGAGGGCACCTCGGCTGTAGGCACCCCGAGGTGAGGTCACCAGCCTCGCTGGCATGGGTGGCACTGCTCCTGGCCCTGGTGGCCTGGCCCCTTCTGGGCAACCCCTCCCATCGGCCGGCAACACGTGCCAGTACCCGGGGCATGCCAGGACATGGGCATGCCAGGAGGCTCTGGGCCATGCATCCATGTGTCCGTGCATCCATGTGTCCATGCATCCATGTGTCTGTGCCTCCATGTGTCCCCAGGGAGCCCCTGGCTGGACAGGGGGACAGGTCAGCCCCACAGACCCAGGCTGGGACCCCCACCGGGAGGGTGTGGGAGGAATCCTATGCAGGGAGGCATGGCAAGGTGGGAATGCGGAAGGAGCAATCGTGTGGGTATTTGGGCAGCA
>NW_009258269.1:2790442-2792333 GCF_000687185.1 Egretta garzetta | reverse complement strand
AGCCCCTGGGGAGAGCAGCTGGTGTTCCTCTGCCGATTTACGATTTATGTAACCAGCATTAGCCCTTGCAAGAGAGGACTCCAAAGCCACAAGAACCCTGTGCTCTGACCTGCCCATCCTCCTTGGGGAGGAGGGGGGGGGAGAAGGGTGGCTGCTCTCCCACCCACGGCTTCTTGTCAAGACCTTTGTGGGCTCCTGAAGGTATTGCGGGAATTGTTATTCACCTGGGCTGGATATCGAAGGAGCAAATAATGAGCCTGGGGAGATGGTTCAGATACCGCGCGGTTTGGTTTGGTTATTGCGGGACTCCTTGGCCTTTCCGGCGGTTATTTGTTGAGGGTCTGTAGGTGTCATGAGATGTTCTTGGTTGGCCAGAGGACGATGTTTGGGTATTACAGGAACCAGGATTTCATTTTGGGGCTCGGCTTGTTGCTGTGTTTTATACAACGTGCGTGAAGAGGATGGCCTCGAAATGCTCATTGCCTGACTTTGTGTTCGCTTCCTTGAAGTTTTGGCAAACTTTAACCGCACAGACATAATTTTTCAGAGTATCTGAAATACCTGTCCAGATATTCCACTTCCAAAAGGTGGTAGGAAAGGAAATTGCTGGTTTTGTCTCAGCAGCAAAGCAATCCCCCTACCCTCTAGCCCCATGCCTTAGGCAAGTCATTTTCTGTGATCTCTCGACCCTTTCATTGCACCTTCCCCAATTTCGGCAGCCTGTGGGGGTAGAGTCTCACTGGCAAAGCCTCTCCTTCCCCAAAAGCCTGGTGCCCCTCCCAGGTGGTTCTGTCCTCTCCCCTGGCGGCTCAGGGGGACCCCCGGGGAAATATTTTCCAGCTGAGCGCAGCTCTGGTCTGCATCGCAAAGCAGACTTCCATGAAGCGAATTAAGACTGCATGGACAATCCTAATTTTGGCATTTCCTAACCTTTGAACTCTGTAATCCTATTAAGGTAGTTCTTAACGTAATTATTCAGTAATTTAATGTAGTAATTCTGCTTTTTATATCCCAGCGAAGGTTGAAGCCCCACCGTGCCAGGGTAGGAGATCGTGCGGGCGGTACCACAAGCACAAAATCTATTATAGGGGGATTGAATTTGTTTTGCTGGGTATCACGGGGATTGCAGTGAAGCTGGGGGGGGTGTGGTGTGTGCTTTTGGGAGTCCGGCGGGTGCCGCAGTCTGTCGCCAAGCCCCGTGAGCCCTGCCTGGTCCTTACAGGAAGGCGCCCAGTGTCCAGAGCCATGCGTTTGGGTGCTCCCGCGGCTGGCGCGGGGTAGGGATCGCCTCCGGTTGTTGCTGCGCTTCCCAGCCCGCCTGCTGCTGCCACAGGGCCGCCTGCAGTTTGCAGGCATCGCGGCAGCGGGGAGGGCGTCCCTCAAGCTCCAGCTAGGTGTGCAAGGGAAGAACACGTCCCCCGGGAGCCTGGGCTCCGGCCCTCGCTGCCGACAAAGCGGTTTAGCGCTACCTGTGCCGGTGAGGCTGAGGCTGGTGGGTGCATCTGTCCGCATGAATTACGTGCCGGGTCTGCGGCGACAGCCGTGGCAGGGTCTGCGAAGTCGTTTGCCTCGGCGCTGCAGTTAGCGCGCACTGGTGTAATATGCTCCAGAGGCCACGGTTTGATCCGCCTGCGCATCGGGGGGCTGACAGGCCCCAGCTTTGGGGGATGCCGGCTGTCCTGGTGTTAAGATGCTATTGTTTAGCATGAAGGGAGGGATGCTGAGTGCTGCAGGGTCGGGGGGAGATGGCTGTGCACGTTATATCTCTTGACTTTGGTGCCTAGGAGAAACCCATCTGTATGCTGCCATCAGCCTGCGGATCTTTCTCGGTATGTATTGTAAGAGCGGGTGTTGCTCGTTATTGCCCTGAGAGCTGTAGGGGGGGGGCTGG
>NW_009258269.1:2789482-2790404 GCF_000687185.1 Egretta garzetta | reverse complement strand
GGATACCAGAAGCCATCTGTTTGCGTGCTGTAGTGACGGCGTTAAGTTTGGAAAGCCATCTGTCTGGGTGTTGTAGTGCTAGAATTGGTCCCCGAAGCCGTCTGTCTGGGTGTTGTAGTGCTAGGAATGGTCCTGCAAACCGTCTGCCTGGGTGTTGTAGGGACGGTATTAGCTCAGCCTAGGAAAAATAGGGGCTGACGTGGACTGCGGGGAGCTCTCCGCTTGTGCTTTCAGCTTGCGCTTTCTGTGCGCATCGATCTCTGGAGCATCGCTGTGGAAATGGGCAGCGGTCCAGCAGCCTTCCCCAAGGCCTGGAAAGTGAAATCGGTGTTGTGCTTGTGCTGCTCTGGAGGCAGAGGGCTCTGGTCACGTCCCCATGCCATGTGGGAACTGGGGGCCAGAAAGCAGACGGACTGAGGAGCTGCAGAAGGCGAGCTTGCTGCCCTGGTCCCCGGAGGGTGGGCATTCCCCGCTGGGGGTAACGTGCTGGCTGTGCCCACCTCGCCTGGGGACCTTTGGGTCTGGGCTTTGCAAAGGAGAGCGCGGCTCCGCAGCTACCCACAGCACAGCTCCCCCCTCCCGAAAGCCCTTGCAGGGGGAAGATGTGTTGGGAAGGAGCCACCGAGCTCCGGTGCCCCAAAGAAAGCCCACGTGGAGCTGGCCATGTAGGGATGGGCTGTTGAGCATCTTTTGCTGCCCGGGGGGGAGGGAGGGTCCTCGAGGCACCTGGGTTGGGAATGCTGCTGCAGGGGGAAGGCACGGAGAGGGATGAGTCAGGGGGTGGGGTAGTGCAAAGCACTGATTCTGGCAGCGCCGGGAGGCAAAGACATGAAGGACTGGACAGGACAGGACAGGATAGGTTAGAATAGAATAGAATAGAATAGAATAGAATAGAATAGAATAGAACAGGACGGGATAGGAT
>NW_009258269.1:2788783-2789463 GCF_000687185.1 Egretta garzetta | reverse complement strand
GGGATAGGATAGGATAGGATAGGATAGGAAAGAATAAATAGGATAGCATAGGATAGGATAGGACAGGATAGGAAAGGATAGGAAAGAATAAATAGGATAGGATAGGATGGGATAGGTTAGGAAAGAATAAATAGGATAGGATAGGGTAGAACAGAATGGAACAGCAATGGGGTTGCCAGTATAAGAAAACAGGGCGCACCATGCGAAGAGCTGTGCTGTTCGGGTGTCGTGAGGAAGGAGCAGACCATGAAGCAATGGTGCCTGGAGGAAGCGGCACTGCAGGGGAGTGGTATCTGGAGGGAACAGCGCTGTAAAACATGGTACCTGGAGGAAATGGCACCATTAGAGCAGCGGCGCCTGGGGGGAAGACAGCAGCGGGGGGAGGCAATACCTGGAGGGAGCAGCAGCACAGAACATGGCACCTGGAGGCCGTGGCACCATGGGGAACCAGTACGATAGGATAGGATAGGATAGGATAGGATATATAAGAAAGGATAGGAAAGGATAAATAGGATAGGGTTGGATAGGATGGGTTAGGAAAGGATAGGAAAGGATAAATAGGATAGGATAGGAAAGGATAGGATAGGATAGGATAGGATAGGATAGGATAGGATAGGATAGGATAGGATAGGATAGGATAGGATAGGATAGGATAGGATAGGATAGGATAGGATAGGATA
>NW_009258269.1:2775386-2780783 GCF_000687185.1 Egretta garzetta | reverse complement strand
GGGATAGGATAGGATAGGATAGGATAGGAAAGAATAAATAGGATAGCATAGGATAGGATAGGACAGGATAGGAAAGGATAGGAAAGAATAAATAGGATAGGATAGGATGGGATAGGTTAGGAAAGAATAAATAGGATAGGATAGGGTAGAACAGAATGGAACAGCAATGGGGTTGCCAGTATAAGAAAACAGGGCGCACCATGCGAAGAGCTGTGCTGTTCGGGTGTCGTGAGGAAGGAGCAGACCATGAAGCAATGGTGCCTGGAGGAAGCGGCACTGCAGGGGAGTGGTATCTGGAGGGAACAGCGCTGTAAAACATGGTACCTGGAGGAAATGGCACCATTAGAGCAGCGGCGCCTGGGGGGAAGACAGCAGCGGGGGGAGGCAATACCTGGAGGGAGCAGCAGCACAGAACATGGCACCTGGAGGCCGTGGCACCATGGGGAACCAGTACCTGTAGGCAGCAGCGCCGTGGGGGGACGGGGCTTCCCGGGAATGGCGCGGCGGGGGAAGAGCGCCCGTCGAGAGCACTGCCGCGGGAGAGCGGTACCTTCGGTAACCGCGCTGCGGGGGACAGTACCTGTAGGGAACGGCGCCCTGGGGGAACGACGGCTGTAGGTGGTCGCGCTGTAGGGGAGTGGTACCTATAGAGAAGGGTGGCATGGGAGAATGGGACGTACCGCGGCGGGGGAATGGCGCCCATAGGGAACAGCGCTGTAGGTAATGGTACCTGTAGGTGTGAGCATGCCGGGGAGCGGCACCCGGCGGGAGCGGTGGTGCTGGAGAGCGGCACCGGTGAGCTCTGGTGGCGTAGGGGAATGGTGCCTGCTCCCAGGAGCTGTGCTGGGGGAAGGGAGCCGTCGGGAGGAGCAGCAGCGGGGAGGCTGTTCCCATTGCATGGATGCTGGAGGGGCAGGCAGGGAGGACAGCGCTGCTGGGGTATGGCAGCAGGGGTGGTGGCCACCGTAAGGGATGTCCCAGGGCTGGTCTGCAGAGCCCCGGGGGCTTGGTGGGGGCGAAGGGGTGTTCCCAGGTGTCCACACCAGGGCAATCGAGGTGGTTCAGCTGCCCGTACTGGGAACACCGCATCCTTCCCTGGCTGAAAGCAAGCCATTTTGAAAGAAACACCTTGCACCTCAGCCCTCCGTTTGCAGCGTGGGGCACACTCCGCCCTTGACCAAGGTTAGACGGGGTACAGCGCTTTTGGGCTCTGTCACTGGGTTGAAATCAGTGGCCAATATTCTCTGTGCCACCGGGTAGAAAAGACAAGTCTTTCTGATCTAACACCTCAAAGAAGCATCCTGCTTTGCCCCCAAGCTGCTCTCCCCACACCGTCATATTCCCCCTTACCACTGAATGTCTCCAGTCCCTCCTAGCATGCTGCGCTTCCCTCCTCCTCCTCCTCCCTCCCAGGCTTCTCTGTATCCTCTGCCATGCTCTGCTGTGTCATGTCCCCACGGTCCCACCGTCTTCCCCCCCAGGGCCGCTCCGCTCCATCCCCTTGCCTGCAAGAGCCGGCCTCCCGTGCCCCATCGCCCCCGCTCACCCAGCGCCGCACACCACAGCTACGGTGCCGACGCCTGACCCGAATGGAAGGCGGGGGGAGAACCAAACCAGGCTGGGGACATTGCAAAACTAAAAATAAAAATAAGGCTGGCTCTCAGCCTCTGCTTGAAGCTATCCGGCTTGCAGTGGGCGAGCGAACCTTGCACGTCAGCTGGAAGCACCCGCTGAACGGGGTCGCCTGCTTTTGTCCCCTGCCTAGCAGAACTCGGGCGCGCTGTCGAAATCCCCCGCTACGAGCAAGCGGCCGCAGCAGGGCACAGTCCTGCCCTGGGTAGGGAGAGAGAGAGAGAGAAATAATTAGCAGCGGCACCAATATGTGCCTCTTCCCGGAGGAGATGGCCTGGCACGGTCTCCTTCACAAAGAGCAGCGGTGCCCTGGATGTCGGGAGGCGAGAGCAGCCAACGCCGGCATCAAGAGCGGAGCCGCGGCTGGAGAGAGCTTCCCCTCCTCCATCCCGAACAAGGGCCCGGGCTGCATCTCTGAATGCATCTTGGTGTAAAGCCCCGACTGTGTCCCCTTTTCATCTGAAAAGTTCAAAGGGATGCGAGTTTTTACTGCCCCGGATTCATTCCCATGCAATGAGCCGAGGCAGAGCAGCCCCGGGGCAGCTAACAGGAGGATGCCGGAGAAATGCAAAGCTATGGCAAGGCGGGAGCCAGAAGACTGTGAGGATTGCGAATGCCCAAACAACCGCGCACCCCCCCCGCTGTGAACTACAGCCTTCTGGCCTGGGAATGCCGGTAACGGGATGGGCCAGCCCTCCGAGGGAGCGCGGCGAGCGGGCAAAGTGCGGGAAAAGACGGCAGCTGCGCGGCCATTGCTTTTCCATTGCATGGCCCAGGGTGCTGCGGGGGAATGAGGGGCTGGAGAGGGCACGGCCATCCTCTTCATCACCTCTTCTTCATCTTCTTCGCCAGATTTCAGGGCTTCAAAGTCACAAAACTGCATTCCCGGGGTGGAGGAGGGATCTGAAACCCCAAGCACGCTTCGTAAGGTGAAGGGGACACCTCGAGCCCCCGGTGAGGTTTGGGCTCTGCCTCCTCACCACACTGTAGGGCATCCAGGATCAGCACTTTGCGGGCAAAATTTCCACCCGCCCTTACCCCCAGAGGAGGATTTTTGCTCGCCTGCGGTGGCACGTTGAAGCCTCCAGCCCAGTGGCATGGCTAGGAATTAGGGTCATGTTTGCTCCAAATCACAGCTATTCAGGAATTACACCCTGCCCCATTCCCAGGCGCTTGAAGCGGAGCGGGTTGTGCTCATGGCACATAATACGCTCCTTTAGCTGCAGGGCTCCGATGCCAGCGTCTCGCTGCAAGAGAAGGGACAACGCTTGGAAAAAGACTTTGGTGCCAGCAACGGACAATGGGAAAACCTGAATAAAAGACCCTGAACACAGCGTTCCTGCTGGATCCTGTGATTTCTAAGCTGCCGTTGGTGCGAGGAAGTCGCCATAGCTTTGTCCACAGGAGAGGTGGCTTTTATTTCGGGCCTGCCAGAACCCTCCGTAGCCTCCGCACCTTCATAGAATCATAGAATCATAGAGTCACTTTGGTTGGAAAAGCCCTCTAAGATCATCAAGTCCAACCATTAACCTAACTCTGCCATCCCACCACTAAACCCTGGCCCTTCCCTAAGCACCTCATCTATCCTTCTTTTAAATACCTCCAAGGATGGGGACTCTACCACCTCCCTGGGCAGCCCATTCCAGAGCCGGACAACCCTTTCAGTGAAGAAGTTTCTCCTAATGTCTAGCCTAAACCTGCCCCGGCAAGGGCAAGTCTACCGCATCAAGAAGAGGTGGCGCTCATCCACCCCCCAGTTGGGGAGCGCGCAGCACCAGGGCGTTTCTGGCAGTGGAAATGGTGATGAGCCAGCCCGTTTGTCCGGTAGGGAAGTGGATGGGAGAGGGAAGGATATTGCCTCTTGCACAGCAGGGAAAGGTGGTCTAACATGACCTCAAACTGACCAAGCCGGTGGCCACTGGGGCATCCTGTTGTCCCCAGTGGAAGAGCTGGTGGACCACCGAGGGCACAGGCTCCTGCCTCTGCTTTGACTTGTGCAGAGCAGGGATGAAAATGGAGCTGCCTCGCCTCCGGCTTCGTATCTCGCTCTCTATCTGTAGCTAGGGGAAAGAAATGAGGCAGCTTCCCACGTGCCGGGGAAAGAGGACAGTTGGCCCATCGGCCAGCCCTGGGAATGGCCCCCAAAGGCACGCACTGGTGAGCTATGTCCCCTGCGACGCTTTGGGCTCCTCCTGCTTTTGCACCCTGCAGCGCGAGCATGACCGTCCCCTGCCCACCAGTTCATCCCAGCATCTGCGGCGCATGTCCAGCTGGGCTGTGCCCGTGTCTGCGCGTGCGTGCGTGCACCCTGCCGTGGGATGCACGGCCCCGGCCCCTCTGTGCGCAGGGGCTCGGGGGACCACGAGCCTCAGGTTCCCGTGCGGGTCCTGCAAGGGCCAGGGGGGCTGCAGGGAGGCGAGGAAAAGGCTGGAGAAACTGGTGAGAGATCAGCAGCGGTGGCCAAGCAGCCTCGAGAAGGCTGGAGCAGGGCCAGGAGAGGCCAGGGGAGGCAGTGGGTACCAGGGGGATGCTCAGTGCAATGCGACGGGGAGGGCTGGCAGAGGCTGAAGGGTCCAGGGGGGGTGCGGAGGCTGGGGGCTGTGCAATGATGTGACCCTCTCGTCCTTTTTCTGCTCCTCATTAGAGTCCCCTGAGCGGAGCAGGCTGTGAAGGGGGTCTGCGCTGAGGTATGTCCGTATGGCTTCTGCCAGGATATCACAGCTTACGTGGGCGCCAGGGGACGCGACACGGGGGGCGGCTCCCAGCACGGGGAGCAGCGTGGGTGCCAGAGCCTCCGCAGGAGCCAGGGGGAAAATCCAGGGTGCCTCAGCCCCCGGAGGAGCTGAGAATTTGGGGTGCAGTCACTGGGGGTTGATTTAAGGCGAGAGATGCTCACGCACTGGGTTGCTGCTACCTTTGCCCCTTCTTCCCTTACGACCCGTGCCAACCGTTCCCGGCGTTGCATGGAGCCTTCCCCTGCGGAGACCGTCCTCGCACCCCGGGGCTGCTGGTCTGCCAAAGCTGTGCCAGGGTGACTCGGGGACGCCTGTGTCCAAGAGCCCCAAACTGGTGGCAGGAGGGAGGGACGTGCTGAGCTCCCAGCACGGTGTGGATGACTCCGGTTTGCTTCTTCCCAGGGCTGAGGCAGCGCCAGCGGGTCTGTCCTTTTTGGGAAGGAGGGGATCACACGTGCCAGCGTGTCTCCGGTGGGAAGGGGCATGCCCTGAACGGGTGAAAGCCCCGTATGGCTCAGTCCCCAGAGCTCCTCAGTGTCGCCCTCCGTCAGTCTGCGGGGCTGTTTGTCAGCAGCGCGGTGGAGCCAGCTCCTGGGTGGGGAGGGGGAGAGGACTTTGGTGAACCAGGAGGGACGTCTGCAAGTCAGAGCAGCCTCAAGGTCATGAGCATCATCCCCCCTTTCATCCCAGCATCTGCAGCAGGCTCGGTCTGCCAGCGGGTGCTTGTGTGTCCCAGGCAGTGGCGAGGGGCTATGTCGTGCCCCCCCATTGGGGTAGGTGGCAAGGAATGGCTTGGGCCTGGGATGGCTCTCGGAGGGACGCTCACCTCCGCAGGGAAATGCCAGGTTTCAGCCTCTGAAGACTTGTGGCAGGTACTCCCTGCATAAAGAAAGATGAGGAACTCCTAGAAAGAGTCCAGAGGAGAGCAACAAGGATGATGGGGGGACCTGAGCATCTCCCCTAGGAGGAAAGGCTGAGGGAGCTGGGCTTGTTCAGCCTGGAGAAGAGAAGGCTGAGAGGGGATCTCATC
>NW_009258269.1:2774635-2775362 GCF_000687185.1 Egretta garzetta | reverse complement strand
TCCAGTTGAATGTGAGGAAGAACTTGTTGACTGCGAGGGTGCCCGAGCCCTGGCCCAGGCTGCCCAGGGGGGCTGTGGAGTCTCCTTCTCTGGAGATATTCAAAGCCCACCTGGATGAAGTCCTGTGTAGCATGCTCTAGGAGAACCTGCTTGAGCAGGGGGGTGGGACTAGATGATCTCCCGGGGGCACTTCCAACCCTTGCAATTCTGTGATTCTGTGAAAGGACACAGAGCTGAGGCTCAAGAAGTCCTTGTAGCATCTGGGGGCAGAGAGTGGCTGGTACGGGAGGACACCGGACTGGTGTTGCTGGTGGTCAGAGCTTTGATGCCCTCTGGTACCTGGCTCTCTCGGGGGCCAGGCATGGGCGTGGGTGCTCCTGGGGCAGGGACTCACGAATATCACGTGTGTCCAACCTTGCTGGGGGCAGACACAGGTTTGCCCACATCTGCTCTGCTGCGCTCGGGGATTTCGGGCTCCGGGGGAGACCAGCCCGCTGTCTGAGGACCGGGAGCTTGGGGATCCAGCTGATGGGCACTCTGGGGAGGCTTGCAGGCAGCCTGGCGTGCCTGAGGGCTGCCCAGGGGTGATGCTCCAGAAATTTGGTTGTACCTTGGGGCGGTGAGGAGCCTGGCTGTGGTTAGGGCAGTGCCCTGTCTCCGCAAGGTGAAGCTGCCAGTGGTGCCCAAAGGTGATGGAGCAAGGGAGTTCCTGGCGCCTAGGGGGGTC
>NW_009258269.1:2773664-2774463 GCF_000687185.1 Egretta garzetta | reverse complement strand
TGGGGCCGGGCGGCGGGGCGGGGGCTGCCGGCAGCCTGGGGTTCCCCTCCCAGCTCCGGTGCTCCGGTGGGTCCGGCTGTCCCCTCCCACCGCGGGAGGGTGCGGGTAGGACGGACACATCCAGGCTGTGATGCTGGTCCCTGTGCTTCACCCTCATGTCCCGAGCCAGCGGTACCCGGGCGCGCTTAACGATGCTCTCGCTTGCTTCCCTGCAGATCTCCGGCCCCTGCCCGATGTAGCCATGACTGGGACCTGTACCCGGGAGTGCACAGAATTTGGCCACTCCGATACCTGCTGGATGCCCGGCCAGTCCTCCCCCAGCCGCAGGCCCAAGAACGCCCTCAAACTCTCCACTTTTGTGCCTTACCAAGACAGAGGGAGTCAAGAGCAAGTCGGGAATGGCAGCCCCAGACTCTCAGAAGAGCGCAGCACCAAAATGGCCAACCTCCGCCTGCTCCCCACGTACAGTGCCTTCTCCAATAGTAGCCATGAGCCCTGCAAGGACTCTCCCATGGAGGAAATTCCTCTCACCCAGACCTCGGACTTCCAGCCAGCCACCACCCCCTCGTCCCAGACCACCAAGAGGGAGATTTACCTGTGAGGCTGGGCGCGAGGGGCAGGGAGCAGCCGCGCTTCTGAGGCCAGTGTCCAGAGGAACATTTTAAACTTTTAATGCTTTATCGCTCCGGCGGCCGGTTCTCCAGGCAGCGGGCTCGGCAGACAGCAGGGCAGGGCAAGGCAGGGATGAGAGGAGCGCCTTTTTAACCCGTTGTGGGTTTTTTTGGGGGGGGTGGGGGTG
>NW_009258269.1:2773114-2773638 GCF_000687185.1 Egretta garzetta | reverse complement strand
GTGCCCAAAGGTGATGGAGCAAGGGAGTTCCTGGAGCCTAGGGGGGTCCGGGCAGTGCTCACGGCTGTGGGGTGACAAGTCTGGGGGCAGCCTGTCCCCGGCTGTGGAGCCCCTCCTGTGCAACGCTCGTCTCCAAAGTGGGGTGGGCTTGGTGAGCTCTGCCCCATGTTTTGCCCCCCACCCCTGCACGCACCCACTGCAGGCCAGCTGCTAGGCAGAGCCGGTGGGGCTCCTGGGGCATAGGTTGAGGGGCGCCCCCGCGCCCCGGGAGCGAGCTGCCTGGTCCCCTTTGCTGTAGACTCCTGTAAATACGAATCTTAGGAATGACATTCAAGTCCTGCCTGATCGAAACTTTTTATCGTCCTCGAAACAAAAGACGTTTAAACAAACAAAAAAAACACAAAAAACAAACAAAATGACAACAACAACAAAAAAAAACCCACGCAAAAAAAAAGAAAGAAAGAAAAAAAAACAAACAAAAAAAAAAAAAAAAAAAAAGGAAAAGACACCAAAAAAAAACCACA
>NW_009258269.1:2772363-2772590 GCF_000687185.1 Egretta garzetta | reverse complement strand
GCCTGGTGCCTCCTCCGGGGCAGGGGATGCCCATGAGGCCGGCTGTGCCATGCCTTCGACCTCCGTCCCGACCGCCTGTAACGCCACCATTGCCTTTGTGAGGAGGAGCTTTGTCTCAGGGTCACACCGGGGGCCGCCAAGCCCCTGCCCGCTGGACCTCCCGCTGCCCTTAGGCCGCAGGGCCGCTCTCGCGGGATCCGGCTTTCTCTTCCATTGTCAAAGGCCGA
>NW_009258269.1:2768990-2772252 GCF_000687185.1 Egretta garzetta | reverse complement strand
GCAGCTCTGCTCCCACGGGAGCCAGGGCACAGCCCTGTTTTGGGGGGCTGCACGCACGCCCCCCACCGGAGGCGTCCCGGGGGGACTCGCGCCTCATTCCTGGGTAGCCCTTCCCGGTCCTCCCCCGCCGGGGCGCAGGGAGGGGCTGTGCAGCACCGTTGTTCTTCCCGTACTCATGCGCGCATCGATCGTCTTCATCTCTGGGATCTTCCTTAGGGAGCGAGGCCAGTGGTAACTGCAGGACGGTTCCCCCTGCCCCCCCCCACACACCGTGGCTCATCTTTGGTCCATGCGGTCCCCCAGGGTGTCACTGGGGATCAGTCCCACGGTGTCACTGGGGATCAGTCCTGGGGTGTCACTGGGATCAGTCCCGGGGTGTCACTGGGGATCAGTCCTGGGGTGTCACTGGGGATCAGTCCCAGGGTGTCACTGGGGATCTGTCCCAGGGTGTCACTGGGGATCAGTCCCACGGTGTCACTGGGGATCAGTCCTGGGGTGTCACTGGGATCAGTCCCGGGGTGTCACTGGGGATCAGTCCTGGGGTGTCACTGGGGATCAGTCCCAGGGTGTCACTGGGGATCTGTCCCAGGGTGTCACTGGGGATCAGTCCCACGGTGTCACTGGGGATCAGTCCTGGGGTGTCACTGGGATCAGTCCCGGGGTGTCACTGGGGATCAGTCCTGGGGTGTCACTGGGGATCAGTCCCAGGGTGTCACTGGGGATCTGTCCCAGGGTGTCACTGGGGATCAGTCCCACGGTGTCACTGGGGATCAGTCCTGGGGTGTCACTGGGATCAGTCCCGGGGTGTCACTGGGGATCAGTCCTGGGGTGTCACTGGGGATCAGTCCCAGGGTGTCACTGGGGATCTGTCCCAGGGTGTCACTGGGGATCAGTCCCACGGTGTCACTGGGGATCAGTCCTGGGGTGTCACTGGGATCAGTCCCGGGGTGTCACTGGGGATCAGTCCTGGGGTGTCACTGGGGATCAGTCCCAGGGTGTCACTGGGGATCTGTCCCAGGGTGTCACTGGGGATCAGTCCCACGGTGTCACTGGGGATCAGTCCTGGGGTGTCACTGGGATCAGTCCCGGGGTGTCACTGGGGATCAGTCCTGGGGTGTCACTGGGGATCAGTCCCAGGGTGTCACTGGGGATCTGTCCCAGGGTGTCACTGGGGATCAGTCCCACGGTGTCACTGGGGATCAGTCCTGGGGTGTCACTGGGATCAGTCCCGGGGTGTCACTGGGGATCAGTCCTGGGGTGTCACTGGGGATCAGTCCCAGGGTGTCACTGGGGATCTGTCCCAGGGTGTCACTGGGGATCAGTCCCACGGTGTCACTGGGGATCAGTCCTGGGGTGTCACTGGGATCAGTCCCGGGGTGTCACTGGGGATCAGTCCTGGGGTGTCACTGGGGATCAGTCCCAGGGTGTCACTGGGGATCTGTCCCAGGGTGTCACTGGGGATCAGTCCCACGGTGTCACTGGGGATCAGTCCTGGGGTGTCACTGGGATCAGTCCCGGGGTGTCACTGGGGATCAGTCCTGGGGTGTCACTGGGGATCAGTCCCAGGGTGTCACTGGGGATCTGTCCCAGGGTGTCACTGGGGATCAGTCCCACGGTGTCACTGGGGATCAGTCCTGGGGTGTCACTGGGATCAGTCCCGGGGTGTCACTGGGGATCAGTCCTGGGGTGTCACTGGGGATCAGTCCCAGGGTGTCACTGGGGATCTGTCCCAGGGTGTCACTGGGGATCAGTCCCACGGTGTCACTGGGGATCAGTCCCAGGGTGTCACTGGGGATCAGTCCCGGGGGAGGACGGCGAAGGAGAGGTGCTGTCGGAAAGAAGCTCATTTGCACAATTAAAAGCCAGAAGGATCAAGCCTCTGTGCAGGTGGCGGGGGGGAAGGCTCCCCACGGGCTCCAGTCCAGACAAGCACAGGGAAGAGGAGGTGGGTTCGACGCCCCGGCCGAGGGGTTCGCTGGATCTCACACTGCACTAGGACAAGCCAGGGGTAAAACCAAAGGTGGGAGCCAGGGAGCAGGCGGGCTGCGTGGGAAGGATCTAAGCGACCCCTTTGTAGCTCTTCAGTGTTGGTTCTATTTATACGAGATTTCATTTCCTTGCTTGTGATGCCTTGTTTTTTGTACAGTTTTATGTACATGCAGGTGTAGCTTTTCTAAAGGAGAAGTCCTATGGCAGAGTAAAGTACCCAACTATTTTTCAGATGGTGACCTATGTCTAAAGCAATGCCTCTTGCTAAGGTTGTATTGCTCTCAATGTGTGATGCATTTCCCTGTGCGGGGAAGGCTTTTGGCCTTGGGCTTGGTTTTCCCCGGGCGCTGTGAGCACAATTGATTCCCTTGTAATTCTTTCTGTTCCAAGCAGTGAGCATGACACCGTCGTGATCCCCTTTCTGTTCTCTCCTGTTCCGTTTGTTTGCTGAGCTGTCAGATGACCAACTCCATTGTAATTAGCCCTTCCTAAAGCTTTACAATAAAAGTGTGAAAACCCGGATGGGCTGAGCCTGACGGATTCTTCCCCGCGTGTCGGATTCTTCCCCGCGTGTTGCATCCATGGGGGTGGCCTGGGGCATCCTCAGGGGAGAAAGGGCATGGAGGCAGAGAAGAGCCGTGGTGGCCGTGGGGACATACCTGCTCCTGCAAGGACCCCTGGCGCGGCTGCTCTTGTCTCCCCGCTCCAGCTTAAGGATGTCTCTGCACAGGTATGGGGAAGGTAAAAAAGCAGTTTGCCACAGCCCAGCCTCCTTTATTTAAAACCAAAAGACCCCTTCAGCCCCAAGGCTTCCTGCCCTTGTGCCTGGCCCCAGCCAAGGGGGGAAGCAGGGCAAGTCCCACCAAGCAGCTCCAGGCTCCCTCCCACCTCCATCACCGCTCCTTCGAGACCTGATGCCATTTCCCACCATTTCACCACCTCCTTTACCAAGCACGCTTGAGGGTTTTTTTTGTTTAGGTAGTTTAGACCCTTTGGAAAGAGCTGGGCCACTTCAACCCGGGGCACATTTGCGGCTGCTCCCTATGGTGGCGGCAGGGTGCTCGCTCCGCCGTGGCTGTTGTGTTTTCACAGAATCCCAGCATGGCAAGGGTTGGCAGGGCCCTCCGCAGCTCACCCAGTCCCACCCCCCTGCTCAAGCAGGCTCACCCAGAGCAGGGGGCACAGGACAGCGTCCAGGCGGGGGTTGAAGATCTCCAGAGAAGGAGACTCCACAGCCCCCCTGGGCAGCCTGGGCCAGGGCTCGGGCACCCTC
>NW_009258269.1:2763772-2768730 GCF_000687185.1 Egretta garzetta | reverse complement strand
AGGATGCCATTGGCCTTCTTGGCAACAAGGGCACATTGCTGGCTCATGGTCAGCTTGTCATCCACCAGGACTCCCAGGTGCTCTCAGCAGAGCTGCTTTCCAGCAGGTCAGCCCCCAGCCTGTACTGGTGCATGGGGTTCAACCTCCCTGGGGGCAGCACCCAACACTCGCCCTTGTTGAATTTCATCAGGTTCCTCTCCACCCAACTCTCCAGCCTGCTTGCCTTTTCCCTGCTTGCCTTGGCACCGGACTGCGCCAGGCGCGGTCAGTGGCAGCACAGGGCAGTTTCTCCGCTCGGAGCAGCGATGCTTCCCTCGTCAGTCGGCTTACGAAGGGTGCTACGTCTCGTTCCTGAGCTGCAGGATCGGGGCTTGCCGTGGTCAGGACCAGGCAAAGGCAGGGCTCACCCCCAGCCTGGGGGTGAGTGTCCCTGGGAACGAAGGGTTTCCAGGTGAGGATGTGGACCACTGGGGCCTTTTGGTGGGGTTTTGTACAGACTCCTTTTCTACCATTCCCGGGCTCTGCCCTGGGCCGTGCAGCAGGGAACTGGTGCCCCCCACTCCCAGGGGATCATGCCCTAAAGGGTGAGGGGGTGGGGGGCTCTTGGCTGCCCCTCTGTGCAGGCAGGGGCCGGCTGGGCAGCAGGGATGAGTCTCCAGGAGTCCTGGGGAACCAAGTGCCCTTGCTGCCCCACCTCAGGGAAAGAATCATGGAATCACAGAACCGTTTGCATTGGGAAAGCCCTTTCGGATCACCCAGCCCAACCATTCCCCTAACCCTGCCATCCCAGGGATCCAGATGTTGAGGATGGTGCCAGACTCCCACAGCTGGCATGGGGTGGGAGGCAGCACCGAGCTGTCAGCACCCATCTGCCCCCAGGACAAGTGGGGGCATTGAAAGCATCTTCCTAAGCAAAGCCCCCATCCCAGGGCATCCCTGTCCCTCCCGAACATGCCTGGCCTTGTGCCATGCCCTACAGCTGCTCCTCCCCAGCCAGCCCATGCTGTGCAGACCCCCTGTGTCCCCCATTCCTGCCTCCTTCCCCTCCTCTGCTCTACCCCTCTCTGCCCCCCCAGCACACCCCATCCTACCCACTCCCCACCTACTCCGTTCCCTCCTTGCCTCTCTCCCCTACTCCACTGCACTCCCCCCAGCATCCCCTGCCCTCCCCTCACCCCAGCCAGCCTTCCCGGTCCTCCGGCACAGCCCGGAGCATCACATCCAGCAGCTATGTGCTGGTCTGGAACCGTTTGGTTTCCATGGCAGCACACATTCATTACCAGGGTGGGAAGGGGCCTGGCAGATGCTGCTGGTGAGGATGCTGCGGCTGCCCGGCATGGCTTGGGGTTTGGGCATGGGGGTCACTGCTGCCCTCGGATGGGTTTTGGTGCCCAGCAAGGTGGGTGGATGTGGAAGGGGTATCATAGAGTCATGGAATCACAGAATCGTTTGGGTTGGAAAAGCCCTTTCAGATCACCAAGTCCAACCGTTCCCCTGACCCTGCCATCCCACCCCCAAACCCTGGCCCTCAGCACCGTGTCTGCCCGGCTGTTAAATCCCCCCAGGGCTGGGGACTCGACCTCCCATCGCCCCTTCCCTGGGAGCAGAGCCCGACCCCCCCGGCTCCCCCCTCCTCTCAGGCAGTTGTAGGGAGCGATGAGGGCTCCCCTCAGCCTCCTCTGCTCCAGGCTGAACCCCCCCAGCTCCCAGTTCCAGAATGGTCCCACTGGGCTGAATCTCAGGAACAACCAAAATGGGAGTTGGGTGACATGGCCTTGGTGTCCCCGTCGAGTCCACCGGTCCTTGGAGGTTTGCACAGCCTGGGGCTCCACAAGGGCCATTCCCAGCCTGAGGTGGAGGAGGTGGGAAGCTGCTGCTCCTCCTGCCTGCTCCTTGGCAGCCTCCCCTGGGGTGGGGGCACCCACAAAGTGGGGTGATGGCCTGGCTGGCTGCCGGGTGGGGACGGTGTCTGGAGGGAGACGGGCTGGGCAAGGCGCCGCCGGCTGCCCACGCTTTGTTCTGACCTGGGGTTTTTCAAGTACGCCGGGTTTAATAGGGTCCTCAGCTTACAGCAGGAACTGGGAATGTGCCAAGCCAGGGACATCCATTTTGATGGAAAACTTAATTCTCATGTCTCCTGAGGGCCTGACCTTGCAGCCCCAGCTGTCCAGCCGCCTGCACAGACCTGGCAGATTGATTTTCAACGCTCGTGTGGTGAAGTGGCTGAGGTTTGGGATCCCTTTCGGGCTTTAACCAGGAGTCACCATCTTCCTCATGGAGGCTGTCTCTCCCGAGGCTTTCTCCCAGCATGGCTTTGCTCGGGAAGAAGCACCATGAAGTTTACAGCTGTGTTATCAATAACCACAGAAGACCGGTGCTTGCTTGGTACCTCGTCTTGGTTCCTCGCTTCTGGAGTCATGGACAGAGCTAGAAACAGGGAGCCGATTGGAAATCTCAGAGCTGCCTGATCCGTTTTCACCAAAATATCAAGAAATAAAATGATCCTGAGATGATTCCTGGGCCAAGCAGATCTGGTGGGAGGATGAAGAGGGCCAGAGCAGAGCTGGCTGAAGTGGCCAGCTAAGGAGCTCCCGCCGGAGCTCGGCTTTCTTGCTCGGGTCTGTGACGGGACGGCAGAGCCTTTGCTGCCTGCCTGCGCCACGATGGTGGCCACAGATACGCTCCTGGCATGAGAACAGGGCACTGGGCCACTGCCCTTTGCTCGGGGTAGGGGTTCAAAAAGAGCTGGAAGCACTGAAGAGCTGATGGCATCTCTGTGGGCTGGGGATGTGGGATGGAGCCACGATGCCCACGGGCAGCTGCGGACAGCAGTGGGGCCACAGGAGCAGGGCTGGCCATGGAGATGGGCTCCAAAACGCATGCCCCACCATGAGACCCTGCGAGGAAGAGAGGCCACCCTGCAGGAGGAGGAGGAGCATGGCACGGGGAAGCTGCAAAGCCCTCCTGCCCCGGCTTTAGGCTGCGGGGAGGTCGCGCCTGCCCCGCTCATCCCTCCCGTGTGCTGCCAATAATAGGATGAGCGGGGCTGCCTCTGCTCGAGGCAACCATGGAGCCCAGCCCTGCATATGTTATGGTGGCCTCGGGGGGAGATTGGATATTGTCCTCCGGGAGAAGACCCTGTAATCGCCCGCAGGATGATTGGGATTTGCAAGCAGCTCGGGGGAGGCAGGGGGACCCAGCCCCGGGCTGTTTGCTGCCGTGCCGCTGGTTGTCTGGCAGCGTGATGAAGGGGATTAGGAGATTTAGAGTAAGCCCAGCCCCCTCTCCAGGGGGCTCTCAAACTGAAGCCCCAGCAGAATACGCAGCTCGGTTTATTCCCATAGGCAGATTGATGGAGAGAAGGCTGGGGTGCTGCTAAGAGTGGCTAATCTAAGAGCCGGAGCTTTTCCCCCTCTGCTCGCAGGGAATTGGCGTTGTCCAAGACAGGGAGAGTCTCTCGGGTTCCTCCATGGCCAGATGCTCAGCCCCAGCAGCTTTCACCCCACATTGCTGTTCCCATCCCTTTCTTGCGCTGATCCCAGCCCCGGCCCCCACCCCCCAGTGCTGCAAGCACCCTTTAGCCTGGCGTGAAGCCCCGAGCCCCCGCGCCAGGATGGCCTTGGCACCACGTTTTAATCGCGCAAGGAGGCACCGTTGGTTGGACCGTGCTCCTCTTCCCCAACTGCTTGTGGCAGCGGTGGAGTCGAGCCTGGCCCCACTCTCTCGGCACGGGAGCGCTTGTGGGGGCTTAGTGCAAACAGACCTAATGGGATTAGTGCAAACGGGAGCCGTGCTCTGCTCCGGCAGAGAGGGGAGCGCCCGCCCTCCCTCGCCCGGCTTGCCTTCCCCTCCCTGCCTGTCTGTCACCCCCGGCTGGGGTGCTGGTCACCAGATACCTCAGCACTCCCGGGAAAAGGCAGCTTTCCAAAACTCGCTGTCCGAGGCTCCTCCAAACTAATGGATGCGGTGCATCAGATCTCTTAGCTCCCTGAGCCTGTCTTCCCACCCTGATCTCATTAGGGGCAGCCAGCTTGTTGCAGGACCCGGCTGAGTCCCACTTTCACTTGTGAAGCAGCTCCAAATTGCCACGTTGCCAGATTTGCCTCTGGAGAATGACTTTTTTTTCAAAAGGCTTTAAAAATGAGGGTTTGCAGCCTCAGGGTGGACACCAAACCCTTCCTCCATGCTCTCTTTGCATCAGTCTTGTCCCAGATCCGGCAGCTCTGCCTGTCTCTGGGTAGCATGGGAAGTCTCTGGAGGACCATCAGCCCCCCCCGTCCATGAGTTAGCCTTGCAATAAGACCGAGGCTCTCACCATAAACCACTTGCGGTCTTATGCTGGGCACCATGCAAAGATGGACCAGAGATCATAGAATCATAGAACACTTTGGGTTGGAAGGGACCCCCAGAGGTCACCCAGCCCAACCCCCCTGCAGAAGCAGGGACACCTTTAACCAGACCAGGTTGCTCACAGCCCCGTCCAACCTGGCCTGGAATGTTCCCAGGGATGGGGC
Source organism: Egretta garzetta (assembly GCF_000687185.1). Taxonomy (NCBI): domain Eukaryota; kingdom Metazoa; phylum Chordata; class Aves; order Pelecaniformes; family Ardeidae; genus Egretta; species Egretta garzetta. The sequence continues at coordinate 2,764,216 of NW_009258269.1, read as the reverse complement.
CTCCACCACCGCTCTGGGCAACCCCTGCCTCACAGCAGAGGGGCTCCAGCCCTCGGAGCATTTTAGTAGCCCCTTGGATCATTTTAGTAGCCCCCCTCTGGCCCCGCTCCAACAGGTCCATGTCCTCCTTGTGCTGAGGGCTCCAGAGCTGGACGCAGGGCTCCAGGGGAGGTCTCCCCAGAGCAGAGCAGAGGGGCAGAATCCCATCCCTCGCCCCCAGTGTTTGCTTCTCTGGCATGGCCACCCTGGTGTGGTTTATAACGTGCGTCTGCTGGGCTGTGGGGAGGCAACCAACCCACGCAAGCCCAGCACCAAGCAGACACCTTCCCCGCCAGCTTACCCTGCCTGGGAAGCTCAGCTGCCTGAACCTGGGCACCAGGGGTTGTAACTGGGCTGAGACCAACCCTTGGAGATGGCACAGTGACGGCTGGGCGGCAGGGGGGC
>NW_009258269.1:2757862-2763732 GCF_000687185.1 Egretta garzetta | reverse complement strand
AGCGGGGGCGGGGGGGGGGGGGCTGTAATTAGGCAAAGCTGATAGGGGCTGTCACAGAAGGCCACGGTGGGCAGGGTGGTGTCCTGGCAGGGTGGTGCAACTTGGAAAGGTCGGAGGGATGGATGCGGCTGTGGAAACAGCTCCTGGGTCTCCCACCGTGGCTGGAGAAGGTGTCCGGGGAGAGCTGCATGGCAAGGTCATGGAGGTGGCTGCAGCAGCATCTCCACGCCCATCAGAGACGAGCTGTGCGCCTCCTCGCAGTCAGCAGGGGAAATCCATGGGTGCCTTGCCGCTGCATCTCCCAGACTCGTCCTGCTTTTCCCTTCTCCTCCTGCCCTATGAAATCATTCCAGACCTGAGGAAAGGGCTGCACAGGCTGCTTTCCAGGCTCAGAAAGGCAGCAGGGAGCAAGTGACTTAAATTGCTTTTCCAAAGACCACACAGGCCTGGGATAGCCCTTCACTGAGGTCTGGCAGATGAAGGGCTCTCCCAGGACTTTGCGTGGCCTTTGGGCAGCTTGTCCAGCATCAACCGGAGCAGGTCAGACCTCAGTTTCCCCTGCAGATACCTGGATCTGATCTGGAGAAACAGCAGGCTGCTCTGCCTGCTGCAATTTGCTGCCTGCGTGGCAATACGGGAGCCCGGCGGCGCATCCTTCACCCAGGCAGACTCAGACACAAAGCAGTTGCAAAGCTGGGGGAGCCCCCCCAGCTCCGTGCTCCCCACCCCAGCGCAGTGGAGGTTTGCAGATGGAGGGGGAGATGGACGATAAGGGTCCTCGTGCCTTGCCCAGACGCTGAAGGCACCACCTTGGCGGTGCATCCCACGTGCTCTGCTCCGAGCAACCGCTTCCCCGTGCAACGAGAACCGGAGGCAGCAGGAAAGCCGGGAAGGGAGCGGAGGTCTGTGTGCCAGCGCCCGCAACCACGCCGGGCCCGGGCAGGGCAGCGGGGACGGTGCTGGGCACAGCCGGACGGGCAAAGCACCGGGGCCGGGCGTGCGTGCAAGGGAGGAGCGAGCGGGGGAAGCAAGGAGGCAGGAGGGAGATGCAGAGCAGCGAGGAGAGCGGGAAGGTGTCAGGAGGGATGGAGCCGCCTTTCCCTGCTTGATCTCACCTCGAACTAAAGCCTTCCCCCACGCTCTCCATCCCCTCCCGCTCGCTGCTCTGCTCCTGGGCCTGGCCAGTGTTTCTGCTGCCTCAGGTTTTGCCAGGGACCTTCCCCTCCCGCCCCAGCGGGTCAGACTCCTCCGTGCACACTTGGCGCGCAGATTGAGCAACTCCCATGCTGCTTACTGCAAGCAGAGCCATCACCCACGGGTGGGAAGCCCGGCTGCACCCCTCCACCCCCCCCTTTTTTATATCACAGCAGCCACCTCCAAGCATCGCTGTGAGGCCACGGCATTCATTTCCCAGGATAAGCTGTACTCATCCCAGTCTTTTCCAAGCCTGCTGAAAAAAGATGGCATCTTTCCCAGGGCCTCTCCGGCTGCCAAAGTAGGTCTGCCACGGCGCAGCTCCTTCTCCATGTGGACAAGCACATCCGAAATGCTGGCGACACCACCTGCACCCCAAAATGCTTTGCTGGGGGTAAGGCAGATGGGGAAGGACCGGCCATTTCCACAAAGCAAAAAAGCAAAGGAGAGGCTGGTTTCTCCTGCCCTGCTTAGCTCTCTGTAGCCTGAAACCTGCAGGATTATGCTCATACTCAAATTTGCAGGAGGGGAAGGGATGATAAGATCCTGCGTGCCGTTGCAGGGCTGCGCCCCCAGCCCCATGCAATGCTGGCATATGCTCCAACAGCACAAGGCTGAGCTCGGCATCACACCAGGGGCAACGCTTGAACCCTGCGCAGATGTCACCCATCAAACAAACAGCCTTTGGGACACGGCGGGATCCCAAATGGGTCACGTCCATGGAACAAAACCAGCCCCAGCTCAGCCTGCTGGGAACTGGTTTTCCCCGCTCCTGGCAAAGCCGAGCACTTGCTCTGTAAGATCCTCACCCTGCCTGGGAGGCGAATGCCTTGAGGGCAAAACCTCCCTCCAAGCACCCTCATCCTTCCCCCACCCCAGGGTGAAGAGATGCTGGGGGCAGCCTGGGTACCATGGGGGCACGGATAGTGCCCAGCGCTGGCGTGCCGATGGTTTGCACACGCGGCTGAGAGCACCCGCTACGGCAAGATCTGAAGGAGCCTCCACTGTTCGTGCACCTATGGGGGGGACAGGGAGGTGGCCGCTCCTGCACGCAGAGCATGTCCCTGCAAGTCCCCTCCCTGGGCACAGGGCTGGGGGGGGCACGCACCGCCCGCGCTCCCACGTGCAGCCACGGGCAGGTGTGTGTGCTGCGTTGGGCCAGGGGTGGTCATTACTCTTTATTAGTTTTCCTGTCCATCTGACATATTCTTTATCACTCTGTCTCAATCTTTCACTCGTCCTCCTGCTCTCCCTCAATCATCCTCGATTAGGCTTTCTGTCTGCCTCCCGTCCCCGTATTCCCCATCAGGCGCTCCCCCGCTCTCCTCCTCCCTTCTCCATCTCCCCTCCACCCAGCTTGCCTCCCTCCCCTCTTCTCTCCCCTGCTGCCGGGGGAGCCCGTGAACACGGAGTGGCCAGGAGGCATGGGGCCATGGTGGCTTTTTGTCAGGAGCTGGTGGCCGCTCGGCCACCGGCCCTCCCAGCGCTCCCGCTCCATCTCCATCGCTGCCCCGGCTGCCAGGCGCTGGGGATTTTCCTGGGGATGCTGAGCTCCTCCAGCCCCCGCACCAGCATGGATACAGCGCTGCCGCTGAATCGGTTGCAGATGAAGCCCCTGGCTCGAAGCAGCCCAGGAGCCGACATCTCCTTCGAGAGGGAGCAGATCCCCTTGGATGCTTGTGCCTTGCTCCCGCTTCCCCATCCCTCCGCTCCTCCTCCGGTCCACCCCAGCATGCATCCTCCAGCGGGGAAAGCACTCGCCTTGTGCCTCACCCCCATTCCCCTCCCAGGGTAGTTGTAGAAGTCGCCGAATAGGCTGGTGCTGTAGGACTCAGCTGTGAGACTGGAGGCAGCTTGCCAGTCTGGCACGGCGTGGGCTGGGATGGAGCCGCACGGCCGGAGACCTCGGAGACCAAAGAGAGTGCAGAGCTGCTGGTGGACCCCGGGCTTTGAGGCAGGGGGCGAGGGCGCAGCACGGCGGGATGCTCTGGAAGGCACCGCTGGCTAACGACAGGGGAGGGATGAAGACATACCCTGCACCCTGTGCAGAGGAGGCACAAATATTCTGCCTTGTCTTTGGGGGCCAGAAGGTGAAGGTCTGGGCTATTGGAGGACTCGGATAAGTGAAATGGGCTGGCGGTGGCTGCCATGCCCCAGGCACCCAGAGGAATCGATCAGCCCAGACCGATGGCAGCTCCACACCGAGTTGGTGTCTGCTCGGTTGCTGCCCTCCCCTGACCCTGGAGGCAGAGGGTGCTGGCTGCTGCTGGCAGCTCTCGGCATCCTTGTCCCTGCCTCCCCACGTGGGGAAAATCAGAGCTGGTATTGCGGGAGAGACCCTCAATGCCGCAGCACCGCCCCCCTGCTACGTGTGGATGGCAGGGGGGGTCTTGACCCATCAGCTGGGGCAAGCAGGGGTTGCTGCAGCTGGGCCCTGCATGGGCTCTGTTTTGGGAGTGAGCCATCCCATCCAGAGTCTGATTTCCCAGCGCTGCACTTGCTCCCATTGCTGGCTGAGAAGCCTCGTCGCTGCCCAGCCCCAGAGCTGCCTTCACTCTTGCCCCCTGGGGTCAGAAAAGCCCATTTCAAGGGGGGCTGGGGAGCAGCCGGGAAGCCGCAGGGGATGGGAGAGCTCATCAGCTCCCAGCGAAACCCCAGCACCCTCGCCGTCCGGCGGCGAGCTCCCCGCTTGGCAGAGGGGTGCTGCAAGAGGCGATGGGTCCTGCATTGCGTCCGCGGCTGATGCCGATGTGACAGGCGCGGGGGTTGCCAGGAGACAGCATCCTCCTCCTCGCGCCCTGCGCAGCCAACGCCGCTCCGCACCGGTGATGTCATGTTCCTCCCGCGCCGCTCATTGCCGGCCTGCCCTGCCTCTTCCCTGCCAGCGATGGAAGGGAGAATGCGAAAGCCCGTACAGACGTTCCCGTGGCCTTCTCACGGGCGTGGCGAGCAAGGCTTTGCAAAAACCAGCTGCGGCATCGGCGCCCAAAGTGCTCTCGCCCCCGGGCTCCCCATCTGTGGGGTCCATCACGGACCCCCCCGCTCGGGTTTTCCCGATGTGCAGTCGGTGGCAAGGTCTGCGCAGGTCTTCGTCGCCTGCCGGGCTACGGGGGGATAGGAGAGGCAGATGGCCGCGCACGCACACAGAGGCTCATTGCATAAATATCCGGCTACAAATTATCTGCTGATCTAATAAAAAAGATATTACCTACCTCGACAAACCTAGTTTCAAATTATTCCTTCTGCTCTGTTCAGTAGCCTACTGGGAGATCACTGGCAGGTTAATTTGCTATTGAACGGGTCCCAACTGGAATTAGCACTCCAGCCTGCCTCTGGTTTCACCTGACAGTTAATGAAAGTCCGCGTTTATTCACTCCTGGCTCTGAACTTTATGCGCTGCACCATGTTTCAGGGGTTCGAAAGAGCTGACCAGGATATTTTTCCTTGGACTCGCAAGGTATTCAACGCTGGCGAGACCCAAAAGGTGCTGAGATAGAAAATACACTCCCATTTGTATGCTTTTACATGAGGGCTTGGTGTGTTCCTACCAAAAGTGGCCTTTATCTGGGGACTGTCATTTTGATTATTTTATATCTGTGCAGTGCCCCAGAGGTGTGCGTAGAAAATGAAAACAGATAAAGAGCCTGAGCGAGGCAGAGCTCCGCCAGAGGCCCTAATAAAGCAGGCTGGGGTGATGGGGGGGACCGGCATGGGGGGGCAAGTTGAAATGATCCGTCCTGCAAGCCAACGGGGCTGGGAAATGAGTCTCGTGAATGGTGCTGGGGAGGAGCGACGGCTCCCATCTGCTGGGGGGCACCCAAACCCGCCCCCCCCCAGCACCCCCTGGGCTGAGCTCCCTCCGTGACGGCAAGGACCCAGGTCCTCGTCCCTGTGGTGTTTGAAGGGGGTATGGCCAGGCCCCACGTATGGACTGCAGTGCAGAGGACCACCTTCCCCCCTGCTGGCCTCTCCCACCACAGCTTCTGCCCAGAGAGCTCCAGGACAGACAGTGGACTCGGACAAACGCCGTGCCAGCAGGATGGCAGCATCTCACGGAGCCACGTTGCCAAAGCCAAGGTCTGTAACGGCACAGACGCAAGAGAAAATGCAATCTTCGCCGTTGCTTATCAGTCCCATCCCACCTTCCTCACCCCCCTGCTCTCCTTGCACAGCCCCGTTAATCCCACCACGTTCTCCTTGCTCCCCCACCCTCCCCTCATCCCATACACAATTTCTGCAGCCCTTCTTGGCCTGCCACCCATGGGCGAGCAACTTGCCTGGCAGCCCAGCCATGGCTTGGTTGGGGCTAAGTCCCATCCCCTGCCCCAAAAAGCCTGCCAGGAACAGCAAGGAATTGCTGAGTCAGCGGTGCTGGTGTTCCTCTTCCCCCTTCGACACCCCGAAGCCCCCTAAGTAATTTCCTTCTCCCTCGGTGTTTGCACCCTCCAGGCACTCAGAGAGAGTTATCCGGCTCCTGCCGGCATGATTGATCAGCAAAGCTAGACAGATTTAGTTCATTTAATCTGCCTCCTAAATCCCATCCTTCAGCCCCTTCATCATTTTCCCTGCGTCTTCCTGCTGTGTCCATATCTCCCCGGGACAGCAGTGCCTCCAGCTGTGCCCAGGCACGCACGCTCTGGGCAGGGGCTGCTGGTGCCCCCGCACGGCGCCCGCCA
>NW_009258269.1:2756516-2757736 GCF_000687185.1 Egretta garzetta | reverse complement strand
GCTCACGCCTGGGCGAGCGTTGCAGAGAGGGGCTGCCAGAGCGGGAGGCGCCGGGGCAGGGCGAGGAGGCGGGGGGCACGGCTGCCACCGCGTGCCTCCCCACACGGGTGCCTTTGGTGCCACCGCATCCCCTCTCCGACACAGCCCGCTGTGCGCCCCGGCCTCGGCTCCGTCCCCGGCCGAGCACCGGGCACTGCAGGGCTTCTGGGCAAAGCCAGGGCTCCACTTTCCTGAGTTCTCACTGCCGCAGAGTGTTCTCTCTGCAAAATTTTGGGCCAAAATCTCTGCTCCAGGCTAAACCCAGTGATGTTTCTCGTACTTGTGGAGAAAATAATCTTATGGTGATGAAGGTGTGTGACGGATCCGGAGAGGCTTGCCCGGTCCTGCAGAGACCAAGGCGTACAGGTTGGGGAGCGGGACCCTCTGGGTCAGGGCTGGGGGTGCCCTTTGCCCATTCCTGTGCCATAAGACATTTTGTCCAGATGACCTAAAATTGAACATTTCCAACCCAGATTCCTCCAACAGATGGACCTACAATGAATGTTTCTGCCTCTTGATCCGATGAGGACCTTCCCCCGGCTCCCTCTCTCCGGGTTCCCGGCCAGAGCTGTCTCACTTCCAGCACCACAAGCCCAGCGCGGCTCCATCCGACGCAGCGGGGCTGGAGCCCACTGAGATTCCCAGAGCAAGGAAAGAGCCCCGAGAGCAGAAAACGCATCTCCCTGCTCCCCGGGGTTGCATTTCTCACCAGCCCTCTGATTGCCGGCACGAACGACTGCATGGGGAGGGGGCAGGGGGGCAAAACCACAGGCGGAGCCCGCACGCTGGCTGCTGCTGTGATTTTGTTATTTTCCAGAAGTCTCCCCGGCTATCGGCTCTATTGTTGGGTTGAAGATGGAGCCGTAAAGTTATCGCTGCTGGGATCGCTGCCCGGTCGCAAAGGCTGGCGTGCTTCCTTCTTCCAAATCCTCTGGTAATTTCCTGCTTCTCTGTAACTTAAACAACTCTATTGTCGGGCCCTGCTTCATCTCATAAGCTGGGTCCCACCCCGTTCCCTGCCGCCTGCCCCCAGCCCTGCTGAGCCGTCCAGGTTCACCCCGCCGTTGCTCGAGAACGAGATTTGACAATTTGACAAGGTTTTCTTTGTTTTCTTATTGTCTGCAAGGCGCTCGTTAGCTTTTCTTTTCCTTTTCCTTTTTTTTTTTTTTTTGTTTCGGGAC
>NW_009258269.1:2751146-2756432 GCF_000687185.1 Egretta garzetta | reverse complement strand
TACTTTCTCTCCAGTATTTGAGACTCCCCTGGTATATTTGCAGAAAACCCCATCTTATTCCCCTTAACCTCTTTGGCAGCATTCGTCCTCGCTGCCTTTCCTCCCCGTCTCCGGCAGGTTGAAGCCAGCCACTGTCCTCCCCCGTCTCCGGGACAGTCGTGTCCCATCCCATCGGCTCTCCCCGTGGTTTTTGCTGCCTGCTCTTCGCGTGTCTCTCGTTAGGAGATTTGCTGGAAGCTGCCTCCTCCTTGAGGGAGCAGGTTGGGCGCCCCTGTGCCACCCTGCAAAATCACACCCTTTCCTCCTCCCATCCCTCACCAAGTAGGCAGGAGAGCTGGGGGCACCGTGCAGGGTCCGTGGCTTGCTGCTTTATTAATTACAGCCCCACAGAGGTGCATGCCGTCCCATCCTCCCCCCGAGCTGGGAAGGCAGCCCTAAACATCTGAGGGTGTAGCGAGGTGGGGGTCGGGCTCTGCTCCCAGGGAAGGGGCGATGGGACGAGGGGCACCGGCCTCAAGTTGTGCCAGGGCAGGGTGAGGTTGGCCATGGGGAACAATTCCTTCCCCTTGGGGCTGTCAGGGGCTGGAAGGGGCTGCCCAGGGAAGGGGTCGAGTCCCCACCCCGGGGGGGATTTAACAGCCGGGCAGAGGCGGTGCTGAGGGCCAGGGTTTGGGGGTGGGATGGCAGGGGTAGGGGAGCGGTTGGACTGGGGGAGCTTAAAGGGCTTTTCCAACCCAAGTCTGTGATTCTAAGAAATCTCTCCTAATCAACTGGACTCTGCAGGCAAGACCTGAAGTTGCCAGCACACACCAGCTAACTCATGATAAATGGAGTAAAACCATCAGCAAACATTGCGTAAAGAGCTGGAGAAAAGAGCCAGGGCTGACCTGCAACAGTAAACACATGAGGCTTAATCCATCACCGGTCACGGTCCCCTATGTGGCACAAGATCCCAGTGGCTGCAAATCCCTCTGAAGGGCTCGAGGGGCCCAGAAAGCTCCCCATCGCTCGAAACATGGTGTTAACTGATCCACTGGTGACCAAGCTGGTGAGAACTGGGTCTTGCCCAAGAGCTGGCAGGGAGAAGGCGGGGGGGGGCGCATCTGCCAGGGGCTGCTTCTGCTGAAAAGCAGCTTGGATGAGCCTGGGAGATGCTGCTGCTGGGGACCCAGGACCCGAGAGTCCCCCAGCCCCCCGGCTCTGCCCAGGTCGTGCCTTGCACCCCCATCCCCAGCACCCTCCTCCCTGTTGGCGGGGCTCTGCACCAGCACCCCCAGCTGCAAACGCGCCCATGGCCAGCAGGCAGCTGGTTACCCCCTCAGAGACCATGGCGGGAAGGAAAGGAGCTGCATTTTCACAGGAGATGCTGACTTTCTTTTTTCTTCTTCATTTGCAAATGAACCGGGCCCGTCAAAGGCTGAATTTTTTCTAGAAGCGAAGTTCTGGATGCATTTCTTTCGGATCAGTCCAAACGCTCAGTGTCAAACAACGCCAAAATACGTCATTGCCGTTTGGACTCTTTCAAACAGAAGTAGAAAGAGCACTTAAATTAAATTTGTTCCTAAATGTCATTTTGAACAAAGAGAGAAATTCCTCAGCCGGGAAATGTTGAAACAGACATTTTGATAGCACCAGAATAGTTAATCCTATTAAAATAAAAGAAGATGGGAATAAACACGTTTTATTCTGGTTTTTGATTTGGGGCAAAAACCACCATCACAGAATCCCAGAATCCCAGCATGGCAAGGGTTGGCAGGGCCCTCCGGAGCTCACCCAGTCCCACCCCCCTGCTCAAGCAGGCTCACCCAGAGCAGGGGGCACAGGACAGCGGCCAGGCGGGGGTTGAAGATCTCCAGAGAAGGAGACTCCACAGCCCCCCTGGGCAGCCTGGGACAGGGCTCGGGCACCCTCGCAGTCAACAAGTTCTTCCTCACATTCAACTGGAACCTCTTCTGCTTCAGTTTGTGCCCATGGCCCCTTGTCCTGGTGCTGGGCACCACTGGGAAGAGTCTGGCTCTGTCCACGTGACCCCCACCCTTGAGGTATTTGTACATGTTGATGAGATCCCCTCTCAGCCTTCTCTGCTCCAGGCTGAACAAGCCCAGCTCCCTCAGCCTTTCTTCATAGGGGACATGCTCCAGTCGTCCCCTCATCATCCTTGTTGCTCTCCTCTGGACTCTCTCCAGGAGTTCCTCATCTTTCTTGAACTGGGGAGCCCAGAACTGGACCCAGTGCTCCAGGTGGGGTCTCACCAGGGCAGAGCAGAGGGGGAGGAGAACCTCCCTCGCCCTGCTGGCCACGCTCCTCTTAATGCGGTCAAGGATGCCATTGGCCTTCTTGGCAACAAGGGCACCCTGCTGGCTCATGGTCAGCTTGTCCTCCACCAGGAGATAAAATCCCCAACTTCTCAGCAAAACCACTATAAAGGATAAAATCCCCAACTTTTGGAGAGTATGTAGTGTTGCGCGTTGCAAGCAAGGCGATGGGAGCCCCGCTCGGTGCTGGAGGGTTCTGGGGCTGTAGCAGTGAGTGGGTCAGGATGGGGGGAAGTAGCTCCAAGGCTCCAGCACCCCACCTCCTGCAGAATGCTCTGCTCTGCCCACCCTGTCTTGGGTGCACCCACGGCATCATCCCATGGGTGCAGCAGCTCTGTGTCACTGCACGGGCATTGCACGCCGTGCTGTTAAATTGCCCCTGAAATAAGCCATCCCAAAAAGCATCCCTTTTCGGGACACGTCATGAAATGCTGATCTGTTGAGGCAGAAATGTTTTGCTCAGAGCACCTCAGATCTGCCAGGTTGCCACCCGCGCTGCAGCAATGTTCCTTCACACGCCCGCAACCTGCCCCAGAGCAGGCGTCTCGCCCCAGGGCCGCCTCGCTAGGACGACTCCGGCCTCGTAAGAGTGATGAACTTGGGTGTCAGTTCATTTTAGAGCCAAATCAACTTAGGGGAAAAAAGTATTATCATGAACTGGAACTGTCAAAGCAGAAATTGCATTCCCAGCTTGCTAGAAATGAGCAAAATGGAGCCTGGCCGGCAGCAGCTGCGGCCGCTCTGCCCTCTTGTTTGCTCGGGATTGCTTTAGGTCTCGCCCTGCGATGCAGCTGCCCTTCCCCATGGGGTGGTGGTGGGGGGAAATTTGGACATATATGACACCCCCTCGCATTCGCAGGGCCCGTTCCCCCGGCGTGGTGGGTGCTACGTCCCCGCTTTCCCCTCCAGGATTGCTCCCAGGTTTGAGCCACCGAGCCACCCCCCAGGTCTTCTCCTCAATCCTCTGTGGGCTCAGCCGCCCCCACGGGCACTCCTGGCTCCGGAGCACTAAAAATCCTCATTTCTGCAGCCACCGTGCCTCTCTGCCTCCAACCTCCCCAGGTTTTCTATCTGTTGACCAAAGCATTACTTAAAATATCTTCGGTTTTGGTTTGGGTTTTTTTTTTTTTTCACTCCAAGTCACACGGTATTTAGCCAAGGCGTTTTGACTGCAGTGATGAGATTTTTTCATCTAAATTGCCAGCAGCTGTAAAATGCAGACCCCGGGCCGGTGACCACCCCGTGGCAGCCAGGATCCCGGTCAGAAGCCAGATGGGAGCCTGTCTCCCGTGTGAGCCGCTGTCATTTCATTACCGGCCACCGATGCGCTTGTAGATCTCCAGCCATGCTCAGGAGGCTGAAGGGCCACTGGTTCCCGCTGCGGGCACATCCCCTGGCAGCGCAAAGGGGAGTGGGGCGAGCAGGGGGGCTGGGAGGCGGGGGGGGGAGGGGGCGTTTTTCTGTGTGTTCATTCATTTCTATTTATTTATTTATTTATTTATTTCAGACGGATAAAAAGCAGAAACCAACAGCACTTGGACTGGAGTGCCCTGTGGTTGCCTGACAGCAGAAGCCGACCTCAGATACGGTCGCGCAAACCCCGAGCAGACAATGAGAAGATCTAATTATAGAGAGGAGAAAAGCAGCCATCTAACCAGGCAAAGATTCGCGTTCCTACCGGCAGACTCAGAGTGGGAAGGCAGGAGGACAAAAGGAACAGGGAAATGCGGCTCCGGGCTGACTCACGGTTCACTTGACCCCAAGGAACGAATGTCCCCGTCTGCGGGAGCCAGCGCACGCAGCGATGACAAGCAGGGGTCACATCGGTCCCCGTGGGCGCTGGCGGGTCCCTGCGTCACCAGCCCTTCCCCACCCTGGCACAGGCAGCCAGACTGAAGGACTCAGTCCCAGCTCTCTCATGCTTCCAGGGCATATCCCTGGCACCCGCAGGCACATCGGGGTGACAAGGATTGCTTAGCCGCTGTACGACCGCCCTGCTCCTTCTCGTGTGCTTGGGGATACAGAGCAAGCAACGAAGTCGATATTGCATGGGATGGACTTCCCAGCCCAGGCTCCAGGGATCTCAAATCAGATTTTTGGGATACTGTCAGAAGTCGCTGGTGTGTCAGGAGAGAGCCCTGCACCTGCAGCAGCAGCTGGGGTCACCCCGCGGAGGGTGCAGGGCGGCGAGTGCCGGGGGAGCGCTGCAGGAGTGAGCGAGGATGCTCCAGCCCCAGGGGCCAAGAAGCACCCCCCAACCCGCACCCAAACTCTCCCCGGCACAAAGAGCACGGGAAGCAGAGGTGGTGGCTGCGGCCAGCTGCAGGGCAAGCTGCCCGTTTGCAGGCAGTTTGAGGGCCCATGTGGATGCTGCACCCCACAGCGGGTGCCCCGGCTGAGGCAGCCCTGTGCCACAGGGCGATGGGCACCACTGCTGAGCTGGGAGCTGGGAGCTCATGGGCACCGGAGTGCAGACTGGATGAGCCTCAGAGCTCCACTTCCCACTGGTGTGCGCCTCCCAAGACCGAACCGGCCCCCCAGGCCATTTTGCAAACACTTCCCCCTGTCCGGTGCCTGCTCTGGCTGCTCTCATGGGCAGAGCCCAGGCGGTCCACGGTGCTTTCTTTGACCAGGGGTGATGGTAGTTTGGGTTCACCCTCTGCTTACAAGTACAGGAGCGGGGCTGTGTTTTCAGGCCTAAACTGTAGAGTAAATATGCTTCAGAGGAGGGGTGAGAGACCCTTCTGGGAGGAGGTGAATGAGGGTTGCTGCATGGTTTTTCTCCAGGAGTTCGGCTGGAGGCAGCGGGATCAGCAGTTGCCTTCTGCCCTGGCAAGGTGGTCGTTCCTCCAACCTGCCATGGGGCTCCCCATCCCCTCTGGGCTGGGCTTTGCAGACCCAGGCATCCCGAGAGCTGTGAGCACCTGCAGCCCCCTCCTGGCAGAGTTTCCTCTCAGGCATCCCGCAGCCA
>NW_009258269.1:2745531-2751046 GCF_000687185.1 Egretta garzetta | reverse complement strand
CCACCCCCCCCGCCCAGCCACTTTGCTGCGCTGTAGAAGTGCCATGTCACCGTGGGATGCCTGGCGGTCCTTGTCACCAGCCTGACACAGACGCACAGGCTTTCTCCAAGACCTGATGTCCACGAGGTCTCTAGTCAAGGACCTGCTGCTGCTGCCAGTGCTGAAGAGCTGGTCCAAGAGGAGTGATGAAGTGGAAGCAGAAGCAGCTGGTGCCAGCACTGGGACCCGCTGCGTTCGGCAAGTGGCGTGTGCCTCCTGCCAGCCCGACTGAATGTCCTGGAGCTGTCAGGTCGGATGGAGAAGCACCGCGTCAGCCTCGTCAGGCCATGTCGTGGGGGGAACGCAGAGCATCAGCAGCGGCACGTGCAGCTCTCGCCGGCTGCGGAGCCCCATGGGTTTTGGGGAGGCCAAAAGAAATGACGCCCTGAAGGGGGGGTGGGCGCTGTGGCTCAGCACAGGGAGGTGGGGTTTTCAGCAGGGGTGGGTGACGGCTGAACCTCATGCCTGCATGGATCCACTGGTATTTTAGCACCCATCAGCTGCAGCCGAAGACATGCCTGCTCTCAATGAGTGTCCACAGAGGAGACTTGGCCACCGCCAGCACTGAGGCTGGGCCACCAGGTCACATAGTGGCTCATCTTGTCAGGGGTGGCGAAGGAGCCAAGGTGTGGCATTGGCAGGTGACGTACAGCGATAGCTGTCCTTTCCACCCGCTCCGGTGCTAAACCTCTGGGACAAGAGCAGTGATATGCAGGGGCGACAGTGTTCTACCAGCTGGCTCGTTGACGCATGGAGCATGGTGTGCAGCAGCTCTGGTGGTCATGGGGCTGGAGATCCCAGAGGGGTCAGCAGAGCCACGGGGTCCCGTGCCCCTTCCAGCCTTTACACCGCGGCGTGTAGCCCATCGCACAAACTTCAATGCACTTTGCTGTGGCTTTTCGGCCCCGTGCACTAAGCAGGTTATCCCAGAACTGCCCCAGCGGACTACGTGGCTCGTTCAATCCTATTTTCCTTTGCGCCAATGTCACCCATCAGCTTAAAGAGTTCTCCTCCGAGCCCCTGGCTGGAACATTTTTGGGGAGCAGGATGCCCTCTGAACCATCCTGATGGGTGGGCCGGCTGAACTCTTCCAAAGATGGGGAAGGGGCCACACTGGGAGTCTCAGGGTGCTCTGGACCAGCAGGACTGCTCCTGATGAGGCCGCACTAATGCACCGTCTGCAGCGGCTGATGGGATTCTCAGGGAATATTGCAGCTTGGCTCACCCATGCCTTTTTGGCAGCTGAAGCAAATTGGCAGCCTATGGCCCGTCGGTGACCAGCTCCCCCAGCAAGCTCCCTGCGCTTTTCATTCACTTCCAGCCGCAGCTGGAGTTCCTGCATCAGTTCCTAAGCACCTGACCCCCCATTTGTACTATTGAATTTCCTTCCAGGTCTCCCTCTGCAGTCTTTAAGGTCACCCAATTGCTTCTGTTTGATATTCCACTGCTGCCATGCACCGGCTTCCTCCTCTGAATCACCAGCAGGTTTTATCAGCAGTCTCCTACCTTTCGTGCAAAGATCATTAGTGGAAATATTAAGCAAAATCAGACCCCAAATGGATCTTTGAGAAACTCCATTACTAGCCTGCCTGCAGCTCAGTGCTTGCTGTTCTCACACTACCCATCGCTGCCTCCCCTCCAGCCATTTCCCATCTCACCCTTGTTCCTTATCATTTCTCCATTAATCCCCACCTTCACCAGTTTAATTAATAATTTCTCATGTGCATTACATCAAGTGCTTGACTGAGGTTCAGGGAGATGAGATCTACTTCAGTTCTTTTGTCTGGGAAAGCAGATACCTTCTTAAGGAAAGCTATCAAGCCAACCTGCCACGGTATGCCTTTGGTAAATCCATATGGTATTTAATCCCATTTTCTATTTACTTCAATGCTTTTAATTACAATTTCCTTTAAAATCTACTCCAAAGCCTCACCCATTGCTCAGGTCAGGTCTCAAGTCATCGTTTTTCCAGATCCTCTTTTTCCCTGTTTCTGGTCAGCCAGCTCTTCAGACCAGCAAAAGGTTCCTGTGGGCTTGAGCATCGATGTGCTCTAGAAGAAGAGAGTTATTGGAAATGCAGTCTAGGCAAAGTTGGACAGCTTGGAGAAGACTTCCAGCTGCGACCCACAGCTGGCTCCCAGTGGCCTCCTGCCCTGCAGTGGGAGCTGGAAGCCTTACTGGGGAGGTGTCGAAGCCTGGTAGGAGCAGACAGTCCACCAAGGCCCGGAGCATGGCTGC
This sequence comes from Egretta garzetta, assembly GCF_000687185.1. Lineage (NCBI taxonomy): Eukaryota > Metazoa > Chordata > Aves > Pelecaniformes > Ardeidae > Egretta > Egretta garzetta. The sequence goes on along the minus strand of NW_009258269.1, from coordinate 2,748,769 downwards.
TCTGGGGCAGGGAACCACGATGCCCGCACACCCACTGCAAGCAAATATCTAAACCTTCCCAAGCCTCTTGCCCGGTGGTGGTTCCTCACCACGTGCTGTGCAGGTAGCGTGGTCTCCATACGGGGGGAGTTGACAGTCCAGGTCAGCACAGAAGTCCCCAGAAGGTGATGGTGCCAGTTAGTGCTGCCATGCACAAAGATCATGGCTCTGCAGATGTTTCAGAGGGCACCAGAAGTCTTTGGGCTTCATGGGAACAAACTTGTCATGTTGGACAGGATCCATTGTCAGATGACACCAGAGTAAGGCTGGAAGGACCCACATAATCTCTACATCTGATTTCAATGACCAGGGAGAGGCAATTAAAAAAAAGGAATCATAGGGTCATAGAATCCTAGGTTGGAAGGGACCTCAAGGATCATCTGGTCCAATCTTGCTAGGTAAGAGCACAGCCTAGACAAGATGGGCGTCCAGGATTGAGACAGTGTGGACAGTCGGAAGGAGAGTGCCCAGATGGACCCCTGCGGAGGAAAGCCAGGTGCCTACCCCAGCCCAGAGACCTGCAGAGGGTGGAGAGAAGACACTGTCAGCAGTATATGGAGATGGGGAACCCAAGGGAAGAGGAACCAGGGCAACTTGTGCCGCACATGAGATGGGACACCATGAAATTACCCTCCTTCCCTCCTGAGATCCCTGGCCTGAGCCCCCCTCGAAGCCTCCCCATCTGCTGGAAACCGGTGCAGGGGTGCACTGTGCCCATGGGGTTCTTCTCATTAGGAGTGGGTAACCTTGTTCTGCCCCCCTGCGCTGGCATTTCATGAGGCTGCTGAGCTCCTTCAGCTGCGGGATGCCTTCCTCCTGCGCACCTCGGGCTGCTCAGCACGCGTGCTTGCCAGAGCCGCCGGCCCTGCAGTCGGCTTCTCCCAGCTCAGCTCATGTATAAACCATGGGACTGCCCCATAATGTTTAACCCATAAAAATGATGGCTTGAAAGACATGTGATAGCGCTCTATAAATATTTTGGGGAGAAAGAGGGGAGGGTAAACATCAGCACGGCAGCTTGTTATTTAAACTACAGGCCAGTGTTGGCACAAGAGCAAATGGGATAAACTATTCATGAATATATTTTGAGTGGAAATTGGAAAAACTGCTGAAGCCATCAGAAGATCGGGGTGGCTGTGGAAAAGCCTCCCGAGGGGAGCGGGGGGTGTGTGTTGGCTTGGAGCCTTTTTGCTGTTTATGAAAGAGAATCTCAGAGCCCCTTGGGTTGCGCAGGTCACCCTGCTCTTGGGGTGGGGAGGGAGGGTCCCACAGCCCGGGGGTCCCCACGGGAGGAGCCACACCATGCCCTGTTCCTTCCCCATCCCTCTGCCCTACTCGGATGCCATCACCGCCCCAGGAGCCTCATGCTGTGCCTTGCTGTGGGGCTCGAAGCTTTCCTCTGGAGAGCTGGGGAAGGACTCGTGGGGACCAGAACCCCTGGAGTTACCATCTCTGAACATTGCACTTCCCTTATTTATCCAGCTCTTCATTTTCGTTGCTTAAGAAAAAGGAATTTTTTCTTTCCTATTAGAAACAGCTAGAAAGCACTAAGCTGGGCCCTGTGTGCAATCAGGACAAGCAAAATTATTTTAAATTCCTAAACTCTTGGCTGGGAAAGGCTGCCCTGAAATGCAAGTGGGTGCAGCAGTGAGGGCCAGAGGTGGCGGTCACTTTGCGGCAGAGGAGCGGGGCTGGAGCCACCAGCACTGGCACCCAGGAGGGGAGGGAAGTCACTCCCAAGGAGCTTTTTGGGTTTGGGATGAGGTGCCGTGGCGATGGTGATGGGGGGTGGGTGATGAAAGAACAGGGGTGCCCACATGGCATGGCCTGACCTTGACTCTGAAGGACCCCATGCAACTGGAGGTGGCTCTTGCACCACCACCGTGCCCAGACTGAGTGTCCCCATGCGAGGACGGGAATGAGTTGGCAGGCCTGGTTCTCTTCCCAAACACAAGTTACCCGACAGCACGAGGTGTCGTGCCATAGGCACCAGGGGTGCAAAATCATGTCCTGGTATGCTCCTGCCCGAGCTTTGCATGGAAGACGTGTCCTCATCTCTTGGTAGGTCCCAGTGCTGAGTAAGGGCATCAAATGTCTGCAGCAGCAGCTGCAAAAAGCTCTTTGCCCAGGATCATTGAATCATGGAATCATAGAATCATGGAATCCTAGAATCACAGAATCCTAGAATCCTAGAATCCCAGGTTGGAAGGGACCTCAAGGATCATCTGGTCCAACCCTTCTGGGTAAGAGCCCAGTCTAGACAAGACGGTCCAGCACCCTGCCCAGCTGAGTCTTGAAAGTGTCCAATGTGGCGGAGTCAACCCCTCCCCTGGGGAGATTATTCCAATAATTCCAGAATAATTCCACAATAATTCCAGAAGATGCCCTCCAGACTGGAGACCCTTGAGACCCCCCTGTCCTCCCCCACCCCTGCACCGTGCTCACCCCTGTTCCTCCACCTCCCTCACCCTCCTCCCTGCGTTCCCTTGCTCTGTTTTCCTGGGAAGCTGGCACAGCTGGGATAGACACCAGCTCCGCCAAGGCTTGTCTGAGCTTGCTGCTAACCCTCAGCTGATGGATCCATTGCTCCGGCGGGAACAACAGATAGGTCATCTCCCAGCTTCCGAGCGCCCTATCCTGAATTGAAAGAAGTGCCTGTGAACCAGAAACAAGCTAAAAGTCTGTGTTTGTATTTACGTTTGGGTTTTTTTTTTTTTTCAGCAACATATGTTTAGCAGCAGATGCTTCCTGCGGGAACGTGACCAAAGTAGGGGTGCCTTTGCCTGACCCTCTTCCCACACTTTGCAGACCCGAAGGGGAAAGCAAAGAGCAAACATTGGTTTTTAGCGGCTCAGGAAGCTGCGTTTCCACCCTGGCAAGCCCCTCCACCCTGCGTGGAAAGTCCCTTCGTGTTTGCCAAGGTCTGCGCTTACCAGCTCCGGCGTAGAAACAACTCTGTCCTCTCGCCAGCCTGCATTTATCTCGTAGCAGAACTCAGATGCAGATCATACACAGGCCAGGTGTAACTAAGGAATTTTTGGATGGATCCTAAAGCGGCTTGAGGTGCTGAAAACATTGCACATCTTTGAACTCGGGAATGAAAGAGTCAGAGGAGTTCCCGGAGCTTCCCCAGAGCCTGGATTTTGGGCGCCTCTTACTTGTGTGTGCACTTCAGATGCTAAGAATTTGTCAGCTCTTC
>NW_009258269.1:2743822-2745504 GCF_000687185.1 Egretta garzetta | reverse complement strand
AGGGCCTGGCCCCTGGAACTCAGGATCACAAGGAGCTCCAGTGCAGAGGTGACTCACGGGGAGCAGCTCCTCCCTGGTCCAGGAGCATGTCTGCATCCCTGGGCTTGGTGTCCCGCTCCTCATGTGGATCCTCTTCCATTTCAACTCCACCTTGCCCCATCATGTTTAAACACAGAAGGTGGAAGCATGGTATGTACCAATATGAACCCGTATGTACCAGTATGAACCAGTATGGGTGACTGGAGGAGCGGGACAGGGGTGGAAAATTCACCCTCTGTGTCCAGGCCCCAGACAGCCTCTTGGTCATCTCTGGGGCTTGTCCAGACGACTTGGTTGTCTCTGGAGTTTGCAGCCATGTGCTGGGGGGGTAAAACAGGCGCTCTGGGCTAACGACACGGAACTCCCCTGCACCCTGGTCGGTAAAACATGCTGGAGCAGCACGCACCCCGTCGCAGGCATCGGTCTGGTTCTGCCTTTCCCTGCGAGCAGTGCCGGGATCTCCTACCCACGCGCGCGTGTTATGCCTCACCGGCCACAGCAGCAAATCTGCTGGAAGGGAAAAAGGGATTCTCTGATTGTGCCTGTGCCGCAGTGGCATCAGCTCCAGGGCAGGGCCCCCAGCAGCGAGCGGCAGCCGTGAGAAACGCTGAGTGGACCGTTAGTGCCAAGAACATCTCCTCCCTCAGCAAAAGGAGCCCGGCTTTTGTCACTTCCCATTTCTCAACTTTCAAAAACTGGGTGGTCAACTTTGCAGTCTCCAGCCTTCTCCTGCTGCCTTCCTCGCCTTCCCCCTCGCCACCTCCAAGCAGGAGCCAGCGTTTCCACGCAGCTGAACGGGCAGACTGTGTCAGCAGGACCTGTGTGTGTCCCCCCCTCCATCCAAGCATCCCCCTCTGCACAGCCCTGGCTTGTGGGGATTTTTTCAGCTGGTGCAATTGCCCAGGGCACAAGCACGCACCAGCAGTGGGGTTTGTCAAACTAAAAGTGCTCTTCTGCAGGGCTCCTGGGCGTTAGACGGCAGCGATGCGGTGTCCCGGTTAAACCAGGATGTGTGGCTTGTCCCCTGAGCGGCGACAGAGCTCCTCAGGCAGGAAAACCCTGCGGTCCCCTGCTGGGAGAGGGGACAGAGGGGGATGACACAAAGCCCCCCCTGCAGAAGCAATCCGTGTGCTTTCCACTGTCTGGATTGGGTTTGCTTGCTTGAGGTGGGTTTGCCATGGGGGGTATAAAAGGCCGCTTCCCTGGGATAGCTTCAGCCGCACGAGGACTTTTGCTGGTGCAATGTGGTGGTTGTGTCCCAGCAAGGCACTCCCCCCACCAAAAATCCTCGGTGAGGTTATTATAAAAGCAGCCCCTTAACTGCGACGCTAACCTCAGCCCCACGGCAGCGGGCAGCCACCCGCTCACCCGACCCAGTCTCAGGGACAGCAGGGGAAAACGGCTGGATCTGAGGGCTTGGGGAGGAAAGGAGCCTCCTTCTCAGCCTTCTCAAGCTCCTTCTGGGGAATACTGGGGGTGTTGGTCGACAGGCGGCTGAACAGGAGCCAGCAGGGGGCCCAGGTGGCCAAGAGGGCCAGCGGCATCCTGGGTTGTCTCAGGAGTGGTGTGGCCAGCAGGAGCAGGGCAGGGACCGTGCCCCTGTGCTGGGCACTGGGGGGGCTGCCCCTCGGATGCTGGGGGCC
>NW_009258269.1:2740247-2743551 GCF_000687185.1 Egretta garzetta | reverse complement strand
GGTTTGGGGGTGGGATGGCAGGGGTAGGGGAACGGTTGGACTTGATGATCTTAAAGGTCTTTTCCAACCTAGACAATTCTATGATTCTATGATTCTCCACAAGAGCAAGCTCCTTGAACCGTAGACCCATTCAACCCAGCACCCTGACTCATGGGAAGGATCCCATGGCAGCAACCAGCTCCTAGGAGAGGGGACAGATTTCTCAGTTCAGGTCCTGAGGACAAATTTTGGAAAGAAATCTCCTCTGGGATGACTGTCAGAGCCGATCTGTGACATCGAAGTCCCCTGGCTCACAACCGGCGTCCGAGGAGCCTTGCAGCCCAATGGCTGGAAACAGCAATGCTGCCAGGAGGCAGCAGCCGTGCCTCCAAGAAGCGCAGCGCAAAGGGCTCCTCTGGCTCCATGCCACTACCTGGTCCTCCATCCCAGGAGGCTGCCAGCGTGCTCTGACCAGCTCCAGCGGCTTTTGCTCATCCTCCTTTGGCAGAGCCTGCTGAAACCCGCAGCCCACTTAGAAGAATTGGGAAATATGGTCACCAGCAAGAGCAGAGAGGAGTGCCTACAGTCCTCGCTTCAGGTCCTGTGACTGTAATTAGCACAAATGGACTTCCACGAGCTATTTTAGATGGAGTCTCCTCATGACTGTTCAGAGTCCTCCAAATCACAGAAGCTGATGCCAGCCCAGAAACCCTCTATCTGCAGAGTCGCCTGTGATTTAAATATGAGATTTTAAGGCTCTCCAGACTCACTTTTCTCTGCTCCTTCCCATCAGCCCAGAACTTCACCCTCGCAGACACCTTTGCCCGTCGTGCTCCCATATATCTTGGTTTTGCTGGGGTGGTCCCAGGTCTCAGAATTGACACAAATGTCTTTGGAGTTTCTTACTTGGAAATGCCTTGGGTGTATTCATCTCATCAACCTAAACACTTGATTTTTTAAATATTATCTGTCAGCAGCTGCCAAAATGTTTGTGTTGGAGGCATAGCCCGCTCACAGGGGAGCCAGCTCTGAGATGACAGGAGTGAGCCATTTGGGGTGACAGGCGGAGCGGTCGTGTGTCAAACCCAGGTTGGCATGCGTTTGCAAACCGACCTCATATGTTTGCTCCCCTTCCCAGAGCCACCAGGAACTCCCCAGGCCAAGCAATTTGCCCATCTTCCTGCAGAAGCTGACAATCTTGAGCCCAAATGACATTAAAAAAGGCACGTGCTTTTAGAGGGCCACCAAAAGGTGCCTTTGCCTCGGCTCCCCCATCATTTGGAGGCCAGAGTGTTTCTTTTCCCTTCAAACCTGTTCCCTGCCTTGCGACACAGGCTGCGAACCCGACGTGTCATAGAATGATAGAATGTTTTGGGTTGGAAGGGATGCCCAGAGGTCACCCAGGCCAACCCCCCTGCAGGGAGCAGGGACACCTTGAACCACATCAGGTTGCTCACAGCCCCGGCCAACCTGGCCTGGAATGTTCCCAGGGATGGGGCCTCCACCACCGCTCTGGGCAACCCCTGCCAGGGTTTCACCACCCTCACTGGAAAGAATTTCTGCCTTAGATCCAGTCTAAGTCTACCCTGGTTTAGTTTAAAGCCATCCCCCCTTGTCCTGTCCCAGCTGGCCCTACTAAAAAGCTTGTCCCCCCCTTTCCTCTGGGCCCCCTTGAAGCCCTGACCGGCCGCACTCAGCTCTGCCCGCAGCCTTCTCTTCTCCAGGCTGAACACCCCCAACTCTCCCAGCCTGGCCTCACAGCAGAGGGGCTCCAGCCCTCAGATCATTTTAGTAGCCCCTTGGATCATTTTAGTAGCCCTCCTCTGGCCCCGTTCCAACAGGTCCATGTCCTTCTTATGCTGAGGGCTCCAGAGTCCAAGGAACCCTCCCCGTCTCATCCCTCGGGCAGGACACCAAAGGCGGTGCCCTCGCTGGTGGGATGAAGCCATCCCCAGGTGCACTTTGGCCACCGCACCGTGAAGCTCAGGGCTCACCGGCTCCTGCCCTGGTTATAGCAGAGGAGCTGCCAGCAGCCAGGCACGGGCTGAGGAGCTCCCTTGGCTTGGACTCAGCCACGCAGGGGTGGGGATGGGACCTGTGCAGGTCTGCGGTGGGGTCTGCACTGTGCAGAACGTGGATGACTTCATGGGCAGGGCGGAACACTGACTAGCTGCCAGAGGGGATTTTAATATCCGAGGAGGCACTTTGGGAAGTCCCACCAAGTCCGGCAGGGACCGTACCACCCCACTCAGGAGCTCCCCATGCTCCCGCAAGCCTGCAGCTCTTGCAAACATCAGAGGAGGCGTCCATCAGGCTCCCTGGGATGAGGCTGCCGCTGGTTTCCTTCTCATTTTCAAGATGTTGACAACTACTATTTGTCCTTGGATGGGTTTTTGGTTGGTGTTTTTTTTTTTCCCTTTGGGCTTTTCTTTCCGTTCTTGTGAAACTGAACCATTTTGTGACCAGATGGGAACCTGGACCTGCTCTGAGCCTACAGAGACAGCAGCAGCAAATCCTGCCGCTGCAGCGCGTGGTGGCCAGCCTGACCCTGCTGCCCACGCCTGTCCCTGGTGGGCACCACCGGTGCTGGAGCGCCTGGAGCTGGGACAGCCTGCTCACGGCGAGGGCGGTCGCCTGCCCACCTACCATCCTACCTCCTATCGTCCGTCGGTTGGCTTAACCATGCTGAAATTTGGGGTGGTTCCTAGCTCTCCCCCACCTCGCCACCCCTCCCCTGCAGCATGGAGGGTGCTGTTTTACCGCTCTGTCTCATCGCTGCCCGAGCATCCCTGTGCTCCGCATCCCGGCCCTTGGCACTTCTGACATGTCTGCTCCCATCGCCGTTACCTGTGAGCCGCCGGCTGTGGCTCCGGGGCACTCCCAGGCACCCCCATGCACGCCGTGGCCAAGGTCCCAGGTCCCACCCCTGTTTTTCGGCTGCCCGGATCTATGGGAGGACCATGGGGCCACTGCCCACATTACCCGTCTCTGCTCCCGCCGCTCGGTGCCTGCCCATTTCCCGAGCAGGGCAATGCCTGCCCTTGACGTCTGCAACACTCTGGCCTGGCTCGCTTTGAATTAATAACATTCATTTCACAGTGCCAGGATTTCACTGAACCCTTCTCCTTATTTTTCACATGATTGCCAATCTCTTTTGTTTCACTAGCCGAGTCTAACAATTTCTCTAACTGTCCAAAAGGGACATTAATCAAACGAGCAGCCCCTGCTCCACGCTGCTACGTGGGACACATCGGTGTGCGCAGCCCCATGGACATCAGCCTCTCCTTTGCATGGCCGGGCTCCAGCTCTGCCGCACGTCTCGCAC
>NW_009258269.1:2732087-2740140 GCF_000687185.1 Egretta garzetta | reverse complement strand
AGTCCCCATCCCTGGAGGGATTTAAAAGAAGGGTAGATGAGGTGCTTAGGGACAGGATTTAGTGGTGGGATGGCAGGGTTAGGTTAACACTTGGGCTTGATCTTAAAGGGCTTTTCCAACCAAAGTGATTCTATGATTCTATGATTCTCCATTGCCTTTGGTTGCCGTCCTGGCCATGGCTTGCAGCACATGAGCCTGGGCTCCTTGCTGGGGGACCTGGCTCTGCTGCTGTGCTGTGCTCCCCAGCTAACACATGTCCTGCTGCACATCCTCGCCTGGACCTCTGCTGGGTCCTGAGCAGTGCAGACTGGTCCCAGGCAGCATGCAAAGATCGGTGCCAGCTCTGGGTAAGTTGGTCCAGGGGAACTTCTGCAGCATCATCAGGGCTTGGCTGCTCAGCCTGGAATCAGCCCCCTGCCTGGTTCATCTCCCTGCTTGGTTCATCCCCTTGCCTGGTTCATCCCCCTGCCTGGTTCATCTCCCTGCTTGGTTCATCCCCTTGCCTGGTTCATCCCCTTGCCTGGTTCATCTCCCTGCCTGGTTCATCTTCCCTTCTGGTTCACCTCCCCACCTGGTTCCTCTCCCTGCCTGTCCAGTTGAACTGCAACACGGACCCGAACCACTGTTGCATGGAGGAGGGCAGCAGCAGTGGGAAGAGAAGGGGGAGCCTTGCACCCGCGCAGGGACAGCCTGACTTTGTGCTCCTGCAGGGCGCAGAGAGGGCAGAACGAGCAGGGGCTGTCGTGCGGGCTGTGCTGGCCGGTTGCCTGTGGGTTGCCGGTCCCCGGGGCTGTGCACAGGGCAGTTCTCCAGGCCCCTCAGCTCTTAGCGAGTGCCAGGGAGCGCTGGCTTCTTTCTGCTTTCATGAAGCCTTATGGTTCCAGTGAGATATGTTGGGGGTCAGGTCCTCACCCCGCTTTGCCAGCCATGGTTGGGCAGTTGGAGGCTGCACTTGAAACTGTGCCTGAACATCTGAGCCCTCAGCAGAGCTTTTACTTCCAGGCAATTGGCTTTGACCTCTTTGTAGCTGTAGGGCATCTCTCTGTGTCTCCTCTAGACAGAGCTTGAACTCCTTCCAGCCTGCCTAGATTTTTTTTTTGTATGCTTCAGATATTTGCTTCCTCCCCATTTAGGCATAAGAGCTCCCAGCTTCTTTGGACACAGCGTTTGGACAGCGTCTTCTTTTTTTGTCACTGTGTCTCCTTGCGCAATGCTTCCTGGAAAGATGAAACCAGGCACGGGGTCAGTCTGATCTGACCAGAGGTAGGCCTGAGTTTAACCTGAGTTAATCCCCCTGGGCTCCTCTTCCAGCAGGTTTGGGGTGCGAGCCAGAGTAGATCAAACATATCTTGCCTGGGAATTTATTTTTCTCCGCAGCGAGTGCAAATGAAGCAGCAAAGAGTGGCCCCGCTGGTGAGGCGTACGCTGCGGACATCTACAGTCAGGTGAGGTGGGCTCTGCCCAGGCGTCCGAGCTCGCTCCTTCCCCTGCACGCTCGCCCCCCGCGCACACACGCACAGCATCAGGCAGGGTGATATCTTTTTCCAGGAACCGTAGCGCAAGATCAGCACCTGCAGAGGGGATCTCAGCGGCAGCGAATTGATTTTCCTGCAGGGCTTTTAGCTAATAGATGTCCTGCTCTCACCCACTCCCATCCCACGTGCCTCTTCTTCCAGAGCCTTACCTTCCCAAGGCTAAATGTTTTCTCAGTTATAAGGGAAGGTCTGAAAGGCTTTGCCTAGTGGCATAACGTAGCAGCCGTGGCACAGAGCCTTAGCTAATAGCATGGGAAAAACGGGCAACGGTGACCCTGCATGTGACACCAATAATTAAGGCAGGTCAGGCCTGTAGAAGCATGAGGAGAGCGACCTGAGCGTGTAAATATGCGTGCCAGCAAGAGAAAGGAGGTGAGCACGACTGTGAATTCATGTGCCATGGCCATGGTGCACCATGAGCGCCCTCCCCCAGCCGCATCCTCTTTGATCAGGGGCCCGTCAACCATGCCAGCATGCAGAAGAAATGGGATGGTAGATGGATCTGCCTTCGCGCTGGAGGCTGGGCAGAAGCTGGGTGGTCCCCGAGTTGCTGCTGCCCACAGGCTCGGGTGATGCTCACGGGTTTGCTTTCCTCCAGGTAAATTGTAAGGAGCAGCCGGATGGCCCTTTTGATGCGTTCCCGGGACGCAAGCAGGCGAGGAGGCAGCCAGCATCAGGGTGATGGGAGCGCTGCACTTCAGGGACTTGGCGTGCAGGGAACTGGAAAGGGCTGGGGTCACTTTGGGGAAGAGGTGATGAGTGGGGATGTGGTACAGGGTACCTGTTCCCTACCGCTGTCATGTAATGAACAGCTTGGCCCTCTGCTCGCCTTTTCTCAAAGTGAAAAGGAAAGTGCCAGAACAGTAAACCAGAAGGCAACCTAATTAAAACTGATAAAAGGAAACCGTTTCGTATGTACAGCAAAAGCTTAGCTGGAGGGACTCATGGCCACAAGGCACGCCTAAGGATGTGGATTTAGCAGGGATCAGAAGAGGGTTAGATCTGTAAATGGGTTCGACGAGGTCCCTGGTGGCCGCCCTTGGACAGGATCACACATTTGGCTTAGCCAGGAGATGAGCCTGCACGCTTTGGGCCAGAAACCAACCGCTTGCTCATGCTCTCAGGCATCTGCAAGGAAAGGGATCCCTGCCTGGGGATATGGCAGAACTTTGGAGGCTGGAGATGGGGCCAGACAACAGCCTGAGGGGGAGATGCAGGCTGCAGCGGTGGGAGTCGAGGCTGCGAAAGGAAAGGAGAGGGACAAGGAGAAGAGCAGCAGAGCTGGGCTGTCCCACTGGAGATGGGACCTGGCCACCACTTCCCTGGATCCAGCAGATGCCTTGTCCCTGCCGTGGGACCCAGGGGGCTGCCAGCTCCCTCCTTCTGGGGAAAGTTGGCCACCAGGTGAGACGTGGAGAGACGAGGATAGGGATCTGCTTCTGACTGCAGAAATGAGGAGGCAACAAAGAGCAGGAGGTGGTTTCTGAGCCAGATGAGGCTGTCAGAAGCAGGGGGACTCTGGGCAGGGTGGGGACAACCCTGGTGATGCAGGGATGCTCGGCCCGTTGAGGGACAGGCTGATGGGGACAGGGAAATGCAGCCCCGCTTACGAATCCCAAAAGGAGACCCCAATAGTTTAAACAGGGATGGAAACACCTCCGGCACAGAAGTCGGGCTGCAGAGCCGTGTAGCTGCCGGCATCCGTGCCCGGTTAGCCTGATATCTCTGGGAGGAGCCCTGACACATCCTCATGGACATCTGGGACCGTGCTGAATCGGCCATCCCCTGGCAGAGCATGGTCACCGGATGAGCCCTGGTGAAAGTCCTGGTCCCACCGCCCCTCGGGGAGGATGCCCGTGGCAGGGGGGGACCCCTCCAGCCAGGGGGAGATGCAAAGGGCACCGTCAGCCCCAGCTCCACACCGAAAGAGCTGCACTGGTGGCAAATGTGTGCAAAGTCCTTCCTAAACACAAACAGACCGACCGTTCCATGAAAGAGCTTTCGAGAAGAGAGAAAGGCACACTAATAACTCTTGGTAGGAGCCACGACCCCAGCGATGAAAGCATCAGTCTGGCTATTTGAATTGCAGGGCTTTTCAAAGAGACTCCGAGTGTGGCAGGGACCCCCAGGCGTTTCAGAAAGGGGGAGACGTGAATGGCAAAGTTTGGGCTGCTTTGACACGCCAGCCTCTCCGGCACGGATAAAGGATCTCTTTCTAATCAGCAGTGCTGGGACCCAGCGGAGCACATGCGGAGCCGGGGTTCCCAGGGTACATTATGAACATTGAATTCGCACACCAAAGAGCAACCGAAAGGAGGAAGGGAAAGGGGAAAAAAAAAAAAAAAAAGCAAAAAAAAAGCAGCAGTTCATATAATTAAACTGCGACTGAAGAGAGAAACAGCCTCGGCGCTGGGCGAGCTGGGGAGTGCTGGATTCAGGCAGCTGGAAAGAGGGAATGAGGGGGCGGGGGGGAGCGATGGTGGTAAAAACCTGGAAAATTCATTTTGAACAAACTCATTAGAAAGATTGCAGCCCTGTCCTCAGAGGGGCAGAGGAAGAGCTATTGTAGCGAGCTATTGTGCTGCTCAGGAAGGACTCGGGGCTGCAATGGCCCCCGGCTGCGGGAGGTGGATGGCAGAGCTCCAGGGCTCGCCGTGCCGGCAGCGTTAAGCCCTCTCGGGCCAGCCGCTCCGCGGAGCAGGTGGATTAGGAATCTCCTTGGATGCAGAGCAACCACACGTGGGGGATTTGTCCTACCCAGCCGCTGTGCTGGCCCACGCCGAGCTCTCCTGTCGGCAGAAAGGGGGACTGCCTCTGTGCCGGCTTCCTTAACGCTTCCTCCCCTCCGTGGGTTCCCCGGTTTGATCCAGCAGATTTACCAGCACCCCAGGGGCACAGGGGCCGGAGGGAGTGGCAGAAGCACCAGGAGGGAACAGAGCAGGACCCAAGAGAAGGCAGCTCTTCCAGTTTAACCCGCATGAACCAGGGCTTCACCCCAAAATCAAGCTAGAGCTTGCTTTGCTCCCTGGAGGCATCTGCCCTTTTTCTGGCAGCAAAGCATTTGGCCGTGGGTTGGCAGCTCTCTGCGCTGCTCCAAGCTGCCTGGTGCAGCATCCCCAGGGGACACCGGCAACAGACGGGGGGAAGCGGGGAGCCCATCACCCCGCAGCTCTGCTGTGCACCCTTGGGTTTGGGAAGCAGGACCCCAAAGGCGCTGCACAACTGGCTGCCCTGCCCACCTGGTGCTGCAGGATTTTTTTTCTTTAATTTTTTTTTTTTTTGGTGAGGTGTCCGTGTCCATATCCACATATGTTATAAATTCTACGGTGTAAGGGTGTTCAGAAAGGCTATTTGCACAAGACTATTTGCACTGGGCCAGATCCCGTCAAGTGCCATGGGGGCTCCCCCTGTCACCGGAGGGATGTTGAGCACCCAGGGCTGCACCCAAGGAGCAAAAGCTGCTTGCAGGTTGTGGCAGGGCGACAGGAGATTTAACTCCCGTCTCTAGCAGTGCTGTAGGGTGCTGGCGCGATGGGGACCTTCCACTGTACCTGCCAGCAGCAACCTGTGCACGAGCAAATCCCTGCACCAAGCCCTTGCCGTAGCCTCAGCAGTGAAGCAAAACTCAGCGCCCAGACCTGACTCCGAGGGACCGATCCTGGCACCTCTGACTTCCCACAGTTTCAAACAGCTTGCAGGTGGGGAGCAGAGCTGGCACTAAAGCCCAATCTGCCCTGTGTCATGGTGGCGTGGTTTATAGGGGGAATTAACTGGTGAATGGGATTGGTTTTACCGACCTGGTGATCTCTGCCACAACGTTTCTCACCGGGGGCAATCCAAAAATGCGCTTTATGCCACCATGTGCGCTGGCTCTTTGGTGCAGCAGCACACGAAGGAGATATCGTGAAAGCATCTGGGCTGGGAGTGCGTGTGACTGTCGCTGAGGTTCAGTGCAAAACTTCATTGCCGGAGGAAACCGCCGAACAGCTGCCGTTGCTTTGACAACAGCCGGAGCAGCCGCGTCCCCGGGCGAGGAGGATGCGAGCTCGGTGCGAGCCCTGTGAGTCCGTCTACCAGTACCACCAGCGCTGGTGCGCTCGCTGATGGGCTTCGCAGACACAGGACATGCCTCTCCTTGCCCCAGAAGATGTTAAAGTCTCTGACCCGCTTTCTGGAGCAAACCATGTTTCAGGGGTACTGAAAAGCTCCAGTCCCTGAAATAAATCCCTTGCTTCCCGACGTGGTCCAGCTGTCAGCTCAGCCAGGCAGTGCTGCGTTACTCAGAAGGTACCGTGTGGAGGTCCACCTAAACCCAAGGTAGATGTCTCTGTTTGGGGACTCCTGTCCCCCACCCAGGCCCCTTGCTAGAGACAAGCTGGTGAAAAGAAACACCCCAAATCTCGGCGTATGGGTCTATGGCTCCTTCACCACTGGATCAAGTAAAAGAACAGGTCTGGGTACACCAGCAGCGTTATACCCAGCAACTCAACAGCACTTGAAACCATGACCTCTTCCACTTGGCCAAGGTCGGGGGGTGCGCATTTGCAGCACCTCTCATCCCCGATCACTGCAGAGGAAGCCTTCATGTTTCACCCTGGGCTCGGTTTCCAAAACACTTTGAGTGTGGCTGTGCCTAGGTCTTGGACGTGGCTGTGCAGCCTTCAAAACTCCAGACTCCTGGGCACTGGAAAACCACTGTTGGATTGGGACACAGAGCTCATTGGTCTCCTGAGTGCTGGGGAAAATCACCTCCACATTCTCGGACTACACAGCAGTGTTCGACAAGCATTCATTGTGCTCCAGCTTCTTGCAAGCTGCAGCCCTGCCTTTACAGCTTCCTTATTTTTCCAGGGATCTGCTGTCAGATGAATTGTCCAGTAAATGCCGGAGTGCACAGGAACACCAGAACTACTGGGCTGGGTCAGAGCCAGAGCCTGTCTCCTCCAGAACCCTGAACTGGGTGTCCTCTTTCCATACCAAACCCAGGCTGGTTTTCCTTCTTGTTCTGGATTTTCCCCAGGACCATTCCCAGTATCATGGCCATTCCTGTGACTCACTCCAGGGCAATGCATGGCGAGAGTGACAACGTGGAGACCAAGTAAAGTGCTGCAGCATCAGCAACCTATGAGCAGAAGCTTCCCTAGGGGAAAAAGGACCACGAGCAACCAGCCTACGTCCACAGGGTGCCATGCTGGATATGCATATCAAATGCTAAATCTCAAATGTCCCTTCGGCTGACCCCAGTAAAAATCACAGCTCATGGCCAACCTCAGTGGGACAGCACTAGCTATCTCCCAAATAAGAAATTTTCATTTTAGAAAGGGCTTTCCATGGCTGTACAAGTTCAGACACCTCCAGCGCTCCGGGTGAGAAGAGATGAGGAGCTTGGGGTCATCTCAGCCTGCTGGTGGAGATCAGGACAAATGCCCGGGCAGGGCAGGGGAGATCCTGCCTCAAAATCGAGAAAGAGAGGGAAGACAGGCGCAGGCATGGAGGGACACGGCTTCTGTGAGCGTGGCCGCACTGCAGAGCTGGGGGGACGAGGTCTGACGTGGAGAAGTGTTTTGCTGATTAATCTGGGCCACGAGGGAGAGCAGGGCATGCCGCAGGCAGCGGCACCCGAGGCAGGCTGCTCGTCGGGGGTATTTCCATTCATTTTTCCTTCCCTGCTGAGATTGATGCCTCCTCATCATGAGCCGGGCCTGACACGTAAAGATGGGGAAGCAAATCCCAGCCGGCTCGCTTTCAGCCACATTAGGGATGGCTACAGGGATTTGGTCCTCTCTGGAGCGAGGATGCGCTGCTGGGAACGTCATTAGGAACATGCTCATCTGCCTTCAGTGCTGAAGTGGTCATCACACACGTGGGGGACAGGAGGCAGGAGGGCCTGGCATTAACCGCCTGGGTGACGGTCATGTCATTGGCCTGTCCCAGGGGACGGGAGGCAGCTGGGGTGACAAATGTGTCAGCGCTCAGCCAGGGCGTTGCTGGATGGGTTACCTGCTGGGGGAGCGTGCTGCGGGTTTTCTGGTATCTCATGGGTCTGGGCCTTGGGACCCCTTCAGAAACCTCAGCTCTGGACTATCTGGATGTTTTAAAGAAGTGGTGATGTTCACCTGGCAGGAGGTTCTGCCCAGCCCAGAGAGAAAGGGAAGGGCAATGGAGAGAACAAGGAAGGGGATAACAAATCACTCTGAACTTGGTCACAAGGTTTGTGGAGAAAAAAAAGCCATGATCCAGGGTCAAGGGACCCATCTGATTGCGTTCCAGCATGGACTCACTTCCAATGGAGACCTGCTCAGTCTTGCTGAGTGTGCAATTCTCTTGTCCTCGGGTAGGTCGGACAAAACATCGCCTACTCCTCCCTGCTGGCTGGGGAAGGCGAGCGTGACCCGCAGAGCTCGAACCCGGCACCGGACACAACAGAAGCCGGGTGAGATCCCATCTTACCCCTGAGCTGGCAGGGAGTAAAGGGTGGTGGAAACAGCACCCATGGGCTGCCTGCCCTCCCTGCCACC
>NW_009258269.1:2731001-2731995 GCF_000687185.1 Egretta garzetta | reverse complement strand
TTCCCAGAAGGTTTCTTGGTCATTTTGGCACCATCCATGCTGTTCAACATCCAAATATCCATGGAGACAAGACATCACCTTCACCAAGCCTCTCCTGCGCAGAAGACAGTGCCCTCTACACCCTGGTAGCAGTGAGCTGCACAGTTTTGACCTCCGGGCTCAATTACTGCAGCTCATTATATCTGGGAAGGGAGCCAAGCAGGCCGAGAAAGCTTCCACTGGTGCAAAACGTAGCAGCCTGTGCTCTCAGGCGCCTGGAGGCTGCGATCCATCAGCCTGCAGCTCCTGCTTCTTTCCCCGTATTCCCAGTTAACCCAGCACCCCTGCCAGACTCCACCCCGGGACCCGGGGTGCCTCACACTCGCTGAGACCAGCTTTATCCCCGGAGTGGGGCTGCAAGGGGGGGTCGTGGCAGAAGACAGCCCTTCCCAAGCAAGA
Organism: Egretta garzetta; assembly: GCF_000687185.1. Lineage (NCBI taxonomy): Eukaryota > Metazoa > Chordata > Aves > Pelecaniformes > Ardeidae > Egretta > Egretta garzetta. Next base: position 2,731,557 of record NW_009258269.1, on the reverse strand, counting down.
GGCACGATGTCCACCTCTCCTGGTGGACCCTGTGATCTCTCTTGCTTGCTCTCTGGAGGCCTGGATGATTTTTCCCCTGGGCACGTGGGGCGCTCTGGTCTCAGCCTGAGGTCAGGCACCCTGGTAGAAGAAGGGGAAGGCGGCAGAGGCAGAGGATGGGGCAGCCGTAGGCACAGAGGAGGAGGCGGGGAAGGGCAGGCGAAGCAGCCCTGGCTGATGCACATCCCTGCCGAGCCACAAATCCTCCCAGCCAAAGCATCCAGGCCCCCTGCTCCCAGGTCTCGGTCGACTCAGGAGAGCAGGAGCCAACACTAACACCCCTGGTCTGCCCTCAGGGATGGGGACAGTCGGGTGGACGTGCAGCTCCCGTGCAGGTTGGCAGGAGGAGCTGGATGCTTCCCTCTGAGCTTCCCAAATCCAGGCACCTCTCTGCCTTCGGCCTCATCTTCCTTTTGCCTCCCGCTTCGGTCTCTTCCGCCAGGCTCTTCTGCCACCCTCCTGGGTAAATCAGCGGATGCTGCAGTGGTACCCGAGCAACAGGGCAATAAGGGCACCC
>NW_009258269.1:2723583-2730952 GCF_000687185.1 Egretta garzetta | reverse complement strand
TGCGACATTAAGAGGTGCAGTAAATCAGAGCACAGGGGCCTCTCCAAGCCTCTGCAGATGAAAACCTTTTATCACAATTTGGATCTGTTTGCACTGGTATGAAAATTATGGCTCCAGTTTAGCATCAACTTCCCATTATTCATGTCCCTGGGAGCAGCGCCTGCTAAATTGGATTGTTTCAAGCCTCCCCGCCCTGCTGGCCCTGAGAGCCCGGCAGATCCCGCCCGGCTTTCCCATCCTCACCTTGATGTCGTCTCCCGGCGGGATGCGAACGTGAGGGAGGTTGCGGCGCAGCATGCACGCTCCTGGCTGGAGGAGGGCTTGGGAGCGAGGGGGAGAGGGATGGCCGGAGCAGACGGAGAGGCTTCCGCGTTGGCGTGCCAGCGCCCTGTGCTGAAGCAGGGGCACGGTCCCCGCTGCGAGCTGCAGCCCGAGCTCTGCTGCTGCCACCCCCCAAGGTGGGAAGCGCAGGTTGCTGCCCGCGGGTCCATGCACGTCCCTTCCTCTGCTCCTCCGTTCCCCGGGCACTTTCTGGTTCCTGGCGTTTGGAGGAGAGAAGCAGAGGCGATGGGTTCAGGAAGGCGGGAAGGAAGAGGGGGCAAAGCTCTCGCAGGGATGCGGATGGAGCGCGAAGGAAAACAAGGGATTTTTCAGCGGCGCTTTAGGCGCTGTTATAGCGTAAGAAATCAGGATGCGCCTCCACCCCATCCTGCCGAAGGGGGCAGCTGGGGGATTCCTCGGGGCAGAGAGGGGCAGGGGCCAGGCATGGGGACAAGGAGTGGGGCAGGCTGGAAGGGACACCCTTGCCTCTTGCCCGCGCGGAGCTGGGAGCAGCGCCGAGCTCTCCCTTGCTTTGGCCAGGGCAGGCTGTGGCACGTCCCAGCAGCAGCATCACCAACCTGCTCCATCCCAGGGGCTCGGCCTCCCTCCATCCTGCTGCTGCATGGGTTTCAGGGTGCACAGTTTAAGACGGGACCTACCGGGGCTCAGTGGGTCTGGGCAGGGGTCCTCAAGCTGGCGGGGCATGGACTGGTTAATGTCTGGTGTCCCAAGGAGCCTGGACCAGCGCAGCCTTTGGGATGCGAGGAGGGAGTCCTCTCATCTTCCCCCAACATCTGGAAGTGCATCTCACATGAGCACCACTGTCCTCGCAAACTGGAAAGCCCTGGAAAGCCCATTGCATACGCTCATTTCTACTTCAAACACTGAGGCTCACACTAATGACGCCCAAAACTTTCTTTGCAGAAAAACTTAACTGGAAACCTCCATTGAAAGGTAGCAAGAAGCACCATGGAGCCCTGGTTGAAGGTATTGGATGCTCCTGGCAAACTTAGCTCAGGCTCTCTGGGAAGAACAATTAAATGCTGCCCTGGACAGCATCAGCTGGGACAGTATGAAGTCATGGTCCAAGGAGAGGATCCCCAAAAGGAGGCCCACTGACGGTTATATGGGGTAAGCAGGGTTTGTGGTGGTCAGAGAGCGTGCGGGACGGAGGAAGGATGGGCCGCTTTCATCTGCGATTTGCGTGCCCGTGTGAGACAGAGCAGGAGCAAACCTAATGCAAAATCAAGAACGTGCAGCCCAAAAATGAGAGGAACAGCAACACCTGTGGTCTCAGGAGGAGACGAGGAGGGAAAGCTTCTTCCAGCTGAGGCTGACGAGCCACATAGGCTGCTTTCAGGGCGGCCGGCGGCCTCCTGCTAACGTTCGTGTTGCTGAGATGCGGGACGCAGCCCTGCAGGTTCGTTCTTGCTCCCTGGGAGGGACCGTGCCCGTGTGTGCCACGCAGCGACACCAGAAAACCGCTCAGCCACCGCATGATGTCTGTCTGAACCAGAAGCTGATCCTGAGAAGAAAGATGAATCCTGTAACTATGGCCCAGCCACCTGAGGTCCCCGCCATAGGAAGCTTTGTACCCAAGACCTTGGGGTTTTTTTGGCCTTGTGCAAGGGTGTTCAAGCAGCAGCTGCAAAGATCTGGTCCTCAAGATGCCAGGAGCTGGTGGAAGGGCTTGCACACAAACAGCCTTTCGGACACAGCTGGGAGCACTGGTTTTCTTTTTTGCACCTTGCTGCTGAGATCCTGCTGCAATTGTAATTGCACATTATTTTTAGCTAATTTGGCCACCTGCTCTCCAAGCAACCCTTGAAGTCTGTTGTTGCAGGGCAATAGGTATTTTAATTTTAACTTAACACCAGCGTGACTGCTCAGGATGAGGCAATGTCACCATCCAGCAAATCCCTTGGGGTTTATCTACCACAGAGAGAGAGTTGGAGTGAGTCTTGCTGAGCAAGTGACCATCCCAATAAATCTGGGCATTTCTTGTGGTTTTTTTTTTTTTTTCTTTTTATTAACACTCACCCTGTGCTTTGCCCCCAGGCTATCCTCTCACTCCAGTCAAGTCCATGCTAAAGATTCCCATCGTCCGTCAATCTCAGGAGAAGTGAGATGACACTAATAAATACGCTAGCAACGCTGCGAGTCTCTGGTGCTCTCTGCATCCTCTCTTGCATCGCAGGCTGTTCAGAGCAAGGCTGGCTTCATGTCTCTCCCATACATCATTGATTTGCTGCACTGTCAAAGTTCAACAACAGCGGTAATAATTAACCATTTAATCTGAATCAGACGCTGGGTCTTGTTTGCTCTTTCTGGATATAAGATGGAAAAGGCTTGCAAAGAACAGATTCTGACGTTCCTCAGCTTAGTGTTGTGTCTTGACTCTGCAAAGATTGCTCGGAGCCTTTCATTTTGCTCTTTGAGCTCGTTAGGCCAAATTAAAAACAGCGTTCATTCTAATTTCAGCTTCTTGAAAGCCCTCCAAGAGCAGGGCTATTATTCTCTCAAATGCCTTGGGAGCGGGACTAACACCCAAAGACATTCACTTGCATTCCTGATGTCCAAATGGTTTAATAAAAGCCGCCAGCTTCAACTTGGTGATCCCGTCATCCACCTTGCCAAATCTTCCGGGGGGGGCGGGGGAGCCACATAGGCTGCTTTCAGGGCGGCCGGCGGCCTCCTGCTAACGTTCGTGTTGCTGAGATGCGGGACGCAGCCCTGCAGGTTCGTTCTTGCTCCCTGGGAGGGACCGTGCCCGTGTGTGCCACGCAGCGACACCAGAAAACCGCTCAGCCACCGCATGATGTCTGTCTGAACCAGAAGCTGATCCTGAGAAGAAAGATGAATCCTGTAACTATGGCCCAGCCACCTGAGGTCCCCGCCATAGGAAGCTTTGTACCCAAGACCTTGGGGTTTTTTTGGCCTTGTGCAAGGGTGTTCAAGCAGCAGCTGCAAAGATCTGGTCCTCAAGATGCCAGGAGCTGGTGGAAGGGCTTGCACACAAACAGCCTTTCGGACACAGCTGGGAGCACTGGTTTTCTTTTTTGCACCTTGCTGCTGAGATCCTGCTGCAATTGTAATTGCACATTATTTTTAGCTAATTTGGCCACCTGCTCTCCAAGCAACCCTTGAAGTCTGTTGTTGCAGGGCAATAGGTATTTTAATTTTAACTTAACACCAGCGTGACTGCTCAGGATGAGGCAATGTCACCATCCAGCAAATCCCTTGGGGTTTATCTACCACAGAGAGAGAGTTGGAGTGAGTCTTGCTGAGCAAGTGACCATCCCAATAAATCTGGGCATTTCTTGTGTTTTTTTTTTTTTTCTTTTTATTAACACTCACCCTGTGCTTTGCCCCCAGGCTATCCTCTCCCTCCAGTCAAGTCCATGCTAAAGATTCCCATCGTCCGTCAATCTCAGGAGAAGTGAGATGACACTAATAAATACGCTAGCAACGCTGCGAGTCTCTGGTGCTCTCTGCATCCTCTCTTGCATCGCAGGCTGTTCAGAGCAAGGCTGGCTTCATGTCTCTCCCATACATCATTGATTTGCTGCACTGTCAAAGTTCAACAACAGCGGTAATAATTAACCATTTAATCTGAATCAGACGCTGGGTCTTGTTTGCTCTTTCTGGATATAAGATGGAAAAGGCTTGCAAAGAAGAGATTCTGACGTTCCTCAGCTTAGTGTTGTGTCTTGACTCTGCAAAGATTGCTCGGAGCCTTTCATTTTGCTCTTTGAGCTCGTTAGGCCAAATTAAAAACAGCGTTCATTCTAATTTCAGCTTCTTGAAAGCCCTCCAAGAGCAGGGCTATTATTCTCTCAAATGCCTTGGGAGCGGGACTAACACCCAAAGACATTCACTTGCATTCCTGATGTCCAAATGGTTTAATAAAAGCCGCCAGCTTCAACTTGGTGATCCCGTCATCCACCTTGCCAAAGTGCACGCCATGCTTCTCCCGAAAGCTTCACCGCCCTTTCCGGAACGTCCTCGCTGCCTGCTGCTCACTCTCAAGTTCTTTCAGTGAATCACACAGATGAATGCCCTTCTAAGCTTATTAACGGCTTCCGAATTAATTGGGTGTGCACGTGGCTTTGTCTTTTCAACAGTGCGCGGTTCCTGAATTTTGTCGTGTTTGGGTTTAAGTTGAGCCTGTAGGGAGAACGGCTTTCTCTTGGTCTTTGGACCGATGGGGCCACCCATCCTCATGCACCATCAGGAGAGGACTGCAGAGGGCTCAGACAGCAAGGCCAGGTCTTTAAATCCTGCATGGGGGTCGCAAAAGATCCTGGGGGTCACAAACAGGATCTCCGAGCAGCTTCAGCTTCACATCAGGTGGGAACGTAGTTTGGCACGCAACTCCCCTCCCAATGAACAACTCTCTGCTATCTTCCCAGGCATTCATCTCTTTGGCATTGGAACGGTCCATCAAGCCACACACTGCCCCCCCAGTTTCCAGCAGAGGAAGTCAGTGCGTCAGGCAGGGGTTGCAGGCGGATGTTCGGCTTCATTTCATGAACGAATGAAGTTGGGCAAGGAGAGGGAAGGAGATGTAGCAGGAGAAAAGCTGCGTTCACGACTGAGCCCTTAGCAGGCAGGCAGTTTAGGGGAGACCCCCGACAACGGCTGAGGGGAAACCCAAAGTATCTGTTCAGTGCCTGCCCATGCTGTTCTGCATCAAACTCCCTCCTGGGGGGAGTCAGGAGAGCCCCAGGGATGCCCTTCCAACCTAAACCCTCCTTCCCTCTCTCCGTAGAAGCTCGGCAGCCCAGCTAAGGGTGCTGACGGCGTTCAGCCTGGGGAGCACGCCTGGAGACATTGCAAGTCAGCAGCCAGGACACTGCTGGGAGATTTTGAAAGAGTTTCCTGGACGCCCACACATGCAGCCTTGCAGATCCCACAGCGCAGAGCCCCTCACTGACCGCGATCCATGGCTCCGGGACTTTTCATACCAGCTCGGCAGCCAGCCGCTCCACCTCCGTCCGCGGACTGATTCCTCACCCCATCCTGCTCTTATTAAAGAGGCATCCCCAAAGCTCGCCCCGGGTCGGCTTCTCAGCACGCTGGCCTTATCCTGGAGGAGAGCAGTGAGGGTTGGCCTGGGGAGAGGGGCAGATCTGACCAGGGCTCTGCAGGCTTGCACAGCTCTGGGGGAGCTGGAGAAGGAGGCAAGAAGCAGGGAAGGTGTCAGAAGGGCATCTGTACTTATTTCCAACTTGCTACGGTCGCACAAGAGGAGCGGGGGTAGGGGGTTGGTGGCAGGAAGGTCTTTTGGTCACCAAAGATGCACCAGAGAAGGTAATTTGGAAAGCACTGTCTAAAGTCACGCCTGCCTCCAAGTCCTGCGTAAGCCTTTGGAGAGCTCAACAGAAGATGGAAATTACAAGTCTAGGAAGACACAGATGCAGTTAATACCTGTTTTACATGTGCAGTCTATAATATGTTGCCATAGCCTTGAAAATGTTGTGACTTGGAACCCACAAAAGCTGGAAGGAACGTGTTAATTGAGAACACAGTCAGGCTATAAATCCGGAGGAGATACCAGGGCTGGCAGGAGAGAAACCCAGTCCCAGGGAAAAAGGGAGGGGGAGGAACTCAGCTGGAGAGTCGGGAAGGAAATTAAAGAGAAAGGGGAAAGAGGGAGAAACCAGGACTTTGTGGATCCCCAAGGCTGGCTTAGCCCCAGGTAACACTCCAGGTTGATATTAGAAAATCAAAGGAATTGATTCAAATGGAAGTGCCATTAGAAGCGAGAATTTAGGACAAATTGGCAGCGTGAATAGGAACTAATTGCCAGAAGCAGGGAGATTCACCCAAAAATGGTACGGAAAGAAAAGATGACATTTCCCATCTACTAACTGTAATGCATAACCTATAGCTTACAATGGTCTCTGTAGCAAAGTAAGGGAAGGCATCAGATGTGACACTGGGGCCTTTGTGTGGGTTTTTTTTAAAGTATTAAACGGGATGTAGAATCTTACAGAGCAGTAGGTCAGACTTCTGTGCCAAGCAAATAGGTAGAAATTGTAAGAAAGCATGGAGCTATCGGGTAAATGAATAAATAGGGCGGAATAGGAGAAAGCTGCTTCTGTTTCTGTGGAAGGAAATCATGCATCAGAAACCCATGAATGTTCACTGAAGGGATCGATACGTGCACAGGGGTGATCTGGTCAATATAATCGGTTAGGGTTTTCAAAATGCTTCTGGGCAACGTCCCCCATCAGGGACTCATCGGGAAACTAACTTGTTATGGGTCAAAAAGGAAATTCCTCTCGTGGATAAGTCTCCTGGTTGAAAAATTGGACAGAAAGGGTACCAAACCGGAGTGATTTTCACAGGCGGGAGGGAGCTGGCTCACGAAGTCAAGCAAGGAGCCGGGCTGCGGCGCTCAGCGCAGGCACAAATGGTCCGGGACGGCAGGGAGAGGTGAGGCTGCAGAACTCACCCACGGCATAAAATGAATTTGGGCAGGCAAACAAAAACTGACTGCGAGGAGCTGCCAAACGTTGTGGCAGGGCTGAGTGCCTGGGCCAGAAAATGATCCGGTGACATCCAACTTCAGTGGAAAAGTAACGTGCATGGGAGACCAAAGTGCCGCGCTTGTTCCTGCCGAGCACTGGGAAGGGACTTTGGAGTTACAGCACCTGCTTCCAGCAGAAAGATCACCTTGATCCGGGGCGGTGACAGGCAGCGGTGAGAGCCCTCATGGAAGAAACGCAAAGCACAGCGCACAAGTTCAGTTTGCCACTTTACAAAGTAAAAGCGGAGCCAACTTTGAAGGGGGGAGCGAGGTGGAGAACTCGCATCTTGCATGGGAAAGACAAGCGGCAGCAGTTAGCCAGGAGTCAGAGGTTTTGAGCAAAGATTTAAGAAGGGTGCCTAGCATGGCCAGAACTGGCCCAGGACAGTTGAAGTTCAACAAGGGCAAGTGTCGAGTGCTGCACCTGGGGAGGTCAAACCCCATGCACCAGTACAGGCTGGGGGCTGACCTGCTGGAAAGCAGCTCTGCTGAGAGGGACCTGGGAGTCCTGGT
>NW_009258269.1:2720573-2723350 GCF_000687185.1 Egretta garzetta | reverse complement strand
GACAGGACTAGGGGCAATGGGTGCAAACTGAAACATAAGAGGTTTCAGTTGAATATGAGGAAGAACTTCTTTACTCTAAGGGTGACGGAGCACTGGAACAGGCTGCCCAGGGAGGTTGTGGAGTCTCCTTCTCTGGAGATATTCAAGGCCCGCCTGGATGAAGTCCTGTGTAGAATGCTCTAGGAGAGCCTGCTTTAGCAGGGGGGTTGGACTGGGTGATCTCCTGAGGTCCCTTCCAACCCTTGCGATTCTGTGATTCTGTGATTCTGTGATTCAGGACCTGGCACATCAGTGAGAGGCAGCGTCCCCATGCTCAGCTCGGACCTGCCTTGTGCAGCGGGAGGGTGCCATGAAGGAGCTGACTGTCTCCAGGAGGGACACCATCTCCCGGCCTTCAGGGAGTTTAACCTCTAATCTGAGTCAGAGAAAATACAATCTCATGCCCATCTTGCAAAAGCTCATCTGTCTTCATCACTCTGGAAAGGTTGCCAGCTCCTACATGGTATCTGTCTGGCTCTTAGGAAGGCTTGCAGGTATCTCCCCTGCAGGCTGAACCCCCAAAATTATACCTGGGGGTAACTCTACTCACAGAAAACAGCCCTCTCCCCCCCCGTGGGCTTGGTCAGGCAAACCCCAGCAGTCTGCAACTCTTCCAACATCTTTAGCTGCTCTTGAATTCGCATTTCCAATACGAGAGATGGTCGCTTCCACTGCATGCGTGACCAGATGGGGTGCCTGGGAGGGACCCGGCCTCTTGCGCAGTGCCACTGCTGGTGGCACTGCCGGTGGCACTGCCTTGGCTGCAGCGGCCACGCGTCGCACAGCGCTCGCCGTGCCGGGGCTGATGCAATCCCTGCTGCGAGCTCCCAGCACCGACCGGGAGCGCTGAGCAGGCGGTGCGTGCCAGCAGGCTGACGGGGAAGGCTCCCACGAGAGCGCCGCTCTCGCACGGAGCAGGCGTGAGAACAGAGGAGCGCGTAAGGATCACGAGAGCAGAACACGGCCGTGCTGGCTCAGGCCAAAGGTTGGTGTAGCCCGGCGGTCAGCCCACAGACAGGTGTTAGAGGGTACGGAGGGGAAGGGTGTAAGAAACAACAGAGGTTTAGAGAGGTCCTTCTCCCCCCAGCCCTCCCCCAGCATCCCACAGGCAGCGTTTCAGGAGCTTTTGGAGCTGGAAGTTGTACCTGGATCCTCATGTTCAGTGCTGAGGCTTTGTCTGATTGCTTTTCAGATCTGTTTGTTTTTGGCTCCTGCCACATCCCAGGACAATGAGTTCCAGGTTTTAATTATGCACCAGATAAATTGGTATGCTCAGGCTGCTGCCCATCTGGCGTGCGGGGCCCGGCACTCTGCATAGCGGCTCCTGGTCCCTTTTTGTCCCCCCTGGTGTCCTCTCTCCCCACACTCAGCTTAGGCTCCTTCGGTGCCTTTGCCGGGGAAAGCAGCTCTGCCGAGAGGGATCTGGGAGTCCTGGTGGATGACAAGCTGACCATGACAGGGTGCCCTTGTTGCCAAGAAGGCCAAGGGCATCCTGGGGTGCATTAAGAGGAGTGTGGCCAGCAGGGCGAGGAAGGTTCTCCTCCCCCTCTACTCTGCCCTGGTGAGACCCCACCTGGAGCACTGTGTCCAGTTCTGGGCTCCCCAGTTCAAGAAAGATGAGGAACTCCTAGAAAGAGTCCAGAGGAGAGGATGATAAAAAGACTGGAGCACCTCCCCTACAAGGAAAGGCTGAGGGAGCTGGGCTTGTTCAGCCTGGAGAAGAGAAGGCTGAGAGGGGATCTCATCAATACATACAAATATCTTAAGGATGGAAGTCAAGAGAATGGAGCCAGACTCTGCAGTGGTGCCCAGAGCCAGGCCAAGGGGCAATGGGTACAAACTGAAACATAAGAGGTTTCAGTTGAATATGAGGAAAAACTTCTTTACTCTGAGGGTGACTGAGCCCTGGCACAGGCTGCCCAGGGGGGCTGTGGAGTTGCCTTCTCTGGAGGTATTCAAGGCCCACCTGTAGGAAGTCCTGTGTAACATGCTCTAGGAGAGCCTGCTTGAGCAGGGGGTTGGACTGGGTGATCTCCCGAGGTCCCTTCCAACCCTTGCCAGTCTGGGATTCTGTGATTCTGTGAAGCCTCCGCAGCCTTCATGGGCTGTGGGGGAGGGCAGGAAAGCACCAACACCTCCTGCTCTGCGGAAGCAGCAGCGATGTTCTCGACTCCTTTCCTAGTCATCCCTCGCCTCTGAGTAGCTGTTTTGCCCCCTCCTAGGGTGCTATTTTGAGAGCACCCTCCACGCTGACCCATGGAGCCCCTCCCTGACAGCCATGCGCTGGCTGTGCCCTGGAGAATGGGTCTTCCTCATAAGCCTGGACCTTCAGAGAATCTTTATGGCTGCTTATGGTTCACTTATCCTCAGTTAACTCATCCTGGCAAACCGCAGTTCAGCACACGGAGTCAGCCCCGATTCCAGACCGTGAAGACGCTGTCTGCCTCAGCCCTGGTGCGAGCCCACTTGGCCGCTGCTTTGGAAGCCCTGCCCAGTTATTTTGCCGTGCTATTTACTTGGCTGTCAGACCCACTGCTCGCGCTGCGTCCAACGTCCACGTTGCACTGGTTTCTGGGCTGACTATTGAATGGAAGCGAGTGGATATCACACGCAGCTCTGCAACCCCCCAGAAGCAGCCCAGCGCTGGAGCGTGCCCGGCGGCAGGGGGACACTGTGCTGGGGACCCCGGGGCAGCGCCTGCACCCTTCTCCTTCTGCTCACTCGGGCTGGATGAGGCC
>NW_009258269.1:2717606-2720374 GCF_000687185.1 Egretta garzetta | reverse complement strand
TGCTTCGGCGAACGTTTTCCTTGGGGAAAAAAAAAAAACAACCCCCCAAAAAATAACAAACCGAGGAGCTTGAGAAATGCCTGGTCCCTACAGCTGCGGGGCGTTTGTGTTGCAATAGCGTTTCCTTCATGCGGAATTAATCTGCCTGTACGCTCAGCGCTGTTGGTTTGGGAAAAGCCATGCTCTGGGTCCTCAGCCTGCTTCCCCTCCCAAACCCTGAGCGGAGCGGGACAGGGGGTGCCGAGGTGCCAGGAGTGGGGTGATGGGGTGCCAGGAGTGGGGTGCCGAGGTGCCAGGCACGGGGTGCTGAGGTGCGAGGCACGGGGTGCCGAGGTGCCAGGCGTGGGGTGCCAAGGTACCAGGCGCGGGGGGCCGAGGTGCCAGGCATGGGGTGCCGAGGTGCCAGGAGTGGAGTGCCAAGGTGCCAGGCGTGGGCTGCTGAGGTGCCAGGCGCGGGGTGCCGAGGTGCCAGGCACGGGGTGCTGAGGTGCGAGGCACGGGGTGCCGAGGTGCCAGGCGTGGGGTGCCAAGGTACCAGGCGCGGGGGGCCGAGGTGCCAGGCATGGGGTGCCGAGGTGCCAGGAGTGGAGTGCCAAGGTGCCAGGCGTGGGCTGCTGAGGTGCCAGGCGCGGGGTGCCGAGGTGCCAGGCACGGGGTGCTGAGGTGCGAGGCACGGGGTGCCGAGGTGCCAGGCGTGGGGTGCCAAGGTACCAGGCGCGGGGGGCCGAGGTGCCAGGCATGGGGTGCCGAGGTGCCAGGAGTGGAGTGCCAAGGTGCCAGGCGTGGGCTGCTGAGGTGCCAGGCGCGGGGTGCCGAGGTGCCAGGCACGGGGTGCTGAGGTGCGAGGCACGGGGTGCCGAGGTGCCAGGCGTGGGGTGCCAAGGTACCAGGCGCGGGGGGCCGAGGTGCCAGGCATGGGGTGCCGAGGTGCCAGGAGTGGAGTGCCAAGGTGCCAGGCGTGGGCTGCTGAGGTGCCAGGCGCGGGGTGCCGAGGTGCCAGGCACGGGGTGCTGAGGTGCGAGGCACGGGGTGCCGAGGTGCCAGGCGTGGGGTGCCAAGGTACCAGGCGCGGGGGGCCGAGGTGCCAGGCATGGGGTGGCTGCAGCCGGAGGGGCCCTGCTCTGCAGCGGGGCTGCCCAGGCTGAGGACCCGGGGACTCCATGCACCAGGCATTAACCCTTGCAAGGCAGAGCAGCCCCGAGCAGCTGGCTGCCTCGCTCGCAGCCGAGGTCCCTCGAGCACCACGGCAGGGGCTGAGTGCTCTCCAGAGGTCCGCAGGGAGGCTGCCTCTCACGTGGTTTCCTCCCCATTTCCAGCCACCAAATTGCATTTACAAGAAGCAAAACATACATTAAATAAACTCTCGGATGTCAGAGCAAGTGACTGCTGTGGGGGATGTTCTGGGAGAGAAAAGGAGGATCGGCTGGTCCGGCCAGGAGGAAAGAGAGGGGAGGCGGCGGTGGGGGGTAGGGCAATGGGTTGGGGACGGTTTGGGGGGGCAGGGAGGTGGAGGAGGTTGGGAGTAGGGGCAGATGTCCTGGGGTGAACGTGCCCTCTGCTGCGACTGCGGTTGATGGGGAACACCCCGTAGCGTAGGATGCCTCGTTGCAGGAGGCTGTCCTGGTTTCTGGTGCTTTTGTGCGCATGCTGCAGGAAGGCACCGCATGTCAACATTGAGGAGCTCCGATTAGAAATCCCAGCAAGGCATGACGGGTCTGGGAGGTCAACTGGCACCACCACCATCGCCCAGCAAAGGCTGCAGGGCAGCTGGGATGCTCCGTGCACGTCCCCCACCCGTCCTCTGCTCCAGCTCCGAACGGGAAACAACGGTTGTGCCAAACCATCCCAGGGGAAAGTGAATCTGACGGGGCTTGAACATACGGACAAACCCCAGCAAATATCTGCTAGCTTTCCATAGCGGATAACAACATGTCCTCGGAGTCCTCCAGCTCCCATCCCAGGAAAGCCGAGCCTCTGAGAGCCGGGCTGAGCTTGTCCTCAGGTTCCCGCTGTAAATTCCCACGGTGCCGTTTAGCCGAGCACGCTTCAGGAAGCAATTGGAGATTCCCACAGGCAGCAGCACCGCTCCACCGCAGCCTGCATCTGTGTCCCAAGGCAGGGGCCGGCCGGGGCAGGGCCCTGCTCGCACGGATGAGCGGGAGAGCACCCCCCGGTTCATTGCTCCCCGCTGCGCCCTTGTGCAGCCCCGGAGCAGGTGAATCCTCCTGCCTCCCCGTTCCTTCCTCGCCGCGTTCAGGCTGGCGGCGTTCCCATCTCAGCCCTCCTATCAACGTGTTGGGAGGTTTTGTTTTTTCCCCAGGTGGCTTTTGTGCTTCGTCCCTGCTTGATAGCCTTTATTGGGAGCTCTACAGGCAAGCACAGCGTCTGAATTTCCACCTCGGTGGCACCTCGGGGCTGGGGGGGAGGGCAGGGTACAGCCTGCATGAGGACACCGGTGCGGAGGTGAAGTGGCTCCCTCCTGGGAGCCTTTTCCTTTTCTCGGAAGGGTTTGCCATTGCTTAAGAGAAAATTTGAAAAGTAATAATCTCAGCAAAGCAGAGGGAGAGGCCCCTGGAGGCCGTTCAGCAGCAGAGGGGGAGCCTTGCAGATCTGCATGGATGAGAGCATGCGAGGGAGGAGCGGCAGAAACAAAGAGGGAGGATGAGATGGAGAAGCGCACGTGAAAGGGGCCACCTGGGATGGGATGGGACCACAACAGGCAGGCAGGCTCCGCAGTCCCAGCTGTGGCTTCGGTCTGGGTGCAGTCT
>NW_009258269.1:2714716-2717394 GCF_000687185.1 Egretta garzetta | reverse complement strand
CCCCCCTCCCGTGCAGCCGGCGTCCAAGGGAAGGGGCTGCTCAGAGGGCATCCCACGCCGCAAGGCGAGGGCTAGGAAGGAGGGAGGGGTGTCTTCCTGCAGGGACCCTTCCTCCGGCCCTTGGCTATTGTGCTGCTTCCTTCCTCCTCCCCGAGGGCTGCAAAGGAGCTGGGCTTTATCGGGGCACTGCATCGGACCAGGTAATCCAGGCCACAGCTGCTTCCTGCCTGGCCTGGGACATCGCTCCGCGCGCGGGAGGGAAGGAGATTAATAAGACGCTCTGCCGCTGAGCAGCCCCGGCGAGAAACAGCGTGTGATCGCGCTCCCCCACGCCAGCCAGAGCACAAATCCTCCTTTCTGGGGCTTCCTGCTGCCTCGCTCCCACCCTGCTCCCATCAGTTATCCCAAACAGGGAGCAGTCGGCTAAAACCCTGCTAATAGACTTCAGCGGGAGCGCAGTGCTGGCTCTAATTAACCGCCTGACGGCTCCTCTGTATTGGACACGCACGAGGCTCTGGTGTGCAAGGTGTGCGACGATGTGCCCTCCCCGCCTGCCCGGGGCTGTGGTGGCTGACGGCACCAGAGAGGGGGGGGTGGGGGTGGGTGGATTGGAGACCCCGCAGCCAGCAGGGACCGACAGATTTGGGAGCAAGGAGGAGCTGGACGGAGGCTCGGGAAAGGGCGGGTGCCTGCAGCCGGTAGCTGGCTGGAGGTGGCAGTTCAGCCCTGGTCTCCTGCAGTGGGAGAAGGTCCCGGGCGGACAGCCTGGAATTGGGGATGTGACCCGAACATGGGGTTCCTGGGCTTGGGTAGTCCCATGCCCCAGGCCAGGACCATCAAGAGGGAAGGGGAGCCAAGTTGCACTGCCTGCAACTTTGATGTTTTTTGATGAAAAACAAAGCAACGTTGGCACCCCAGGTGATTGAAGCCGGCCAGAGGCTCCGGGTAGGCTGCAGGACAGAGGCTGGCTGCAGCATCCCCTTCCATGGCCCTTCTCACCCCGGGTCTGCATGGGGAAGATCCCCAGCACATGGAAAAGCAGAACACAGAGTGTTAGTTGACTAAAAATAATCTCTGGGTATAGCATTGGTTTGGCTTCATCCCCACCAGAGCTGCCCACAACCAGCTCCTGTTGTAAGCCAGCAGCAAGCCATTGCTTTCTGGTGGGCTCGTGGAAGATCCCAGTGGCCTCCAGGGTTGTGAAGGTTAGCTGGGAATAGTGTTTTTATTGCGCAAGAAGACATTCACCTTCCCAAACAAATCAGTCACTAGGATGAAAATGAGTCTTGCGTGATGGTTTCAAAAGAAATGAGATGCCAGGAATAGTTCAGGAGTCCGGCCGTGCCTCCAGGCCATGAGGGAGTTACGTCTGTGGCCCATCCGACCCAGTACCCCCGTCATCAGGCAGTGAAGTCCCTCCTGGAGACCCTTCCACTGCCGTACTTCTGTTTTGTAGGGATAAATCAGCCCTCGCTGGGTTGGAGAGGGACAGACGACTCCCAAGAGGGGTTGAACTGCCACCTCCACATTTCAGCTGATGGCCCAGGCACCAACATGGTGCTCTTCCAGGATCCTCCTTCCCCAGCCACAGAATCCACCCTCAGTCTGAAAAACGCAGGTCAGCGCTAAAAGCCTTGACAGAAATCCTTGGGGAAAAAAAAATTTGCCAAGTCAGGTTGAGCACAGACCACAGCGACCATGTTGGGAATTGTCCGTGCCCCATGGCAAGAGCCAGAAGGGTTAACTGGAAATCCTGCTGATCTTGGTTTGCTCCCCCCATCAAGCATGGTGGGCCTTTGCTCTGAGCTGCTTTAGCCATCCCTGTGTCCTTCAGAACTTTCCTGAGCAGCATCCATGAGCAATCCCGTGTCTGTATGCACCCATGGGCTCAGTTTTTTCTGATGTGACACGGTTGCACCGAAAGCTCTGGGTGGATGCATGTGGCCATGCATCCTGCTCCAGGCAGCTCCCCCTCTCCCATGCGGGTTTGTGCTCCGGTGCCTGCAGCCACGCAGCGGCTCTCGCAGGCAGCAGGGACACGCTGCACGGGCCGGGGCTGCAGTGGTGCTTTCCCACCCAGACGAAGACATTGCTCTCCTCGTTTCTCTGCCCACCGCAGGACATCGCAATTGCACCCATGAGTGCTTTCTGCAGCAGGCTTACTGGGGAGGCTTAATACCTCCTTACCTTACTGGGGAGGCTTACTGGGGAGGCTTACCTCCTTACCTTACTGGGGAGGCTTATTGGGGAGGCTTACCTCCTTACCTTACTGGGGAGGCTTACTGGGGAGGCTTACCTCCTTACCCTACTGGGGAGGCTTACTGAGGAGGCTTACCTCCTTACCTTACTGGGGAGGCTTACTGCCTTACCTTACTGGGGAGGCTTACTGGGGAGGCTTACCTCCTTACCTTACTGGGGAGGCTTATTGGGGAGGCTTACCTCCTTACCTTACTGGGGAGGCTTACTGGGGAGGCTCACACAGACCCCCTGTCTCCCTTCTGACCTGGCTCCTCCTTGCCGAGGCTGCACCGCCAGCCAGGGGCGCTCCGAGGAGCAGGCTATGCCATACAGCCGGAGATCTCTCTCGTATGTCCTAAAGCCTGGAAGCTTGCCCAGGGCCACACTAACGGCCCGTTTTCTCCAGCACCCCCACATAAGATGCACTGCTCTGGGTGTCG
>NW_009258269.1:2714369-2714655 GCF_000687185.1 Egretta garzetta | reverse complement strand
TGCACGCTCTTTATTTTTATCCCACGCCTGATGGGCCGCTGCATGGTGTTGTCAGATGATTTTTCTACCGGTTCCTTCCTGTAGCAATTCTTTTTTTTTTTTTTTGTAATCTGTGAAGCAGACGAACACCTCCCTCCGCTCGTAATTGAACATCTGCGGGCTACAGAGGTGGTTGCTGGCTTGCTCTCGGGGAGGGATCCAATTGGACTTTAATGGATTACATTGCCTTGCTGCAGGACTGTTGGCTGGTGCTGTTTGCCCCCCCAGCACCCGCACCCCCCTGGCG
>NW_009258269.1:2705330-2714289 GCF_000687185.1 Egretta garzetta | reverse complement strand
CTTCCCTTTTGCTCCCGCATTGTCTCGGGGGTCCCAGGAGCAATCAGCCCTGCGTTTAAGTGTCGTTGTTTTTCCCAAGGATGCTGTTTTGTTCGGGGGTCAGGTTTCCGGGTCAGATTCCTTTCGGGAAGGTTGGGCTTCACATCCCTTTGTCCGGTTATTCCTAGAAGTATTGGGTGAGCTGGTGCAATGTATTATTATTTTTATTTTTTTTCGCCTCCATTCCTTCTTCTCCGGCTCTGTTTTTCTCCAGGACTATTGATCGTCAGCCCTGCGGGGCGTCGGGGTAGCATATGGGAGTCCCTGTGCTGCGTGCTGGAAAGAGCACTTGCTTCTCCCCAGCTGTGGCTGTATCAAAGCAATTGTTTTCCATTCTCGCTCTTGTGTTGGGTTCCTTCCCACCCTATTGCCATGGGCTAAAGAATTGCTTTGCTGCCCTTGTGAAACTTCTGTGGCCGTGTTAATACCGTTTGAAGTATTGCCATGATGTTTGTTTAAAAACATATTAATTAGGTTTTCCATAATTGGGGTTTTCAGGGCTCTCGCGTATTGTTCTGCTGGTATAATTTGTTCTATTGATCTTCCTCGAGATATAACTCGGAGCCAATCTGCAGCGAGGCTGCGGCGTGCAGCTTGCTGTTGCCGTTCGGCGTGATTTGTTTACGCACCGGGCTAGTGGCCCCGTGCTCTGATGATGATGGCCGCATTCTGACTCTCAGCCCATTGCATCATTGCAAACCACAGACATCCTGGCAGCTGAGCGCTTTTTCCACCTTCCCAGGCTGGGGGAGAGGCAGGGTTGCCTTCGTGCAGGGTGCAGGGATGCGGCCGGCGGCGGCGGCGGGCACCCGGGGTGTCTCCGAGCCACGCTGCCGTCAGCTCGTGCTCGCATCGGCTTTGCTGCCGCGGACCCAGAGACACTGTGGCTGTGTCTCCTGCTGCGGCGCGGCTCAGCGATGGGTTTCCATGGTAACCCCCAGGCTCGTTCCCCAACTCCAGGTTTTTCAAAAGCGAAAATTTTCGTTTCCATCAAAAGAGCTTTTCTGCCAGGAGACCCAGCGCCACCTCCCCCAGCCAGCGCCGAGGCTGCCAGCTAATGAGCCCAGCCTGGGGAGCCGGGTGCCGGCAGCCTGTCCTCCAGCAAGCTAGTTCCACCGGCAATCCGCCCTCATCCCACGATGGATGTCCTCACCCATCACCCACCTCAAGGCTGGGCTCATGGTGGAGCCCCTCAGCCCCTCCATGGCCAACGCAATGCTCTTCCCAGCGTCCTCCCACCACCCGAAGCCCACCCTCTCACCCATGTGTGGGGCAGCCTCTTCCTTCCAGCCTTGCTGGCTCTGTCTGGCTGATTAACCCCCCCCTTGCCCATGTGTCCCTCCTCAGCAGGACCAGGGACCACTCTTGGCTCCTCGTGTCCCCCCTGGCATCCCCGCTGCTGCCCCAGCGCACCTGGCAGTCGCCTGACACTGGGAAGAGACGTGACCATTTTTCTGCCAGCAGACACAATACATCCCCAAACAATAGGCGTTGCACAACTCAGCCCTACATTTAACAGAATTTTACAGGCAGAATAAATCTCAGGGCCTCAATAAATCTCGTTGCTGAGATAAGGAATCTGCATCCAAAGCCTCGTGTCGAGTAAATCCTGCCCAGCTCCAGGACACATGAGGAGCATCCTGTTTTTCACACCTGCTTTGGAGCCCCACGGGAGATTTATGAGATTCCAAAATGAAACCCCCACGCTTTGCAGAGACTCCACGTCCCCCGCCCCGCACTGGGGCACCCCTGGTTGCCAGGCGGGTGGAAAATGAGATTTCCCAGACCAGCTGGCAAGGTCCACTGGGCGCTGCGGGCTGGAGATGGGGGAAAAACTCCCCGGTTTTCGCAACTTCTGGGCCAGTGCTGCCACATTTGCATTCTGCAGCAAGGATTCGAGCAAAATCTGAGTGGACGGGTCTGCTTCGTGTGGTCCCACATCTCCACGTTGTCCTGAGGGATCCTCTTTGTGGTGTCCAGTCTCACCATGGCAATTGCTCTGGATCCAGGGGTTTCTGGCAGATGACGGGGACCACCAGGACTTTTGGCGTGTGAGTCCTTAGCTCATCCCTCTGGCTTGTCTCATTCGTGAAGCATCTAGGAGTGCCCTCTCCTAAATGGGCACCAGTACATCGCCGAGTCAACTGCACAGAGGGGGAGCTCTCTGGAAAAAACCACGGATTAACAATAGTCCTAACCAAAACACCCAAACAGAGCAAGGGAGCTGCAGCCCGTGGCGAGAGGCGGAGAAGTGTTTTGAGCTCCTCGCCTCTCCCACAGCACCCCTGAAGCTGTGGCTCTCAGCCTGCAGCCCCAAGGGAGCAGGAATATGGGTAATCCAGGGAAGGTTTTGAGGGACAACCCTGGGAGCTGCTAGCCCCTGCCTCAGGGAATGCATTGCAGGCGTGCCCCATCTAATGCTTTGAGATTCCAGCAATGCTGTGGTTTGTTCTGTGGCTGGGAAGACATTCTAATGTCCTGATTTTTCCAGCCCAATATCTCCCCTTTGGGTAGAGAAAATGATTGGAAATTTGAGCCCTCCTGCGAACCATCTTGCTGGTGAAGCCTTGAGCTGGCCCGTATGCTTGTAGGTGAACCTGGGACGTACGCTTGGATGGTGGTGGTGGATGGGGGGGATGGAGAGGGAGCAGAGGCGAGTCCAGAGCGTGCTCTGCTGCTCCAGTTTTGCTCCTCTGATGTTCCAGCTGCTGCAAGGGAAAGGAATAGGAGAAAAAGATGGAAGAGAGAAAGGAGCTGGATCCAGGAGGCTCTGGGAAGGTGAAGAAAGGGTGGGAGACACTTCATTGATCCCAGAGGCATGATTTCTTATATCAGGTTGGGCACGGGTAAGGATCAGACGTGTGTACGGAACCTGAAACAACAGTCACACCAGCGCTGGGATGGAGCGGTGGTGTGGGGAGATGTGTCCTCGTGCCAGCCGTAGGGGAAGGGAGGGTGCTTCCGTGCGTGCACATGTGCCATCACGTACCTGTGCAAAAAGCTGCGGGAAGGGGAGAGGTGCCTGGCGGGTTGGCCGGGAAAGAAGCTTGAGGCAAGTCCCCTCTGCTCAGGGACACGGGCTTCAGAGCGCTTCTTGAAATAGGATTACAACCAAGAAATGTGACTTTCTAATCCATTCTCTCCCTAACAAAAATAAGACTCGGTGAGCTGCTCGGGTCAGGAGAAAGCACTAATCTCTACGGTATCCACATGCTTAGGCCTGGCAGACCTGGACTGCCTGGTTGGAAGAGCCCCGGTTGTCTGCAGCAGCGGGAAGACAAAAGCCCAGCGCATGGGACAAGGAGAAAACTCTGCGGGGTCCTGATCCTCTCATGCAGCTCCCTGGGAGCTGGGCGGCGGGCATGGACATGGGCTGAGCTCCCCTTCCCACTTTGGAGGAGACGAAGGCAAGCTCGTGTGGGTTAGAATAGAATCACCCTTCCCTGGGCAGCCCCTTCCAGTGCTTGACAGCCCTTTTGGTGAAGGAATTTTTCCTCATGTCCAACCTCACCCTGCCCTGGCACAACTTGAGGCCGTTTCCCCTTGTCCCATTGCCCGTTCCCTGGGAGCAGAGCCCGACACCCCCCCCGGCTCCCCCCTTCTCTCAGGCAGTTGTAGGGAGCGATGAGGGCTCCCCTCAGCCTCCTCTGCTCCAGGCTGAACCCCCCCAGCCCCCCCAGCCGCTCCTTGTAAGCCTTGTGCTCTGGTTAACCCAGGGCACCGCAGTGCTCTGGGCGGGGGGACCTGTCCCTCCCGGGGGTAGGGTGGGGTGATGCCCTGCAGCTCCCTATGCTGATGGGGTTGTTGGGCTTGCTGGGAACACCTGGAACCCAAGCGCAGGAGGCACAAACACCCAGCGGCGTTGCTGTGTAGAGCTGTGGCGGGGTGTGGGCGGTGGGGCTTGGAGCATCCCTCCAGGGGATGGAGCAGGGGCTGTGCTGGGGATGGTGCGGGGTGGTGCTTTCCCCCCCTCCACGGGAGCTGCGGTTCCTCCTGAGCTTGTCCTGGAGGAGCAATGATAATTTTCTTTGCTTTTTACTGCAGAAACCTGACCCTGACAGACACTGGATTCAGGCGAGAGGCTCCAAGGTCTTATTTCAAACCTCCTTCTCCACCCTCTGCAGCCTCCACTATCTGATGCCACACAAACGTCCCCAGGCTCCACGAATCCTTCGCCTTTCTCAGTCCCATCTCTGATTTCCATGGTGCATCAGAAAAGAAGCGCCCGGCTTTCCCGACTTCCCTGCTGTGTCTTCATTTCAACCTGCAAAGTGTGTAGAAAACACGGGTAGATTAAAAATCCCCGCAGGTTCAAGGGTGGATGGGATGGAAGAGACGTTTGCAGAAGGTTGCTAACAACACCGTGATGATGCCAGGAAGTCCCTGAGCTGCAGAACATGGGAGGACGGGGGTGATTAGAGGGGAACATTGGGGGGTGATTAGAGGGGAACATCGTCTCTGCTTGCCTGGTCCTTTTTCCTCTTCCCTGGCATTTGCCCAGGTCTCTGTCGGAGAGAGGCACGGGGCCACCCAGCCTGTCCTGTCCCTGCTCAGCAGCACCACGGAAGGGACATCCCCAAACTGCCCTGGGCTGGGAGGAAGCAGATGAAGCATGAGGACATGCATCATCCCCAAACCACATCCGCCGAGAAACTACCGTTGCCCACCGCTGCTGCGGTGACAGGGAGCCAGCACCTCCCAGGGCCAGGTAGTGCCAGCACAACCGTGGGGAACAGTCACTAAGGTGACCCTTATTTTGAATTATTATTAATTTTTTTTAACCCCAGGTCAATGGGGAGAGATGATTGGTCCATCCAGAGGTGGCCAAAGGGCACAGGTTGCTGCCCACGCTGCCTTTATGCACTCAGAGCACCGAAGGCCCGATAGGACGTCCTGGTGGGGCCACTTCCCTCAACCAAATTTTGTCTGTTTGAACTAAATCACATTTTTTTCCTGGGGGAAAAAAGAGTTAAGATGCTGGGAAATGGAAATCGCCACGGCCCCGGGGCATGGTGGTTAATCGCCTTCTAGACCACCCCATCTATTCTGAATTTGCCGATGTACTGCTTCTGGCTCTGGAGCTCTTTCCGCTGTGGTTCCTACACCACCCCATCTATTCTGAATTTGCCGATGTACTGCTGGCTCTGGAGCTCTTTCTGCTGTGGTTCCTAGACTAAAAATCAGAGTTTTATTCCCCAGCAAGCTCTTTACAGACTGACCAATTTACCCTTTCACCTCCTTTTTTTCAAGCTGATTGCCCAAATTCAGCATTTTCCCGCCTGCGCTTCAGCTACACTCACTTTGTTGGGTGAAGCGGCGCCGAGCAGCAAGGGCTTGGTTGGGGGAGTTTGGCAGCGCTGCCGCTGTGATGGGAGAGGGGCCGTTACCATTGACCGTACATGCTTAGGGCCAGGGTTTGGTGGTGGGATGGCAGGGTTGGGGCAACAGTTGGGCTGGAGGATCTCAAAGGTCTTTTCCAACCTCAAGGACTCTGCGATTCCGGCGGTGGTGCACAGACTGGATGTGGGCAGCACCCCCAGCCAGCTTGACCCAGACCTGCGTTTTGCCTTTACGAAGCGGAGGGTTTGGCGGCGGCGCGCGTGGGCTCCGTTCCCAGAGCATTTTGTAAGGGCAGATGGCTCGGAGGCAGGAGGCACAAGTGTCAGCACACGCTCGATGGAGAGATGGTTGCAGGGGGGAGGCAAAGCTGGAGGAGGCTTCAGGGCAGAGATGAGCTCCCGTTGCATCTGCCGCTGGAATCCCCTCCTTCCCTCCTACGCACCCTGCAGGGCTGACCTTTTCTTGCTCTTAGACTTGTCAACATGACCCGCTAACTGAACTAGGAATGATTTCCCGCTGCTATATGAAAGGTTCTTGGGAATGTCAATTTTTTTTTTTTTTCCTCTTGTTTATTTTTTATTTTGCACCCAGCAATTAACTGCATTTCAGCGAGTCCTTCCATTTAGCAGGAGCTGCGCGCTGCTGGTTCACCTGCCAGTGCCAACTTGACCTGGATTCTGTTTGAATACACGATCATATTTCTGTCAAATCTGCAACGGCAAACACCGCGTTATTTATTCCAACCTCACCCTGGCTACACGCTGGCTGTAAAAGGGCAGGCGAGACGGGATACGGCAGGAAGTTTGTCGGGGAAAAGCAAATTCCACCGAATGCTTTGAACAGCTGAACCACCGCAGCGAGTTTGTACTGGATCAGGGCTCTGCGAGCAGCAGCGCCCTTGGCCCGCGGTCGGGCGCTGACATCAGACGTGCCATCTTACAAAGCCGGCTTACGTCAACAGCAAACGCTGAACCGTGCGACTTCCCTTGATGCTGTTATACTGCAGCATATGTACCACCAAAAGGTCTTCTCCATGCACCAGGTGCAATGAAATTACAGTTTGTTGGCTTTATTGCAGAGCTTGGGCGTGAGCGAAATTATCAAATTCATGTCAGAATGGGGAAATTGGGCCCTTGGACCAAAAGCATCCCTCCCTCCTTTCCCAAGGCAGGGTCCCCATACTCTGGCCTGCAAGGAGGACGTCCCCCTCCCCAAAAGCTCTGCTTTGGCAGAGCTCCAGGACACCAAACGCCTCTTGGAAAATTATCCCTGATTACCTGGGTGATCCTAAGTGACCTTCTGAAAGCTCTGACTTTTCCACAGTCATCCCAGAGATTGCATAAAACTTTCGAAATTCCCTGTGCATGTCCCACCTCCCCACATGTTGCACTATTCTGCTTGGTCTGGCTCCCCTAAAAGCAGGTGTCGGGCCATCCCCTGAGGGGTACAAAAGGCTGAGTCCTCCACCTCCACCCCCCCAGTATCCTCCCTTTCTGATAGACCCCCCCAGTGCTGATCTCCCACCTTCCCCTACTTTGGGGACCAGGCAACCAGCTCTGATGGAGGCTGGCTGGAGCTGGCTGGAGATGCCCCTGAGGAGGGAGGAACCCTACCACCCCACAGGCAGTTCCCGAGAGGGTTTAGTTTAGGTGAGGGGGCTCTTGTTCGTACTTTGGAAAACCTGACAGCCTGGGCGGCGTTGGGGCTGGGAGCCCAGTCAAGCACTTTCAGCAGAGACCCAACTGGAGAAGCCAATCCCCTTGGATAGAGAAGGCCCAAGCCCACCCTCCAGCTGCAGGGCTGGCAGCGGGACCGTCTGGGTTTCCAGGGGTTTTCCAAAGGGCAGTCCCAGGGCAAGGGCAGCGAGCTAGCAGGCGAGGGACCCGATGCACAGCCCGGCTGCTGAGAAGAGCAGGGAGCAGATGCCTAGCGGGGCTGGAGATGGGCAAGAGACCCAAGGGATGCCGCGGAGGCTTGCTGGAAACCTCCAAAAGCTGCTGGACTGAGAACAAGCCTAGCAGAAAGCATGAAGCCCCCTGGACAGTGGGCAGGGCAAGGCTTCTTTACGATCGCCTTTATTTGTATTCTCACGCCAGCCAAACAGAATTCTCCCGTTTTTTTATGGTTCCCTTGGGTTCTGCTACAAGCTGGCTTTTGAACGCTTCAGGCGCTCCCCCCCTCAAAGCCGCGGCCGGGCTGGGGCCCTGCCTGCTCCCGCCGGTGTGTGCAAACACGGGGCGCCGGGGCAGACACCCCAACCTGGGGCGCGCGGTGGCGTGGGTCGGGCCCCGGGGATTTTCCTTCCAGACAGGTCTGTCAGCTGGCAATGATACATCATTCCTCCTCACTTTCTAATTCCTCCTCTGATGGATGCAGCCAGCCCTTCTCCAAACCTGACATTTATAGCACCAGTTTTCTCCGGGTATAAATATAACCTGAATGCGTTGGAGTAGCAGGAAAATCGTTTAAATGTTCCCTTTGACAGCAAGTTTGAAGATTGCTGACACTAAAACCACTTACTTATATTGTTCTGTATCATCCTGCACCCAGCCTTCAATCATCCTCATTACAGGTGTGTCGGGCGCTTTGCACGGGGACACGTGCGTGAGCTCACCCGCGCCCGCCCGCTGCCCAGCCCAGGGCACCTCCCACAAGCCCAGGGACCCCCCTATTCCCACTGGAATAAAAAGCAGGCCTAGCAGCCATGTAGATGGATGACCATGCATCCAAAGCATGGGGTGAGCAGGCAGATGTAGGGAGAAGAGGTGCACATGGACACCCTCTCCGTGTGCGTGCTGGGACCCTCTCTGAGGGCAAAGCGGGGAGGCCAGCAGCTCTGGCTGGTTTTGGTACCCGAAGTCCTCAGCTATGCCCAGCCTCCATCGTTTGGGTCATGGCACTAACGGCGCCTCTATGTGACAGAAAGGTTTGAATTTGGATTCGGTGTTCCCAACATGCACACAGGGCATTTCCAAATCCTGATGCGGTTCACTGTCTCTGACATCTGACTGGGCACCCACCTTGTGCCCTGGGAGGAAAGGTGGAAAGCCCAGCAGGCAAGCATGCGAGAACCTGGGAATGGCAGAAAATCAGGCTCGGGCCCATTTCTCCCCGGCACCGGCAGCTCTGGGTGATGGCTGGCAGTGGGGAGGGTGCTGCTCTGCCGGAGAGCCGGCCACCCTGCCTGCTCCTGACCCAGGGAAGGTGACGTTCCCATGGACATGTGCAGATCCATCATGGGATGCAAGCATGCCCCCGCCACCAAGCTGCCAGCGACGGATCCCCACGAGGCGCCGTACCCCTGCCGTGACAGAAATGAGAGCAGAAGAGCTCACTCCGTGGGGATATTGAAACAGCCCTCGGGCAAACGGTCACTAGGAGGAGGTTCCCTAGGTTGTGTTCAGGGCTGGGCCTCTCCCTCCCAAAAGGACCTGGGGGGGCTGGAGCGTGTCCAGAGAAGGGCAGCGGAGCTGGGGAGGGCTCTGGAGCCCCAGGCTGCTGGGGAGCGGCTGGGGGAGCTGGGGGGGTTCAGCCTGGAGCAGAGGAGGCTGAGGGGAGCCCTCATCGCTGCCTACAACTG
>NW_009258269.1:2703286-2705088 GCF_000687185.1 Egretta garzetta | reverse complement strand
GGGAGATGCCTGAGCCTCAGAGACATGCCTGAGCCCCAGGGAGATGCTCCAGCCCCGGGGAGATGCCTGAGTCTCAGGGAGATGCCAGAGCCCCAGGGAGATGCCAGAGCCCCAGGGAGATGCTCCAGCCCCAGGGAGATGCCCAAGCCTCAGGGAGATGCTCGGCTCTTGCCTTCACCCCCCTGCACACAGAAGGCCCTGGGGTCACGCGTGGCCTGTCACTCTTATTCTCTAGACAAGTCCCCTTGGCAGACATGAGCCGGTGACGAGACGAGTACAACGCTTTCAAAGCTGGGTAGAGCGCTGAGCCCTCAGGTACTGTGTATTCTTGTGATTGAGACAAGAGCCAGCCAGGGTATGATACAGGGATCCGAAGATCTTAAAAAAGATGAGGATAAATACATTTCCCTTCCCAGCCATGATGGCTTTCTGGGCCGAATGAATGGGACTGTGGCTCTCCCAGCGCTGATGAAGGAGCAACGCTGAAGGATCTCAACCAGAGCTGCCCGGCGGTGCGAAATACAGGGGCAAACCCACCACAGGAGCAGCAGTTCTAAAAGTTACAGACATTACAACTGCCTGAGAGGAGGCTGTAGTGAGGTGGGGGTCAGCCTCTTCTCCCTGGTAACGGACGATAGGACGAGGGGAAATGGTTTGAAGTTGCCCCAGAGAAGGTTTAGGTTGGACATTAGGAAAAACTTCTTCACCGAAAGGGTTGTCAGGTTCTGGAATGGGCTGCCCAGGGAGGTGGTCAAGTCCCCATCCCTGGAGGTATTTAAAAGAAGGGCAGATGAGGTGCTTAGGGACATAGTTTAGTGGTGGGATGGCAGGGTTAGGTTAAAGGTTGGACTCGATGATCTTAAAGGGCTTTCCCAACCAAAGCGATTCTATGATGCGATGAGGAAGAGGCTGCGATGAAAAGGCATGCAAACACGGGGTGACACAGCAAAGGGGACGAGCCTTCCATGGGACGTTTGCAGCCGTCTGCTCTGCAATTCACTCTCTTTAGGACCCCATAGATCCGGCCGGGCTCTGCTTGTAGGTGTTTTTGTGCTAGCGGTGCCCTGAAGAAACACATTTTCCCCTTCTGAGGCCCAGGGCGCTGGGAAGGGATGTAGTTCTGTCCTGACCAAGGCTCGGGCAAGCTCCCAAGGGCGCAGGCTGCACGGGTGCGTGGGGCTGCTGGGGCGATGCCCTCGGCCGCGCTGGAGCTGCGGCACCATCGGCGCTGGTTCCCAAGGAGGAGATCACTCAGCGCGTGCCCTTGTCTCTGGTGATGCCAGGTGATGTTCCCTCCTGTAAACATAAGGAGAGGTGACATACGCTTTGCTTTCTGCTTGGCTGGCTCCAGAGCTCTGCGTGGTTAATCCGCCGCTGAGGTGACACGCCGCGCGGTGTGGGCCAGCATCAGAGGTGACATGGATGGTGGTGTAAGTGACACCTCAGTGAGCCGGGGTAAGCGAGTGGAAGGTGGTGTAAAACTTGGCGTCGCTGAGATGCAGGTGGGCAGGGAGAGGCGGGGAGCAGGACACCCGACCTCCTGGAGGAGAGGAGAAGAAAAAGCAGCACATAGGGAGGCTCTTGCTCCGACAAGACCCAGCACGGGTTCCCTGCTGGGGTGTGAAATAAGCAGGGTGCCAATGCGCGCTGCCGATCGCATCCTTGGGGAGGAAGGTGAGGGGAACCTCTTGACCCCCCCGATGTCTAAAATGGCAAGCTGAGATAGAATCATAGAATCGTTTAGGTTGGAAAAGACCTTTAGCCCCCCCAGCCCAACCGTTCCCCTACCCCTGCTACCCCAC
>NW_009258269.1:2699394-2703235 GCF_000687185.1 Egretta garzetta | reverse complement strand
CCCCTCGTCCCATCGCCCCTTCCCTGGGAGCAGAGCCCGACCCCCCCGGCTCCCCCCTCCTCTCAGGCACTTGTAGGCAGCGATGAGGGCTCCCCTCAGCCTCCTCTGCTCCAGGCTGAACCCCCCCAGCTCCCCCAGCCGCTCCCCAGCAGCCTGGGGCTCCAGACCCCTCCCCAGCTCCGCTGCCCTTCTCTGGACACGCTCCAGCAATGCACGAAGGTCCCATGGAGCGCTCTCAGACTGCAGCCTCCCCAAGGGAGGAGTGAGGAAGGTTGGCCCAGTGATTCCCCGCTGCCGGCATCCCTCTCCCCTGCCCCGCTGCACACCAGGTCCTACCACAAAGCTGCCGCAAAAAGTGTCCGCTCAGCAAGGTCGTGGTCGTCCGCACCAGCCGGCCCCGCTGAGGGCTCCTGGTTATTGACCCTGGCTTCAGCGGTTTCTCCTTACGTGCGGCCTTTCAGACAAATTTGTCATATTGGTTTAAAACCGGCCAGACTTTGTGCTGTGGTTTTCGCAAACGAAAAAAAAAAACCCTCGTCAGCTGCATAACCTTACGGAGGAGGCTTCACGCAGCCCCTCGTTAGCATCCCTGGGCTGTTATGCACGAAAGCGATACTCTCGCTAATAACATTTGTGTACTAATGTCTCGCCACGCTGCTGCTGGGCATTACCTTTTACTGTATTTTCCTTTCTTTATGGCAGCTCACGCTAAACGCCACTGTAACCCACACTCTGCTCTCCCCATGCGTAATTTCCCATCTACAGCCTGAAAAATTCCCATCTTCTTTTAACACAAAGATGTTTTCTCCACTCAAGCTTTGTGCACGTCGTCACGGTGCCCCCTCTAAGCTCTCCTCCACAGAGCAGTGGCACCACACAGGGAAAAATCCAGATATTGCTTATTCTTCTCCGTGGGAGGCAGAGCTCTGCTCCCGCCACCCAGCACGCGCCGCGCCATCCTGGACATTATTTTGCTCTGCTTTCCTCAAACAGATTTGCAGAGCAGGTCCTGGCAAAAAAGCCCTTCTTTCTGCTCAGCTCGAGGAGGGCTCTACCACCTCCAGCAAGGCAGCACCATCTCCTCGCTGTTTCGCGGGGCTGGCTGAGCCAGCCATGCTCAGAGTGGGGAAATGGCAAGTGCATCTTTGTGGTGACCAGAGTAGGATGCGAGGATGCAAGAAGCAGAATCTGGGAACAGCTTGGATGCTTTCAGGTAATTTTTTTCCCATATAACTCATAAAATAAGACCTCGCTCCCGCCAGGAAGAGGAACCACAGGAGAGCGGGCTTCTCCCAAAGCCCAGCACCGGGCCACCAGGGCAGGAGCAGGGTGGGGATGGCAGAGAGCCCAGCTGTACGTGGGTTTGCCAGCAGGGATGAAGCAC
This sequence comes from Egretta garzetta, assembly GCF_000687185.1. Classification (NCBI taxonomy): domain Eukaryota; kingdom Metazoa; phylum Chordata; class Aves; order Pelecaniformes; family Ardeidae; genus Egretta; species Egretta garzetta. The sequence continues at coordinate 2,701,851 of NW_009258269.1, read as the reverse complement.
TCGGCATGACGGAGCTGGAGAAGGAGTGTTACCATCCCCAGGGCACTTGGGAAGCTGTGCAAGACTGCCTTTGCGTTTCCTGGGGAGATCTGGTCCACTTGATCTGGGGAAAATGGAGAAAAGTCCCAGGCTGGGTGGAAGCACCCGCAAATCCAGGACCCTCTATGGAGGGGGGGCTCCCAGCCCTCCACCTGGGGCGGTCCCGCTGGTTTGCCCTGTTGGCTGGTGGTCCTGCTGGCTACGGGTGTCCCCCCACTCCTTCCCTCTGCCTCAGCTCGTTCCCACTCAAACCACTGACCTGAGCTGGCTTAAAATGCCAAAAAAGCGTTGGTTTCGTAGAGCCAGTGAAGGTTCTTGACCCCTTTATGGGGTGAGCACCAGACCCCCCAAGCTGACGTTACCATCAGGCACCTTTGTAGCACAAACTCCCACCCCCGATGCCTCCTGGGTCCCAGCTGCACCCAAAGCTTGGCTGTAGCAGCCTCCAGCGCCGAGCCACGGCTGCGCCCTCACAGCTAGGACATCCCAGGACAGAGCTGTCCCTGACTCGCAGGATGTTCTCCTGGGGTGCAGGACACCAGGAGCCACCAGCTCAGGGCCAAGAGTGCAGCCAGCTTCCCTCTACCCCCCCTCCCCGGGACCACCCCATCACCTCTGCTCCCTGCCTGCTCTCAGGCTCCTTCGTGATGTGGTGGGAGGTAAAAGCCATGTGAGGCTCCGACTGGGGCTCTGAGGCATGGTGGGGAGGGGGGGTGGGAGTTTTATTGCTGGATTAATAATTTAACAGGACAAAATGAAATTCACGGCACTGAGAATTTGAGGGATTCATACGGCGCTGAGGTTTGCCCACTTTTCGCCCGACGAGCGGCTGCTCCCATCACGCAGCTGCCAGACATTTTCGTGCTCCCCACCTCGTTCCTCCGAGCTCCTAAATTTCCAATTTGCCCCCCTCCTCTCGGAGGCAGAACCCTCCGCACCACAGTGGGCAATTCCCGCAGCCGGCCAAGCAAGATGCATTTCCCAGCCTCCAGCTTTGGGAGGAGCTGGATGCTGCTGCTCCCGCGGTGTGATCTCCTGGCCATGCGGGTTTGGCGCTGCCAAGGGGACAGTTCGCAGCCGAGATGACTTACCTGGATTGAATTCATCAAATCCAGCGGCAGTGACTTCCTCAGCTCGCTGGCAGTGTGGTGCACGTACGGCTGCGCGCAGCTGCGGCTGAGCGCCTCTGCACGAACGCCGGCCACACGCAGGAGATTGGCACCTCTCCCTGATAATAAATTGTGCCGAGAACAGCAAGAAAGGGAAAAAAAAAAAAAAAAAGTCCTGACTCTGATGTGCAGGCGTACACGCTATCTTCCATCTCCAGCGCAGCCCGCGTCCCAGCACGGCCCTCGCCAGCCGGCTCCGTGCTCCGCGCAGATGAGGATGGATATTGCAAACGCGGAGAAAATTGATTGCACTGGAGATGTGTTCAAGGTGCATATTGGGTGGAAAATTGGGGGGACTTGCTCTCATCAGGAGCTCTCTGAGTCATTGCCCTGAGTCCCGAGCGCGAGGCCGGCTGCCGCTGCCAACGTGGGCTGAAAATTTGGCTTGAGCAGCGGTAGAGAAAAAGGCAAGGGCTCCCAACTCCTGTGTTATGGCAGAGCAAGGAAACCCATTTAGAAATGAGAAATGGGAATACTAGTTGCTAGTTAATGGTTAACTTGCTCGTTAGCAGTGTTAGAGCATGGAGCCCACTGCCACGGGAACTACCTGGGGCAGATCTGACCCAGAAAGCCAGGCCGGAGGGCTACCAAGGTTGCAAAATCCAGCTCCCAGCAGACAGCTCATTTCTTTTCTGGATGAGTGATGGTTTATCATATGAGAAATTTAGTTTCTTAATCCCACTCCGCTTAGGAGGAGGCAGTTTGGGAGCTCACTGCTCCAGTGCTAGGAAGATGCTACCAATTTCCAGCTGGGATTTCACGGTCCCTTCATCCCCACTCGGTGCCATATCAATATGCTCCTTAAATGGCATTGGGGTTTATTTTCCTTATGGTATAAACAGTGGCTGAACTCCTGCTTAGCTGCTCTGAAATATTGCTGTGGAAATCAAGGATATGAGCTGACTTATCAGGAGAGAAAAATGCCAGGAGGACTAATGCCTGGCTTAGACCCTGCACAGCTGCCTAATAACAGCATTTCTCCTGCAAGGCAGGAAGGAGCCTGGGACAGCCGCAGACCTTGGGAGACTGTGGGCATTGCCAGGCAAGCACAGCCTCCAGCCAAGCAAAGGAAAGGCCCCCTAAGCACCTTCCAAGAGCAACCCTGCATTGGGTTTGTGTGGCAAGGTCTTGGTAGTGGGGGGGCTACAGGAGGGGCTTCTGTGAGAAGCTGCCAGAAATTTTCCCTGTGTCCGCCGCTGGCCAAGGCCAAGCCAATCAGCGGCAGGGGAAGCGCCTCCGGGGGGACGGA
>NW_009258269.1:2695473-2699040 GCF_000687185.1 Egretta garzetta | reverse complement strand
CCCGCCTTCCAGTGTACCAGCCACTCCTCCCAGTTTTGTGTCATCAGCAAACTTGCTGATGGTACACTCTGTCCCCTCATCCAGGTCATTGATGAACTGACCCCAACCCCCATTCCCATCCCCCTGCGCCGCTGGGGGGGAGTAGGTAGAGAAACTGGGAGTGAAGTTGAGTCCGGGAAGAAGGGAGGGGTGGGGGGAAGGTTTTTAAGATCTAGCAGTTTTTCTCCTCTCCCTCTCTGATTTTGTTTGATAATAAATGAATTATTTTCAAGCTGAGTCTCTTTTGCCCGTGATGGTAACTGATAAATGATCTCTCCCTGTCCTTATCTCAACCCACGAGCCTTTTGATTTACTTTTCTCTCCTCTGTCCGGTTAGAGGGGAGTGATGGAGCGGCTTTGGTGGGCCCCCAGCATCCAGCCAGGGTCAAACCACCACAAACCCGCAGGTTTTTCCAGCCCCGAGCAAGCTGTCCGGCCTTGGGAAGCGGCTCTGCAGAGATGCTGGGTCCTCTGCGCCGCTGCGTTCTCCATTGCACCCGAGCTGCATCCATGGGGTTTTGCTTCCGGCACCCTGCCCGCTCAGTTCCTTTGGCCTGAGGATGATTCGTACCGCCTCCCGCAATACAGAGGGGAGAGCACTTGAGCAGGGCGGGAGGTAAAACCCACCCACCCACCAAGATGCTCCTGACGCACCATTCCCTTGTGCTTGTTTTAGCTGGAGGAGGTCGCGGCAGAAAATTTTACCGTAGGCTTGCGTGTTTGCGTGAGCAGGCACATAACGCAAGAGAGATTTAAGGACATAGTCTCACCCAGAGCGGGAGCAGTATACGTTATTCATCAAGGTAGCACTGACAAGAGGAGAACATTTAGTTGTTAAATGTTGGAAAACAGGAAAAAAATATAAAAAAAAAGCCATTCCCTTCTAAAGAACTTGGTAACCGTGTCCTGCAAACCCCTTGTACGCTCAGCTCGGTTGCGTGTTGCTATTGAGATGAAGCCAAAGCAGGATTTGAGAGGGGCTCTTTGGTGGGGGGTGGCCCCCCTGCAGTCCCCATGAGAAGAAACAGCTCGTGGTCCCCATGCCGGGTGCAGGAGGAAGGGGGGGAAGCCTCCAGTTTGTGGTTTGGGGAAAAAAGAGGTGGGATTCACACATGCTCAGAAGGCAGCCCTGCCCGAGGGGATTGCTGCCAGCCCAAGGGGGGGTGAGGGCAGTGACGGGGGCTGCTCCTGCTCCCGCAGCAGGAGCCCTGGATGTTCCTCTTCCACTTGCCCAAAGGCCGGTGAGCAGCAGCCCCTGTGCCTAACGCCCTAACCACCCCCTCCGTGCCTCCGCTTCCCCATCGCACGGCCACAGGCAGACACCGAAGCACCTAGTGGGTATTTCCCCGATTCAGCAAAATTGCCATGTGTCACGGATTCCTTGGCTGGAATCAAACCCGGAGATGCTTCCCAGCCGGCTGCCAGCTCACTGCTTTGCTCCTTCTGAACCCGGGGGCTCCACTGGGGGGTCCCCCAGCCAGGGACCCCTGTGCCCACGGGGCCAGCCCGGTGCGACAGGCACAACGCTGCAGGGACACCGATCCCAGGGCTGTCAAGGGCTATGGCAACACAACAGTCAACAAGACATATGCCCTCAGGCAGACCTCAAATATTAAATTCCCCAGCGTAGCGGAGTTCCCAGCTTTAATAATTATATGTACCAGTTCAGCAAAGGCCCTTGAAATCTTCTGATGGAAAGTGCATAATTTAAGTGCAAGGTACTTGTATTGTTGTTAGTGGTTAGTGGTTAGATCTGTGCCAGGTCTGCTCTCCTTTAACATCTTCATTTGATCTGAAAGAGGGAGGGTAAAGAGCATGTTAATTAAATTTGCAGAGGATATGAAATGGGAAGGTGCTGCAAATCCTGGTGAGGACAAAGAGCTAAAAGATAATGCACTGGGAAAGAAGGGTCAGGCATAGGAAGGAAATAGCCAAACGAAATTCATTCTGAACAAATGCAAAGTAATCCAGCTGGGGAAATATAATTTAACACCATGGAGACTGGGAGAGAGACATTTGGAAAGCAGTAATACCGAGCGGCCCGAGGGACAGCGAATTACACTGGGATTTGCGGTAGGTTAGGGTGGGCTGCAGGACGGCAGGCTGTGTACAGGCAGCTTTCGGGCTTTTCTGACTAGGTGGAAAGGCAGGGTTTGTGTTCCCCCGCGGGGGGAGCCACTGTGTGTTACGCTACCGCTGTGTGCCGAGCAGCTGGGGGGCCAGAAGGTCCCATCACCGCACCAAAACTCGGGATGTTTGAGCTCCAGGCAGTGCAGGGCCAGTCTGGGGCCACAGCAGAGCATGGGATCCGCAAGAGCACCCGAGGTCCACGGTGTCCCCTTCCCCTCTGCACGCCCACATCTGCAGCCCCACGCTTGGATTTGGCTACGGAGCTGGGGAGACACCAGGGACAAACGTCAGCTCTGTGCTGGGGACACCTCCTGACCCCCTAGGCCAGGCTAAGCACTGGGCTCGTGTTCAAACCGCCAGAGCACGGCGTGGAAGGCAGCTCCTCACCTAACGGTGCCCTGGAAGCCCCCACCACCACCGCCTCTCATCCTGCAGCCACAGCGTCAACACCTCCAGCATCACCTGCCAGGGAAGTCTGCCGCAAACACCCCCCCGATTCCTGCCACCTCCCTCTCCATCACCTCCCTCCCTGCTCCTGTGGTACCTATGTCCCCGGCACTGCCTGCCCCCTCTTCGCAGCATCATCATCTCATCAGCTCCTAACTTGGGGCCAGTGGCTCCCAGGGCATCACCCGTGATGGGATTGCAGCACTGCGCTGTCCCCATGGCAGCGTGGCTACCCCGAGGACCAGTCCCCTGTCCCGCTGGGATATCATCGGCACAGGCCATAATCCACGTCCTTCTCGAGGGCCTGAACGTCACACACCAGAAGCGGCCACTTCTGCTGCTGCCTGGCGTCTCATCAGGACCCTGCTTGCTCCCATCACGCCCAGGCAGCCGTGCAGAGCAGACAGCTCCATTTAAGATGCGCAGCAAGTTTCCAAGAAATCATGCTGTCTTCAAAGCAAGGTTGGCATGAATATTTCAGTGCAGCTGCTTGGCCCCAGGTACCTCACTGCATCTCCGGGAACAGTCATTACAGGGGTACCTGCGCCCAGGGTCACCAGCCCCATGGCCAGTGCCAGCGTCGGGGGGACTGTACGCTGTGCTCCATGTCCTATGTGACCCAGGCTTTCCCTTCCCCGGCCCCATACCTCATCCCTGCTGTGATGGGATAACACCAGGGGCCTCGCTCCTGCCCTCCCCTCAGGACCCAGGAGCTCCTGTTCCTGGCCTGCACCGAGCCCCAGGGAGATGCCCGAGCCCCAGGGAGATGCCCAAGCCCCAGGGAGATGCTCCAGCTCCAGGGAGATACCCAAGCCCCAGGGAGATGCTCCAGCCCCAGGGAGATGCCAGAGCCCCAGGGAGATGCCCGAGCCCCAGGGAGATGCTCCAGCCCCAGGGAGATGCCCAAGCCTCAGAGACATGCCTGAGCCCCAGGGAGATACCCCAGCCCCA
>NW_009258269.1:2694132-2694421 GCF_000687185.1 Egretta garzetta | reverse complement strand
TGATCAGAAGGAAAATAAAAGCCCATCTAGTGTAATAGAGGGAGAGGATTTAATCTGTGTGCCTGGGACTTGGGTAAACTGCAAACATCGATCCAAGCCAGTGGGGAAAGAAAAAGAAATTTACAGACCAATAAAAGTATATTAAAAAACTTCCCCTGCCCTTGCGCCCGGGCGGGGGCGATGCCACGGGGCCGCTGGGGGCTGCAGCCAGGGAAAGGAGCCCACGCGTGTGTCCTGTCTGGGCCCAGGGGGGCTGCTGCGGTCCTGGGGGGCTGCTGGGGTCCAGGGG
>NW_009258269.1:2692378-2694006 GCF_000687185.1 Egretta garzetta | reverse complement strand
GCCCCCACGCTTGCCCAGGGGTGCCGCGGGGCCAGGGGGCTGAGAAGCGGAGGGTCTGCCAGCCAGTCTGACACTTAAGGAATTAGCTCTGCATCATTTGGAGTTTTCTGCTCTACTAATTTTCAGCCGGCTCCTCATTTGCGTCTTTTTTTCCCCCACGGTTTAAAGGGGCAGCATCCCGGATTCCCGGGACCTCCTGGGACCTGGGTGGCAGAGCTTGGCCCTGCTGCTTGCTGGCTCACATCCCCTGTTGGCAAAAAAATGGCAGATTTTGCCCTCTTCTCCAGCAACCTCTTCCCTTCCACAGGCTGTGCATCGTGCTTTCCGCTGCTGGCATTTGCACAGCACCGGGACCCTCCTGCTGGGCAGCACCTCACCCCCTGCAGCATCCCCGCACCCAAAATCTCCCGGGAGCCCGTCAGTCGCCAGGCTCGCCAAACAAACCCACCCAGCCTCTGACTTTGCCCTTTGGTGTTTGCTTTTGACTAACATTTGAGGTCTCGTCTGCGCTGGCCTGTCGGTTGATGAAAACAAAATTTCAGCCGTCTGTTGACTGACGGTGCACTTTAGACTTCCGTGGGGGGAGAAGGAGGGAATATTTGATCAGAGGTTTTGCTTTCGCCGCGCGCTGCTCGCTGTGCCGGGGAGAGGGTGGGTTAAAACACTGCCCTGGCTCGGGAGATGGGGAGAGCAGGGTGCGTTTACACCTACCTATAACTCATCCTGCTGTGGACAGCCTTAATCACTGCGCAGAGCCGTCTGCCTGCCTGCGGGGTGGTGTGGAGATAAGAGCATCCCAAATCCCTGCTGCCCATCCCCGCAGGATGCCGCTGCTCCCAGGACGTGACTGGTGGGGCGGCATCCAGCCCCCTCGGGTACCAGCTAGAGCTGCCACAAGCACATCAGTCCTGGCTCCAGCCCCCCGTGCTGGCTCCTGCCCTTATTCTGATTTAATGCTCGGTGAAGCGAAGGGACCATTCCCAGCTCCCACCATGTCTCAGCCTGTTGTGGGGATGGTGGCAGACTTGGGACACCGCAGATGACAGAGCCCAGGAGTGGCAGGAGCCTGCCTGGCAGTGGGGAGAGGCTCCACACAAGGCAGATGGACCCAGAACCTGCCTGACCTTTCTTTTTTTCCTTTCTACCACAAGAGCAAGCTGAAGCCACGTCGCTCGAACAAGCCCTATCATTTTCCTTCCCCTACCCAACAGAGCCCAGCACTGATCATCCCATTAACAGTAACTGGCCAAGCTAACAAAGGAAATCAATGAAATTAAAAAAAAAAAAAAAAAAATCCAACCCCAAACCCAATCTGAGCCACAGTTGTTAACCCGTGTGAGGAGAAGTACCAGAAATTCCCCGCAGTCGGCTCAGGGCTTTGCAGTGCGCTATCGATTCTGCATTGATAGCCTCCAGCCACTGCTGCCATGGGCAGGCAGATAAATAATCCCGGCTCAGCCCATCCTCCTGGATATCCCAGGCTCCTCACAGCTGCAGTCTGGGGACCCTGGCCATTGCCAAAAATCCCCGTCACCAGCACTGAGCCCTTCTGCTAGTGCGTTCCTCTGGCTACGAGTGCCCCTCCCCGCCCCCAGCTGTGTTGGCAGGCCCCCTGCACCCCAGCCCCC
>NW_009258269.1:2685249-2692064 GCF_000687185.1 Egretta garzetta | reverse complement strand
CCCCCCCCCCCCCGCTCCCCCGCAGCACCACCTCCCCTGCAGCGTCCCCTCCAGTCCCCGTGGGGTTGCTCTGCAAAAGGGCCCAGACCATGCACCGGGAGCTGCTGTAGATATTCCCCAGGAACTTTCCCTGGTGGGAAAGCAGCGGCCCCCGCGGCCCCTTCCACGCATGGGCTTGTTCGTCTGCGGGCTCGGGTGCCCTCCCTGCTGTGCCATCCCTGCATGGGGGGATGTCACCAGCACAAACATCTGCCCCATGGGAGAGGGAAAGAAAATTCCCCCAAGGGCAGATCCAGTGCTCCCTTCCAGTGGAGCAAATGCTCTTTTCCGGAGCACTTAGGGCAAGTTTCCAAGCCATTCTCCTTTCTCTCTGAATGCGCTGGTTGTAGCCACGGGGCATGCAGCTCCCCGCTCCTGCTGGGGGGCTGGCTCCAGTTTTCCCCACCGCCTCTGCATTTGGGGGGGCTGAGACTGGGGCCCCCAGCCCGCTCTGGATGGAGGTGCTGCTGGTCCGACTCCCCTTCCTGCTCCAGCAGTGCCCTGTGGAGCTGGACTGGGAGTCGCCCTCCCTCTGCCGTGTTTGGAGACCCGGGGATGACTGGAGGGATGCCCTCCCTGCCCGGTTATGGGAGTCGGTGGTGCCTGGGTGAAGGGGGGCACAATTTCTCCCATTGGAAGCGCCCTGAAGGCAACAGCACTGGGCATGTCATTGCGGACGATGCCTGGGGACACACCATGCCCTGCTCTATCCTCATGCTCCTCCTGAGACACGGCTTCCTGGGGTCAAGCTCTGCGTCTCTGCCTGGGCACGGGTCCTTCCCGGGGGGTGAACGCCCCGGGCTCTGCTCTGACTCTCCCAGTGAGGGAACTGGGCAGAGCCCAGCTGGACCCGTGACACCCCTGGGGCAGCTGGTGGGGCCAAGCCTGGGGTGAAAAGGGAGAAGCACCGTGGGTGGGGGCATCCGGAGGGTGCAGTGGCTGTGGGAGCGAGGGAACAAGGGAGGCATCATCCCCAGCTGCAAGAATAGATGTTTTCTTGTAAGGAGACTAAATAATAAGAGCTCTGGCCTTGAGCAGAGATGCCTAAAGAGGGATGTGATCAGAGTTTTGTAAAGCCCTGACTAGCACGGAGGAGGTGATTACTGAGTGATTATTCACGACTTCTCATTATGTACGGGCAAAATGAAATTATCCCGCAACTCCTTTAAGACAAACAAAAGGAATTGCCTTCTCCTAGGCTGTGTTACCGCATGGAGGAACTCATCGCCATCGGATGCGTTCAGAAACCCACGGAGCGCTGCTCTGCCCACAGCTATCAAACATGATTCCCTGGAACCGCCTTCAGCGTGGGAAACCCCCGAGGGCTGGGCTGAGGTGGCCAGAGGAGGCATCACCCCCAATTTCTTACATTCTCCCCTCTTGGCTGCTATCTGGCCAGAGGAGCCTTTGCTCTGAGTCCATAGGGCCGTCCCCACGCTCGCTGATGCCATTTACCTTGGCGCACGCCGGTCGTGGAGCACGCAACGGGAGCCAAAGGGAGCGGGGCATGGCTTAGGTGCTCCAGGGGGGTGGATGCGGTGGGAAGAGAGTGGTCCCCTGACTACCAGGGACTTTGTTGGGTGATGCTGGGAAAAACATTGCCTCTTCCCACCCCCGGTTCCTGCCTGTAAAATCCAGAGAAGGACACAGTGACAGCAGTGAGTGGCTCGTGTGCGGAGGGGGAGCCCAGGTGGAAGCCATGGCTTGGCAGAGGGCAGTGGGCTGATGCTCAGCCGGGGCTGGAGGAGCTTCCAGGAGGTGAAAGGAAAAGGGTTGCTGAGAGGGAGGTGGGAGGGTGGGCAGAACGTGCTCCTCTGCCAGGTGCTTGCTCCAGCGAGACACAAGTGCACGAAGCGCCGAGGCGAGGTTGCTGGAGCAGGGTGGAGGGCCTGGCACCGAGGAGCAGCAGATTTAGAGGAGGAGCACTAAGGGATGCCCAGCAACACAGACCCGGTGGGCAAAGCTAAGTGCTGTGGGAGATGAAGACATGTTTAAAAGAAGGGCGTTGAGAAGGCAGCTAGGAAGGACCAAGGAGGAATCCAAGCAGGTGGAGGCAGAGCATCAGCATCACCATTAGCATCGGCAAAAGAGCTGGTAAAAAGGGAGCTGCAGACAACAGGGGTCCCTTAACCCTGTGTCCCAACCACATGCGCTAAGGAATGCGTGCAGTCTGGTTCCCAGGAACATGAGCATCGCTCCGGCTTTGCACCAAGCTGTGGGAACTGTTCCGCAGACGGAGGCGGCGATGGCAAGCCTGCCCTGGCAGCGTGAACGACGCGGTCTGTAGGGGAAAAAGCGGAAGCCTTGCGTCCTTTCTCCTACGCACGGCACTTGTGCCAGGGCGGCGTAATCCAGAGATGGACTGACCCAAAATGATGTAAAAATGGGTCAGAAGATTGCTTTTTGTCTGAAGGCAGCCTGGAGCGTGTTGTGGTGCTTGGGATATCTGCAGTAAGTGCCCATGGCTTGGACAGCAACCTCCTCTGCTTCTCTTCCGAGGGTTTAGTTATGGGCTACAGACCTCTGGAATGCTCTGGCTCCAGAAAGACCAGAGGTAGGTCTTTGCATTTCTTCAGTTTAATCAAAAGGTTTAGCACATTTGAAATTATTTTGCCTTTCCAAGTTTAAAAAAAAATAATAAAATCAGTATTTTTGGCATTATGAGCTGCACGGGAAACCTAGCGCCAACCAGCCTCAGAAGTTCCTTTAGCCCTGGTGATTTTCCAAGGGTTCAGTCCAGCTTATTTCACTTAGGATTTGAAGAGGTGCTTGGCCTTTAGCTGTGTGTTTGAAACCTCTGAATCAATCGATTGATTGATTTGGGTAACCCTTTCAACAGGCCGGATGCCCTAATTGGCACTCGCCTTGCCGGGGTGCAAGGTGTCCGTCGGCGGGGGCAAGGCTGTGACCTCCCAAAGGCCATTTGGGACAGCTCAGCCCATCGGGGCTCATGAACCGCACAAGGCTGTTGGTGTTCCATGGCAGGGGGATGGCGCGTGAGGGTGGGAGGTTCACCAGGCCACAGCGAGTGATGAAGAATAAGCACCCGCCGCCTCTAAGAAAGGAGTTCATAGGAGAAGCAGCAGCGCAGAATCGGTCCTCCAAGAGCTGGCATCGCGGCGATTTAGTTCACTTCAGCAAGTGATGCTGTAGCAAAGTGACGTTACGGATATTTAGATGCTTTCACGAAGTGATGGGCTTCCCAGCTCATTTAACTGCCCGGCTTCGTGTCCTTAGCGGTATCAGAGAAACTGCTCGGATAGGGTGCCAGATTGAAAGTTGGGCTGGTTTTCATAAACGTACATAAACCCACAGAGGGTTTAACTGGTTAATTTGCAATGGGAAAGCGGTGAGACGGTTGGGCAGGGCAGAGGTAGCCGAGGGGGCCCAGACGCCGTGGTGCTGACGGGAGTCTTGCCCGGCGTTACACCGGGTACCTCGCCACCACGCCGTCATCCAGCAGGCGCCTCCTTAGACATGCCCAGCTTCTGAGGCACCAGAGGGGCTTTCAAGACCTGAATTTCGTGCAAAATTAAGCTTACAGCGTACACTAATGAGAAGGGCACTTGATACAATGAATAGGTAGCAGGAAAAGGATATTGTGAAATAAATACGTAGCATCTTCAGGTAAGTGGAGCGTATTCAGCTCAGCAGAAATCCAGGCAATTAACCCACTGTGGAGGTGGTGGCCGAGGTGGATCCATTAGCAATTACACATGAGGAGCCATGCAGGACACGGGCTTTCAAGGACCGGCAAGGACAAACACCAGCGCTTCACTTTGCAGCAGACCCAGTGGTTGAATACCACCACCCCCCCACCACCCAACATCTCAGTCCAGCTCCCAACAGCACGGAAATCGCTGAAACAATTAAAAGAGCTTGCGCCTGGCAGCACCCACTGGAGATGATAAACATTGCCCGACGGGAAGACTTCAGCCATCGATATCGAAACGAACCTCATCTGTTTCTTATTTGAAAATAAGCTTACTAGGTGACAGAAATAAACCCAGTGATGAGTAATAGCAAAAGATCGCCTTCATCCTGGAGGAGCCCCTCGCGGACCGGCATGGGAGAGGTGGGATGGGGCACGGCAGCTCTTCCTGCAGAGGCTCTGCAACAGCCTTAGGGAGCAAAAGGGATAAGGATGCAACGCCCAGCTGCACGATAGGGGAACTTCAGCAGCAGGCGAGAATCTGCCAACCCAACCTCTGGCCACCACACAGCGGCCACTAGCCCTGCTCAGGTAAGGCGTACCCTCGCCCCAAACCAGCCCAGTCGAAGATGTAGCAGCTCCGAGGCTGGATGCGCCCCTGTTGCAGACCACCACCCGCTCCAGCATCTGCACCCTCCCAGGGATCTTCTCTTGTCATTCAAAACCTGCCCGAGCCCTGCTGCTTAGCTTGCAAATTTTGACAATGGTAGCGTGGATGCAGATAAATTTGGCAGGGTCTATAGGCTTTAGCATCCGCGTGTGCTTGGAGGGACGTCATGTTTGAATGCAGCTCCCGCAGACGTAGACGGGAAGATTTCTAACGCATTGCCCTGCAACACGCTCTCAGCAGACCGGAGGAGGTGGCGGCACAGACCAAGCTCTTCTAAAACGACAGCAGCCTGGCTGCAGGGGCCCAGCCCCAGCCGCAGCTCTGGAAGAGCATCCTCAGCAGCCTGCGATGGGGGACAGAAGAGTTTGCTAAGACGACTGTTTAATTATCAGGCAAACTGACAGAGGTGAAATCCTCACTTCCCTCCATGATGGAGCATCACCTGTGGCACGCAGGGTAGCAGTGTTCCTCGCTGCTCTGCCCTGGGCACTCCAAAGAGCAGATACCAGATCCCACGGATGGGCCGGCTGGGCTTGCAGCAGCCCCTTCCCTCTCCGGCCACCCTCAGTCCCTTCAGGATTGTGGGGTGGCCCGTACGTTCCCAAGGGGACCAGCCTGCTCCTGCAGGGAGCAGTGAAGCCCCTGAATGCATCTGAGGCTGTAGGACAGAGGCTGAGCAAGGTTTGCAAGCCTGCTTCCCAGCAATGGGAATCATCCAAAGGGATATCATTCTGCTAGGAAAAACAACCTTTTCCATTGCAAGCTGTCTGAAGATCCATTGCCCCTCTGGCATTCCCACATCTCCTAAAAATCTCTTGGGATGAGACAAACTCATGGATGGGGCTGTGAGCAACCTGATCTAGTTAGTGGTGTCCCTGCTCCCTGCAGGGGGGTTGGGCTGGGTGACCTCTAGGGGTCCCTTCCAACCCAAAACATTCTATGATTCTGTGGTCCGTAAGGGTGGGTTTGGGATGAGAACTGGGGAGCTCTGCTCCTCCACGTGGCCCATGCCAACCCCCCTGAGGAGCCGGGGTGCTCCGGAGCCCAGCCCCTGCCTGGGAAGCACTTGCAGCCCACACCCAGCTCAGGGATGCTCCACAGTTCGGTGCTTTTGGAGACATCCCTAACTGTATTGCTGCAATTATCCTGTTGTTTAGGTGTCCCTGAGGAATGGAGAGACTCTCATTATCTGGCGGCCTGAGAATTTGGATGTGCAGGGGATGTCAAAGAGAATTTTGCATGCGGAGCCCTATGGATAGGTAGTGACCCATCCACCCATCCCGCTATCCGCCGCCCCACTGCCCCGAACCGAAACAGCAGCGACAAACCCAAGCCGACGGCAAGGAGAGGGATATGCGCGAAGCTCTTGAGGGGTTAACCCGCTCTCCAGCATGGTTCAGTGAAATTGTCAAAAAAATCCCTTCTGACAAATTGCCTGAGAAGAGAGAGAAAAATATAAAGAGCCGAGCGCATGGTAATGATTTCTGAAAAGTTCCCCAGCACCAAAACGGCAAAAAACCATTAGCAAAGCAAATTGTATTTTGTGCGCATAATTCACACCAGAACACAGGATCCCGGCAGCCCCGCTTTCTATTATTACGCGCCGGGTGGGAAACGCCGTGGGATTCGCCGTGCACGGCTGGAGCGGGCGTGCAAACCTCGGCCCCAGCCGAAAGCACGTGGGGTTTGCCTTCCCCAAACCTTCCTGCCCACTGCGGAGCCCACCCCCAGCCCAGATGGGCTCTCATCACCCCTCTTGTAGGTTTGGGAGTGGCCCTTCAAAGCAAGGTGCTCTGGCAGGACACCGGCTTTACAAATCTCATTTTCCCTCTCTTTTTGATCCCCCGCGCTGCTGGGGAGCCTGGGGCTGGCTCTTTGCATGTCCCAAGCCTCGCCGGTGCCTCCCCAGCCAGCCAAGCCCGACGGAGCCACGCTCCACCCCGGCTCCCGCAGCTCCTTCCCAAGCACTCTCGGGGTGACGAAGTGCCCTGCTGAGCAGCTACTGGGCAGATTGACTCCAGATGCTTAAGGACAAACATCACCCGTCCTCATGCTCCGAGGGCTGGCTCTGACACATTCCTGGCATGGCCAACACCCCCAGGAAGAAAAATATTCAGATGAGGCTGGTGCGTGCCGCTCGCGGAGAGCTGGCTTTTAGGACACCGATTAAAAATATTACCTGGGCTTGCGCAAGCCGCTCTGGGGATGCTCCGGTCGACGCTGCACACATGGGTGGATTTGCTTTTGCGTGCAGCAGGAGCATCCACACAGCAGCAGTGGCTGATCTGTGAAAACCAAGCAGCTCAGCGCCAGCCAAGGGGCAGGGCTGGGACGCGGTCGCCGAGGCCTCTCTGCCCGGTTCCCCAAGCCCTATGGTACACAAATCCTGCTTCTGCGATGAAGCAAAAAGCAGCAACCGCGGCACCGCAGCTCCCAGGGCTCGTGGCACGGCTG
>NW_009258269.1:2683187-2684799 GCF_000687185.1 Egretta garzetta | reverse complement strand
GCAGCCAGCCCTGGCTTCTCTGCCAGCACCCACCCGCCCAGATGTGCACAGATGTTGGGGATGCTCAAGGGGCAGTGGGGGGTCCTGGGGAGAAACGGTGGTGCGGGAGCTGCGGCTGATGCCTCCCCGGGTCGCGCACTGCACGATCCTCGGCCATCCCTGCTCCCACCAAGGCTGGGAACAGCTTTAATGCAGAGGAGCCAGGCTGGATTTTGGTCAGGGAAGGGCTCTGTAATTCCTTACCTGTGCCCCAGGACAGACAGGGTTGTAATAAACACCGTCTTTGAGTCCTGTAGACAGAAGTTACATGAAAATTACCTACTTTAGAAGAACATTAGCATTTCAAAGTCAAACATTAGGGTACAGTGGCGCACAGTGACTGCACACACCGGCAGGACCGTGCTTTGCCTCTTTATGCACTGCGATGTTTTTCATCTCTCTGTTGCGTGCTGTTCCCCATGGGATGGGCCACAGGGTTGGGGACAGGACCTCCCAAACCGCTCCCCAGGCCTCCGCTGTCAGATGTTGAAGAAGAAATGATGAACAGCAGGTTGCGTTCCTTATTATTTGGCCTCAAAGGAACAGGGGAGCCAGCTCCTTCAGCAGGTCAGGCAGCGAAAGGAGCCGAGCCGGGGCTGTATTTCTGGGCGTGGGTGATTCAGAAAGCGTTCCCCTGCCCTAGGGTAAATCCATGCAGCACTCACGTCCCAAGCAGACGTTGCAGTCTTGGCGCTGGGATTGCCGAAGCACTTGGCAGCCGCAGAAGAGGTGCGAGGGAGAAAGATGGCAGCGATCGGGGACATCAAACGGCCTTTGCAGGGAAGAAGTGGAGCAAAGCCAGACTCTTTGCCGTGGTGCTCAGCGCCAGGACAAGGGGCAACGGACACAAACTGAGACAGAAGAGGTTCCAGTTGAATATGAGGAAAAACTTCTTTACTCTGAGGGTGACGGAGCCCTGGCCCAGGCTGCCCAGGGGGGCTGTGGAGTCTCCTTCTCTGGAGATATTCAAAGCCCACCTGGATGAAGTCCTGTGTAACATGCTCTAGGTGAACCTGCTTGAGCAGGGGGGTTGGACTAGATGATCTCCTGAAGGCCCTTCCAACCCTTGCCATTCTGGGATTCTGTGATTCTGTGAAATGAGGGCCATCTAAAAGCGAGGTGGCAGATGACTTAGGAATGGGTTTTACCTGCTAAGTATTGAGGAAGAACTCGGGATGTCAAACGAAATGATGGAGCAGCATGACTAACACATGCAAAAACCTTTCCCGCAGCCCCCAGAATACCGCGGCCATGAGCCACTGGGGATGACAGGACCTTGCTAGTCCAGCGTAGGTGAGCCCAGGGAGTAAATGAACAGCACACAAATGCCGCGGGGAGTGGAAACCAAAGCAAGAGATGCAATCACTGGCTTGGGAAGCCTTTGAACAGAAGTTTGCTTGTCGCCGCTGGAGGGTATAGAATCATAGAATCATAGAATGTTTTGGGTTGGAAGGGACCCCCAGAGGTCATCTAGTCCAACGCCCCTGCAGGAGCAGGGACACCTTTAACCAGATCAGGTTGCTCACAGCCCCGTCCAACCTGGCCTGGAATGTTCCCAGGGATGGGGCCTCCA
>NW_009258269.1:2682480-2682931 GCF_000687185.1 Egretta garzetta | reverse complement strand
CCCCTCAGCCTGTCCCCATAGCAGAGGGGCTCCAGCCCTCGGATCATTTTTGTAGCCCTCCTCTGGACCCGCTCCAACAGGTCCACGTCCTCCTTGTGCTGCGGGCTCCAGAGCTGGACGCGGGGCTCCAGGGGAGGTCTCCCCAGAGCAGAGCAGAGGGGCACAATCCCCTCCCTCGATGCTGGCCACACTTCTCCTGATGCAGCCCAGAGTATGGTTGGCCTCCTGGGCTGCCAGTGCCCATTGCCGGCTCATGTCCAGCTTTTCATCCACCAGCGCCCCCATGTCCCTCTCAGCAGGGCTGCTCTTGATCCTTTCTTCCCCCAGCCCCAGTATGATCAGGGAAGGCAGAACTGTGGGCTTACCCTGTTGACAAACCCTTCCTCAACGCTTTCCGGTACCAGCCTGCGTGGAAGCCAAGAGTCGGGATGCACCCTGGCGCACGTGCAGC
>NW_009258269.1:2674762-2676689 GCF_000687185.1 Egretta garzetta | reverse complement strand
CGCACTCAGCTCTGCCCGCAGCCTTCTCTTCTCCAGGCTGAACACCCCCAACTCTCCCAGCCTGGCCTCAGAGCAGAGGGGCTCCAGCCCTCGGAGCATTTTAGTAGCCCTCCTCTGGCCCCGCTCCAACAGGTCCATGTCCTCCTTGTGCTGAGGGCTCCAGAGCTGGACGCAGGGCTCCAGGGGAGGTCTCCCCAGAGCAGAGCAGAGGGGCACAATCCCCTCCCTCGATGCTGGCCACACTTCTCCTGATGCAGCCCAGAGTATGGTTGGCCTCCTGGGCTGCCAGTGCCCATTGCCGGCTCATGTCCAGCTTTTCATCCACCAGCGCCCCCATGTCCCTCTCAGCAGGGCTGCTCTTGATCCTTTCTTCCCCCAGCCCCAGTATGATCAGGGAAGGCAGAACTGTGGGCTTACCCTGTTGACAAACCCTTCCTCAACGCTTTCCGGTACCAGCCTGCGTGGAAGCCAAGAGTCGGGATGCACCCTGGCGCACGTGCAGCACAGCTATTCCCCAGTTCCCCGCGAGCGGGCTTCCTACCGAGAGATGGAGGTGCAGATAGGAGAGTGCTCCAACCCTAACTCGTTCAGGGCGCGGTATCTTAGATAGCAGACAACAATGCTGGAAATGTCTTTGATCCACACAGCTACAAGCTCAGAAAAAAAACCCCAAGCCTCAAAGGGAACGCAGAGCCTTCTTGGCTCTGCTAACAGGGAAGGAGGTGGCCAGCAAACACCGGTGGTGAGAAGACCCAGTAATGCAAAACTAGACCGTGTTAAGGGAGCCTGCAGACCATCAGTAGATGCGTGCTTGCCTTCCTTAGCGTTAAATAGTTTGTGCTAATAATACCACCTCGCCTCATGCAGATTAAGGCAATTTTACATTAGTAATTAAAGAGAAAACGGTCCCAACAGCACAACGGCATTCGGAATGCACCAAACCTCATTTTGCGTGGAGATGCCAGCCGCAGTGACCCAAGCTTCCTTTGCAACCCCGTGCCTAAGCCGAGGGAAGGGAAGCGAGAGTTATCTCCCGGCAGGCTAATTACTTCTTATTTTTCCAAGATAATATTCCGAGTGTTTGAATACGGCTATTTTTCCTGCTCGTCTGCTGCAGCTATGAAGATTGTGTTACTGTCATATATGAGTTCTTATCTCTTATCTGTATTCTTTTATCTTTGCCACTCATTTAAATGTGTTTAAGGTTCTGAGCAGAGCCTTGTCTCTGCTCCAGAGAGCCGAGTTCCTCTGCACAGCTCCCGCACGCGCGCGGCTCTGGGCCCGTGGTAGGGTCTCAGCAGCTTCTCCACCTGGGATGCGCTCTGAGACCTGCAGCGACTTACTTGCTTTATAAAAACAGGCAGCGGTCTCAGTCCTTCCCTCTGGGACTCTTCCCTGTGCTCTCCAGGCTCTGGCGAGTTGAGGTTTGCACCGAAGCAAGCACTTAGCACGTCTGGACCTGGGCACGGCGCACGGTGCTTGGGCACGGGTGGTCCTGCTGGCTGGGAAAGGAGGATTTTGAGAGGGAGCGGGGCTCAGCCCAAGGCATTTGCAGGGCCAAGGTGCCCGAGCAGTGTTTGCAATAGCAGGGGGGGTAAGGTTCAGCGCCGCGTGCAGGCAGGGGTCGGGGTGTTTTTTGGGGGGGAGGAAGGGGGGGACCAAACCCTCAGGCAGGCTGCAGCCCAAAAGCTGGGTCCAGCCCCGCTCCCTGCCCGCTCACACAACACCCATCTCCATCCGCACCCGTGCGCAGCAAAGCCTCTGGTTGCAAACAACCCCTCCAAGTCTTCGCAATTTCCCTGCTGAGCGCTCTCCTCCTGAGGACTGGGCTCGGCGCTGTCCGGGGGGGTCCGCAGGGGAGGTACAAGCCCATAGCGCCCTGGGCCCGAGCCCCCCGTCCCGTCAGGCCGCTCCCAGCCCGTGCCCC
>NW_009258269.1:2649916-2674683 GCF_000687185.1 Egretta garzetta | reverse complement strand
CCCCTGCCTCGGCAGGCGGGTTTCCCAGTGCTCTCTGATGCCCGTGCTCCGGCAGAGCTGGGGGCTAGAGATCGCACAGGGAACAGATTTGAGGACACTTCGGGTTAGAAACAGGATGGGGTTTTTTTGTTTTTTTGTTTGTTTGTTTTTTTCTCCTCCTTCAAATTAAAAAAATATCCTGTGCATCCATCTAGCCAGCCAAGGGAGGCATTTTGCAGCCGCCATAACAGATTTAGAGCTAGGAACCAGAAGATAAAATAATTTACTAATTGGAAGTGGCACCAAACATTTTGCCTCTTGCCCCTTCTGTGATCTCGGTGGCAAGCGGCTGGTTTGAGGCAGCAAAGGGACAGCCGAGACCAGAGAGGTGGCCGGGGTGCGACTCCAGGAGAGCCACCCTATTGTTTTCCCCGCACCCTGTCACCTTTAATTAATACGAGAGACGCCCATCAAAGGCAGAGCTGGGTGCAAGGCTGAGGAGGAATGACAGGGGTGGTGCAGAGGAATTTCACACAACAGTCCAGGCATTTTCTAGTTCACTGAGTCGTTTTCCCTTTTTTTTTTTTCAGATGGCTTTGCACTTGGCAGACCTCAGCAGCCTGACGCATGGGGAGAGCGCGGCTTTCTCCACAGCCAGAAGAAGCCAAAAGTCTTCATTCACTCATTCACTCATTCATTCGCTCCACAACATACATTTATTTACTCGGGCTGGCACTCTGTGGCAAAGGATGCTGTGACATGTGCTCAGCCAGGGCCAGCAGAGAAGGAGCAGCCATCCGGCACCAGCAGCTGCGGTCACAACAGCCGGTGGCACAGCCACCGTGTCCCCCGTGCCGAGGTGGCCTCTCCAAGCCAGCATGGCAAGCACTGGGCACCCGGGGAGCGAGAGCTTTGGAGCTGGGACTGCCTCCTTGCCTCTACACCACGTCTGGTAGGAGAGCACCGTGGCACTGTCCCCACCGTGACACCCATGCATCCCCACAGAGGTGGCCACCCACCATCCATCACCCTCCTCTGCTGCTCCGTGTGCGTGCAGACCCCTCTGGCCCCTGGCTTTTCCATGAGGACCGACACAAACCTCACCATTGTAAGCATTTAACCAGAGCTTGCTGCCTCGAGGCTGTTGCTTTGTAAGTCCAAGTTCTACCTCAAAAAACTGGCTGCACCCCATTCACAAAGACCTTTCGAGGTGTCTGCTCCAAAGGCGGACCCCCACAACTCACCCGCGTGGTCCCCTGGAGGATGCTCACCAGTGCAGGGAAGGGCAGGCAACAGCAGGACGAGGATGAGCAGGAGATGAAGGAAACGATAGATAGAGCAAGGGGAGGTTTTGCCAGCAGAGATGCAGCTAGAAAGCCTGATGGGGCACACCGTGGGACCCCCTCCTCTGCCTCCCATGTCAGACATCCCAACCCCTGGTCCAAACACCTCCCACAGCCTGCAGGAGCCGAGGCCAGCGTTCCTGGGCACCTCTCGGAGATGCAGAGCAGGAGCACAGCCCAGGTCTGGATCTCAGAAGCATTTCCCAGTCCCTGTTTAGACACAGAAGAGATGAATTGGGTTTGGGGCTCCATGGCATTTTTAGTGAAGCAAAACAGGCAGAGGCTTATCCCTTCCCCTTTGAGAGGGAAGCCATGAGAAATCCTTGCAGAAGGCTCACCCACAAGGTGGCCCAACCTGGCATTCTTCTGGTTCGCGACAGCATGGTGTGGCGTTAATCAAAATTCAGGCCATCACCTGCTCCGACTCCCACGCCTCTCCACCCAGCTAGCGTTCCTGTAGACACGCCGCTCTCGATGGATAAATACTTGTCTTAAGTTGCCATCTAGGGGAGCAGCAAAAGTCAGTTGCTTGGAGGTAGGTTATGAAACGGAGCACGCAGAAAGCCTTGAGGTGCTTTACGCTCAGAGGGAAGCTGCTGCCACGTAAACAGCAACAAAGAATGAAGATGAAGTTACTTAAAATGCCTGAAATCTAGCGCTGCAGCGTAATTACAAACAAAATGCCTTTGCTTCGAAAGCCTGAGAAAGCGCAGGGAAACGCAGGCTTGGTGAACTCTTACAGGGCGCGTCTGGCGGCGAGAGGAGGATGCTCTGGGCAGCGTTTTCCCCCGGGAAAGGACTGGGTTTAGGGTCCAATAGAGGGAAATATATGGATGCAGGAATAGAAAACCTTCTGAAGGGTCTCCTGAGATCTCCCCCCTGCCTTCCAGGCTGAGACCGGCATTGCTGCTGGGGGGGCAGAGCAGCTCGGGGCACACCGGGAGCCAGGGCAGCAGGACACGCTCTCGCTGCCGTGTTTACCGGGAGAGCTTTCCCCAGGATCACCTCAGCCACGACCAGGAGGGGAGCATTGGCACAGGTTTTTATACAGAGGCATTTTGTTTTGTTAAAAGGGGATGATAAAAAAAAAAAAAAAAAAAAGAGATTAGATCAATGTATCAAAGTGAGATCTCCAGCGAGGCTAAATCCCGGTTAAACCCAGATAGGGACAGGATGGAAACAAATTCTGCAGGCCTCAGAAGAGCAGAGGGGGGGAAAAAATACAGGGAAGGAGAGACAATAGCATGGGGAAAAAATGGGTGATGGTGGATGGGCTGTGCTGCTGCCTCCCGGAGCCGGGGTCCTTCCCTGGGTCCCAGGCTCCTGGAGCAGGCTGCCCAGCTGCAGTTCTTCAGTGGAAACCGCTCCGAGCTCTGCAGACAAAAGGTTCCCTCTCCCTGCATTTCTGAAGTGCTTATCGCAGTGGTGTCTCTCCGCTCGGAGCCCTTTCCTAGAGAAGGGCAGAGTGTTTCTATTGTTGTTATACAAATAGCTTCCCCTGCCAGTTCCTTTCCTTCCAGGCTACTGAGTGGAGCTTGGCTCGGCTCCCTCTGGACTAATTTGATGAGAGATAATTATCTTGTTAATATCATCTTATTTTCCTAAGTCCCAGCCTCTCTTTTATTAATTCTGTCAGTTCCTGGTTGTGTTGCTCTTAGGTCCGTGTCTTTTCAAAACAGTATAACAGGCACTTATGGGAGAAAGTCATGAAAAGAACAGCTTAGCTTGGAGAATGTCAACACTGACATTTTGCACAGTGGAGATTTTTATTCTGTTCCTCCTCACAGAGCTGGGCCCCGTGGGAACCGCTCGGACGCTGCCTGTCTATGGGTGGGACGCAGCCACAGCAGGAGATGCTCAGGACCTAGGTCCCCCTCGTAGAATCGTTCAGGTTGGAAAAGACCTTTAAGATCTTATCAGGTCCAAGTTACCCTCACCCTGCCATGCAGAGGAGGAAGAGCAGGAAGGCTGGGTGCTCTACAGCTCTACGGGGCAGGGAGATGCCTCAGGACACGCAAAAACAAGGTGCCCCTGGCCAGCGTCCCTTCTGCGCCCCCTCTTTGAGCTGAACCAGCTGAACGCACCAGGCAAGGGGCAGCAGATGGGAAAGGCAGCATGGATATGGGTTGCTTTAAACGGAAGGCTTGGTTTCGGCTATCCAAACAGCTGCCGGCGAGCACAAGGATGCGGCTAACATGCCTGTCCTGCCACGGGGTAGCTGACCCCAAGTCAGGGGAAGCCTAGGCAGGGAGATGGTACAGGCAGTGGAGCAGCCACCCCAGGGTGCCCACAAAATGCTTCGAAAGTTCTTTCAGACCTCATTATCCTTTGCAAGAACATTTATGGTTATTCTTAACATTAACAGTGCAATTGTATTATCTCATATAATCATACGACATGACTCATTACGAAGCCGTAGCCTGGAACGCCAGTGGATGCCCCAGAGCCCTGTCCCTCTGCCCTTGCCCTGCGCTCACCAGCAGGCACGCCAAGGAGGATCCCATCTCCCCTGGCCGCACACCCCACCACCCTCCCGACACGACACCTACCTGCAACCCTCGCCACCAAGGGAACATTTTGTGGGGCTGCTGATACCCTGGGCAGGCCCTGAAGGAGACCCAAAGGCTGCCCAGATCCCCCCAGGGTGCCCAGCTCTGCAGGACTGAGGAACTCTGGGGCTCTGATAGGACAAAAAGAGAAATTTTAGCATCAGATTGAAGTCGGGAGAGGTTTAGTGGTGGGATGGCAGGGTTAGGGGAATGGTTGGACTTGATGATCTGAAAGGGCTTTTCCAACCCAAACAATTCTGTGATTCTATCTTCCCGGTTGGGGCAAATTGAACAGGATTTTGAGTAAGACCTGATTTTGTAGCAGACGTGCCAGCTTTCTCCCAGTCTCACTTCAGGTACCTAAGACTTCTCCCCCCCGCCCCCCCCCGCCCTTTCATCTGGGCCTCAATCCCTGTAAAACAAAGCACTTGCGCAAATGCTCCAGCCTAACGATAGGTTTAAAGTTAAGTACATTCTCAAGCAATTTTCTGAATCAGGACATAAATGCAAACCTCTCTGACTTGCCTTTTCTTCAATAACATAGATATCAAACTCATTCAAGAGAGAGCGAGAGCAAATGAGTGGGTCGGGCAGACTTCCTCGCTGCTAGAAACCGAATTACATTAAGCCTGCTCCTGACTGCTTGCAGGAAGGAGCTTTTTTTGTTCTAGTTTGTACAAGTGCTCACACTGTGCTTGTCACTGTAGCATCCAAGAGCTTGCCAGCATTGCATTAAACAATGTGACTAATATCTGCAGCATGCTCATAAGCTGCGGATTTCAAGTCCAGAGCTTAGGCTCATTTATTCAAGGGACCAAACTCATTCAGTGACGGAGTAAGGAAGTGTGTTCTCAGTAGCGGCAGATGTACTTACAGCATTTAATCATGCAGCCAAGAAGAATCCCATTCTTTAGCTGGTATGTCATAGCCCACGGTGGAATGTCCTTTAACCGAGTCCTTTGCTGTTCCACATGGGCTGAGGTCACCCTACAGGCTCCGCTGTGCCGAGGGAAACTGATTAATAAGCCATTAGAAATAAAGTCATAAAAATGATTCAATACTTCAAGTCATATTGTGAGAAGGCTCGGGGGGTTGAAACATTCAGATAAACAGCCTTAAGTCAATAGTTTGGCCATCTCCATGGTGAAAGAAGGTAAAGAGGAAAAGAAAGATGAAAGGAGATACGGTAAGACGACGGGCAGGGCAGAACAACAGAGTAAAAAGGGTGAGAAACAAAATAAGATGATGGATGGTTTCTCTGATTCCCCAGTGGGTAGAGGCACGGAGGGAACCACAGCTTGGCTGTTCTTTGCTCTCCAAGCGTGTTGGTGAGGCCTCTCAGGAAGGCTTGCTCCGTTTGCCTGCTAACGGTCGCCCCCCCCGCCCCGGGATGCGGGGTCTGCTGCTCAGCTCCAGCAGGTCAAGAGAGGCTCGCGCTCAAGGAGAAGCAGATCTTGCACCTTGCCATTGATGAGGCCATTAAGAGCCCTGGCAGAAAGGATACATCTCCATACCATTGCAGCATAACAGACATTAATTGCTTATACCAAAACATTTAAAATAGGCTAGGGGATGTGAGGAAAGAAAGCAGAATTTGGACTCCTGGCTCCCTTGTAGTTTACTGAAGCAACGCAGCACACATACTTTGATCTGATGCCCCTGGAGATGGTGTTTGCACAAGTCAGGCGTGGTACCTCAGCCATTGCCACCGCGCTTCGGCAGGGGTGACATGACAGCCTCATCTGCTTAGCCCTCACAAGCAGAGGGAGCCTCGGCAACACCTCCCATCCAGGATGGAGAACTGCTGGCTGGGTTACAGCAGACCAGGCGAGATGCTGAAGACTTGCAACGCTCCAAGCTGAAATCATCAGAGCTCTTAAGTTTTTAGTTTGCCCTGCAGCTTTCACCCAGAACGGGAAGGCGGTTTCATGAGTTTCGCTGCCCCAACGTTTCTCAAGAACTCGCGTCCCCTCCACCCTCCACCCCAGAACTCACCTTCGCTGCGAAGCAAACAGGAGCCTTGGGAGCACCAAGGCAGGGGATGGTGGCTCCAGACCGGCCAAGCATCCTACAGCTGGGGATCCTTGGTTAACCCCCCCCGCAGTCCCAGCCTCCCCTCCCCCCATGCCTCACAGGGATACGAGGCTTGTCCCCGCTCTGGCAGGGACATGGCACAGGACCAGGTAGGGTGTGGCTGCTGGCCATCACGGCCAATACACCCCCTAAGTATAGAGCAAAACATGCAAAGAGCAGCGAGGTTACCGAATCGAGAGCTCGAATGAGGCTGCCTGCCCATCAGCGGCACTTCCCGAGTGAGCCCCTGCCTCCTGTTTGGTTTTCTCCTCATTTTTCAGCATGCAGCTTACTGCCTTATCTACTGCCCACCATCCTGGTCATGGAACAAACACAGGGATATGAATGTCCTCATCTGCTTTCCTATGAAACGCATCGCTCTTTTACCCAAGTGCCTCACAGACGTTCGTTTGCACAAGATCCTGTACTGTGAAGGGGTTTATGAAGATTAAATAGATCCATTAGTTTTACATACCCAGTCTGAGACACCTGGTCCCTGTTTTGGTTTTTGTAGGGTTGGGGTTCCCCCCCCCCCTTTTTTTCAAAGTTATGCCAAGGATGCTTATCCATTCGGAGCAAGGTTCCCACTGACTTCAGTTGTAGCGCAACCACTCAGCCTTAAGCAAGCCTAGTAGCAGGGGCTCCAGCCAGATGCCAGGAGAGGAGGGACACATTAGAAGTCACCAGTGAAATACCCGGTGCACAGGACTTGCTGGCTATCAGTCGAGCGCTGTGGCAGAGGCAGGAATAGTATGTAGTTCTCCAGGGCAGCACCCAGTCACTTGAATCTTCCCCTTCCCACAACATCTTGCCTTCTTCCCTAACATTTTCCCAAGTTTTGCAACACATGAAGGGTCCTACAGGCCAGAGGATAAGCCCTTGCCCTCACACCACAGCAGCTGTGTTCCAGGCGTGTTGGATCTAGAGAAGAAAACTACAACCGTACGACAAAACCTTTGTCGCAGCGCTCACCCAGATGCCGGGGAATTTAAGTGGAGCAGATCACCTTGTCCCTTGCGTTCCCCAACTTTCAATGCCTTCTTCTGAAATCTTCATCTTTGTCACTGACATTTTCTGGGGTCTTAAAAAAGAAACTAGCAAAGGAGAACTCAATCACACATCGCCAGATTAATCCCCCCAGCTCGTCTGGGGACTTCTAGACGTGCCACGCTGGGCTGGCTGCTCCTCCTTGCAGGCATCACCTCCCTCTGGAAAGCAGATGCCCCCCAGGGCCCTGCCACATGCTTGGTCATTTCAAAGCCAGCCAATGTGGATACCACACATTTTCCAGAGTCTGCTTCTTGCAAACAGGGTGGTTGAATTAATTCCAGGCAATTTATCACGCAGGCAGCACAGCAGGTGGCAAGTACAACGCTGTAGACCAGTGATCAAAGAGCACCCACTGGGTCTACACGTGCCGGTATCTGAAGAGCCCAGGCATCTCTCCTAATAACATACATTGAAAGTTCCAGCTCCCTGTACAGGGCATCAATCATTTTCCTGTTGGTTATCATTTTCTATCATGTGTCTCTCGTGCATTTTTAATTGGTTAATTACTTTATTCATACACTAAGCACACCCTCAAGCTCCAATTATTATCAGCATTAAGTGCTCGGTTCATCCTATACATCTTTTAAATGCTATATTTGGCTGTTTCCCGGTCCACACTTCCTTCGCATACAATACCGTAGGGGTCCTGCAGATACCTTAGCTGGTCCTTTGACAGCCTATAGCCAGCCTGCTCATTAGTCTATTATCTAGCTGCTTATCAGCCCCACTCCCCAGCTCCTCATTACCGCAGTTGCAATTACAATAGCCAACATTCCTCCTTTCATAGCACCACTTCACTTACAACAGGCCACCGCTATTCAAGTGCTCAGCTCCCCACCGCAACGCTAGGTTGACTTCCCTATACAAGCGGACACCTACCCTGCCTTAATGAACAGCAGAGCTCTTGGTGTTGTTTGTTCACACTTCACTGTGGGCATTGTGTGGTGGATCTTCGGTTAAAGGCAATGGCTGGGCCCCAGGGGGGAAATCCAACCCTTTCCTCATCCTTGCTGCTCCCTGCTTAGTTTGGAAAAGAATTGAAATCCGCTGCTTTCTCCAGGGCAGCTGAGCGCCTTCATCTGGAGGAAGCTTCCAGAGGTCAGGGTGGGCTGACCAGGAGCAACAGGGACCCTAAAACACAAGGACAAACTGGGAGGCTGTTGGAGCAGCAGAGGCTGCCTGCCCAGACACTGGGGCCTAGGGTTGGGTTGGGTTTGGCTCCTCTATGCCACCTACCTCTTCTCCCCACTGGAAGAACTGCCTTGTTGCATGGGAGGATGGGGGAGCAGCATTGAACTTCCACCACCTTTTGACATGTTCAGTGCACCCGCTGGTACGTCTGCAAACTCACTGTATGTTTATTCCAGCCTAGCATCATCAGGTTGAGCAAGACTTGACTGAAGATGCCCTTTTACTTCTACAGGATTAGCTTCACCGAGCTCATGGCCGCACAGGCAGGAGAGCGATGCAAGTGCCAACTGAAGATGCCCTTTTACTTCTACAGGATTAGCCTCACCGAGCTCATGGCAGGAGAATGATGCAAGTGCCGTAGCAGGAGTGTGCAGTCAGAGGTAGGGGAAAAGGTACCAGGACCCTTTTGGTGCTAGATCAGAAAACAAATTGCAAGATGTGCTGTCTGACCCAGAGACCTGCTCCCGGACAGTTCAGCGCCGAGGTCAGCCCCAGCACTCCCAACCCTGTTGGTACTGATTGAATTTTACAGGCAGTGGCACACCCAGCGCCACGCCAGCCTGCAGAAAGCACCCAAACACTGTCTTGAAGGTTGTCCAGGCAAGGGCCAAGGGGACTTTCACCCTTTAGAGGTGCCACCACAGGAGGGAGGACCAGTCTGGTGGCCAAGCAGAGGCCAGCACCCATCTGCAGGCCCCAAACGCCACGGCCACACTAACTGTGGCAGCAAGCACAATGCACAGGCGTGATGAGAAGGAAAGGATGACTTGGACATTCAGAGCATGGCTTGGCACAGAACCATGCTGGGGAGAGCACAAGACGAGCCTGGAAGATGATTGTGCGCCCAAGGGTGGCTTAAGTCATCTGGGCTCTGTCCCCACCAGGGACTGCAGAGCTGGACCAGCAAGGTGCTGACCTTGGGCAGCTACCTGCATGCAGACCTGCACTCGGCTGGCTTGGCTCTCTTGCAGTGCCCTGGGAAGGAGGATCCAGAGCAGAAGGAAGCAGGGTGCCTGTCCCCAGCCCCGCAAGGTTGCCTTCCCTACCCCGATGTGCTTCTCCAGTGTCTGGCCCAGGCTCAGTCTGCAGGCTCCAACACGCTGCTGCGAGCTGCAGGAGTTGTGAAGCTGCCCCTGCTCATGGATTTGGTCTGCAAGAACAGAGCAGGACTCCCACATAGAGCACTGGGGAATGAACAATGGTTGGAGGGGCTCTTCAGCATGTTCCCACCCTGCCACCCACCAGAGTTTCTGCACATGCACTCCTAGAGATCTACCCTCAGATTCTGAGTAAGGCAAAAAAAGCACATCAGGCTTGCTCCCATCCCGTCCCCTCGCCTGCAGCTCCTGGCTTGCAGGACACATCCCAGCAAGCCAGTTTGCTTTGACTCCCCCCACTCTTCCTCCTGCTGGCTGGGAGCTCAGGACCCACCACACACAGCAGTGCCCTGCTCCTTCCCAACGGGCTTGGCAAGGCTGTGCCTGCAAAGCCAAACCTCGGGCTGCAGGCAGGGTCAGCTAGGGCTCTGGATATAGTAGGTCCTCTGACCTTTCCCATGGCTCCACCGCTGATCCCAAAATACAGCAGTCCCCACCCAACTGGGGAGGCAGGCTAGCACGGAGGGGCTATTTTACGTATTTAAAGCTCTGACTTCTATGCCTGCACTATAATCCTGCGTGCAATATTAATTATCCAGCTAGCACTGTTGCCATGACACTCCTTAAAGCCATCAAAGCCAACATAAGCATATCAGACCCCCACCCCACCCTTCCCATTTGCTCCTGGACTCAGGCAAGGTCCTGACGCCAAGCGTTGGTGGCAGGGGAGGGATGGGTGCCAACCGTCTCAAGGGTTACCTAGCCCTCCGCACAGCGCAAGGAAAGTCCAGATTTGGACTTTTGGAAGTTGTGTCTAATTCCAAAGCTGCATTCCAAGAATGGACTGAATCTAAACATGCCCATTTTTAGGTCAAGCTGCAAAATTACTTTTTCCTTATCAAAACATTGTCGTATCTTTAGAAGCTAAAAGGGATGATTAGAGTTATACGGAGAAAGGAAGAAAGAAATGAAGGGGGGGTGTGTGTGTGCGTGTGCATAAACAGATCCAGAGCCCAGGAAAAAAAAAGAAAAGACACAAATATAAGATCAAAAGAGGATGAGCCAAATTCCAAATAACCTGATGTATGCAGCATTTACATCCCTGAGTGGCTGACACTTAAGCAGCCCCACAGGCAGCAACAGAACAGATCTGGGTCTTCCCCCCTCCCACCAGGAGCACAGCCCAAATACTGACAGTAACTCGCTTTATACCTCCAAAACCTGGGAGAAGGTCAATCATATTTAACTGGAAACAAGGGCAGGAGCAGGTGTTTACTGGTTAAGGGTTTGTGCTGGGGAAATCCTTTCTTTTTTCCCAAAAGCCAGAACCATTTTCCCTTTGGTGTAGAAGCACTGGTGGGAGTCCCCACAGTCCATGGACCTCTCATTTGCAGGGTCCATGGCCAGCACTGGCAAGGTCCCCACAAGCTTGGCCGGATGCAAAGCCAGTCCTGGAGGACTGGTTTTGGCCACACCGTGTTTCCACGGATCAGTCCCCCACATGTGCACAGCCTGAGGTTCCATCTTTGGTCTGAGGGACAGGGCAAGCTTATTCTGGAGGAGCTGGGCTCTCATCTACAGGCTACTTCTGTAGAGCAAGGTGGTCCTTCCACAATACAGAATGCATCTTGTTCAACTCCCTCCCACAGCTCAGCAACGCCTACGGATATTGCCAGAAAGCTGCAGAGAGCCCTGAAACTGGGTGATAAAGGAGCTCCCCTCACCCATCCCGGTCACCCAGGGCCCTATTCCCAGCTCTCATGCTGCAGACTAGCAGTCAAAGAAAGAAAAAACCCATCAGGCAAAAGGAGGTCACAGGCATGGATGGGAAGGATATATTCCAGGTAATGGTCTGCTCCTCCTGGGAAGTCACTGATGCCTATGCTCTGGCAGCATGTTCCCTGGGGGCTCATCAGTCAGAAAAGCCAGGGCACCCATAAGCTACAGACACCCCAATGGGTTTTTTTTTGTCACACACATCGGTCCTGCATGCTAGGGGATGTGCTGCACAGCTGAGCCTGGGGCTAAAGGCAAGAGTACTGGGGAGAAGACCCACTCTGGAGGCACAGCTCTGCTTGCTTCCCCTGTCTCATTGCCCCTTCAGGATACCCCCCACCTTCCTCCTGAAGGAGCTGGAGGATGCTCACCAGTGCTCCGGCTCTCCACGTAACACAAGAGCTTCCCCAAAAGCCTTGGAGGTGGCCCTTGGCGTGAAGGAGCAGCAAGAACAGGGCTGCTCCGGAGCGAGGGGGAAGGCAGCGGCAGGGCAGCATCCCTCCACAACCAGACAGGAGTAGGCTGGCGATAAAGACAGGTCCATCAGCAGTCCCAGAGAAGATGAAAGGTCAGGTCTGGGGTTCAGCCAGAAAGAGCAGTCAGGACTAGGAGCAAAACCATCCCCAACACAGCTGAGACTAACCCTTCAGGCCTGAATTTAAATGGAGCTGCTGGACGTGTGGGTGAGGAGCCCAGGTGGGGCCAGTTGGGCAATTAAAGGCAATTGGTGCCCCCAGGTCCCTGACACCCAGGCTATGCCAGCTGTAGAAACTGCTTTTTCCCAGCAGGAGTAGGGGTGCCCCTGGGTCTGGGAGAGGAGCGTTGCCTGCAGATGGGTGGCAGAGCACTGCGGGTGGGTTGCACCGTGTCCCCGAGCATCCCTTCGCAGCGCTGGCCCCAGTGCTCGGCTCCGTCCCCCGGCTCCGTCCCCCTCTGTGCACGCTGGGATGGAGCCCTGCCCTCCTTTCTCTGGGTTATGGCACTATCAGCCCCCGGCGGTCCACGCAGGGGTGGGGTTGGGCTGTAGGGTTGGACAGGCATTGCTGCACAAGACCAGCCCGTCTAAGGTGTCCTGCAAAAGCCCTGGCCGGGGGCAAGGGCAGGCACCCGCTGCCCGGGGTGGTGGGGCATTAGGTGGTCTTCCCACATTTGCTGTAAGCATTTCCCTGTGCAGATCCCTTCCAGCCCCCCCAGGCAGGGAGGGTAACATGGCTGAGGGAGCAGGAGTACCGTGCTTTGCCCCATACTTTATTTTAAGGCTCTTTTTAGGCTCTCTCCCTGACTTAGTCCCCAGCACCCTATATTTTATGGTGCCAAGATGCCACGTTGTCCCACTGCAGGAGGTTAGCAGGTCAACACAACAGCAAAATACTTCTCTGAGAACTCATGAGACGTTGTCCCCGAAGGGTAAACCTTTCCTTTATTCCTCCGAAGGTTTGCCTTACCTCCTCTGTCCGCATCTGGGTGCGTGTTCCCAGCTAGGGATGGGGAGCAACGAGCTGGGGAGCAAGGAGCTGCGGATCAAGGAGCTGTGAAGCAAGGAGCTGCAAAGCAAGGAGCTGCTTCATTTACTGTAGAAGGAGATATGAGTGGATCTTTTACTTCTGCTTATGAAATCCCATTTATGACAATATTCACACCTACAAGCAGCTGGCACCCTTCTTCGTATGCCAGAGGCTCTACTGGTGATGAGTTTCTGGCTAGGAGCATTACCACTCACGACTGATATGTTAATGCAATTAGAGGCAGTGCCAAGTGCAAAGCAGTATTTGTCCTGATATTATTGGTGATAAAAGAGCCTCCTGTGTGAGAAGCAAGTCCATTTCCAATCCATCTGTATCTATATCTAAAAAAGCTTTCATTTTCCCGAGCGCTGCAGCAGATTCTCGT
Organism: Egretta garzetta; assembly: GCF_000687185.1. Lineage (NCBI taxonomy): Eukaryota > Metazoa > Chordata > Aves > Pelecaniformes > Ardeidae > Egretta > Egretta garzetta. The sequence continues at coordinate 2,661,735 of NW_009258269.1, read as the reverse complement.
GATAAATTGCTGCCATATCTTAGCTCCCAACCACATTACATCCTATTCAAATCCCCTTCATTATAACAAGAAGCCATATGACACCAAAAGCTTGTCTCAGGAATTTATGACACAGTGGAGACTCTTAGATCCACTAAACCCCATTAAAACCGTCTCCCTTATAAAACATACACCTTATTATGCACTTCAGTGGCGGGCAGCAGGTTGCCTTCTGCCAGGGCCCTTATTACCCGTGCGAGGGAGGCGCGAGGGGCGCCGGCAAACAATCCTGGCCCCGCCGAAAGCGTGGGGCCGGCGCCGCCTCCGCGCCTCCCGCCTGGCGCATGTCGGGTTGTGTCAGGTCTCTTTCTGACACAAAGCCTCAAAAACATGGATTTGGGGTGGAATGAGATGTTGCATTAAATCTGAAATGAAGCGCTGTGGTTTGTTTTGTTTAAAGGCATTTAATTGACATACATTTGCTCTTGAAATGTCTTTAAAAACTGTGACCTGGGATTTGAACAGTGGAGCACCGATGCTCGCTGATCTCCTGATCTCTCCTTCCAGACGTGCTCTCCGCTTGCAAACATGCGCTGCTTCAGCCTTCGTTTCACAGAGTAATTTCTGTTCCCAGCACTGGGGCCTGGATGTGATGGTAGCACCTTCCTGAGCCGGGGAAGCGGGACAGGAGGGCTGATGGAGGTCGCTTTGCAGGTTCAAGCCTCTCTGACCACCCCCATCCCACCCCCACAGCCCCCGCGCAGCTCACACCACCCGTGCTCAGCTCCTGCTGGAGAAGCCAAGGCCACCAGGCAGTATCAAGGAGCATGAAGCAGCCCTCCTGCAACCGCACGGCAGCCAGGCAGGGCTGGGTTGGAGGCTAAGTTTCTTCTGCATCGAGATCTCCTTCCTCTTTGGGCAGCTCCTCTTTGGGCGAGTCCCCACCCCAGGGGGGATTTAACAGCTGGGCAGGGGCGGTGCTTGGGGCCAGGGTTTGGGAGTGGGATGGCAGGGGTAGGGGAACGGTTGGGCTGGGGGAGCTTAAAGGGCTTTTCCAACCCAAACAATGCTGTGATTCTATTCCTCATCCCGCCGGACATGTGAGCAGCCCAGGAGGCATTACTAGGACAGATGACCCTTTCGAGCTGGGAGGATATGGCATCCCTCATCCCCAAGAAAGGGATTTTGTTTTTCTCCTGCACTGCATTGATTCTCTCCCCCCACACTTTTCCCCTCCCAGCTTTCGCACGGAGCACCAGGCTGTGCCCTTCAGGAGTCCAGGTGGCAGCTCCTGTCTGCTCAGCGTGCTGCTCGTTAAACTGGGTAAATATGTTTGTGTTTTCCTCTTTTTACCCCTCGTTTAGTCTCATCTGACTGTATTGTTTACTGTACTGGATTATGCAAATCCAAATATAACCAATATTGAAAACAGGAAGGTAAGCAAAGCTCGTGCCCGCTCTTCTGGACCACGCCAAGGACAGGAGCGCAGGCTCCCACCGCGCCAGGATGGAGTCACCTCTGTGCAGCTACCAAGCGCGATGCAGGGGCAGGTTTGTCCCCCTGGGACTGATCCAGCCTCCTACCAGCACCGACTCTGAGCCCCCAATCAGCCAAAGCGGGATGCATGGACCCGATCACGAGCACCCTGCTGCGGGGCCAGCACGCTCATCGCGGTCCTGCGGCTGCTTCCCCAAGGTCTGGATGCTCGAGGGTCCTTCTGGGAGTGTGCAATGGATGCAGCCGTGCTCAGCACGGGGATGGCTTAGGATGGCTGTGCTAAGCCCCCTTGAAGAAGGGGGATCTGGCTGGGGGACAGGATTAATGTTGCTTTGGGGTGGGTGATTGTGTGGCGGGGGTGCCAGAGAGGCAGGCAGGCCGGTAAAATCCCGGAGCAGAGATGAACAGGGAGAAGCAGGAGCTCTGGCTGGATCACATGCACACGCGTGGAATTGGAGAAGAACTTGATGCAGAGCTATCGCATGCAGTGGAGTAATCTGTAAATAACTCAAGGTAACTCAAGTGCAGCTAGACATGTTCATGGGGCTTTTAAAGTCATGTAGATCAAGATGAGCAAATGTCTCTGTGACAGGGTGTCACGGGTTATTGATGCTGAGGCCAGAAAGGCTACTCTGTCCTCCTTCATCACCAAGGCCAGATAGTTTTACCAAGTGATTCCTGTGTCAAACCTATAATTTCTGGCTGAGTTAGGGCAGCTCTTTTAGAAAGACATCCAATTTCAAGTTAAAAAAGCCTCCAAGTGAGGAAGAATCAACCACCTCCTCCGTACCTTGTGTAACGGCCAATTCCCTCCACTGTTGGAATGTGTCTTCTTTTCAGGTCAAATTTGTCTAATTTCAGCTTCCAGCCACCAGATATCGTTACGTCTTTGATCGCCTGATTAAAGTGCTTTCTGCTCTTAAATACATTCTCTTCTGCCGGGTACTTCCAGACTTGTGTCAAGTCACTCTTCAAAGTGCTTTTCGTTAAACCTTTCATTAGAAAACAAGAGGTTGGGGGTTTTTTGTTTCAGAGTTTCACTAACTTTGTAGCTCTTTCTTGGATTCTTGCCATGTTTTCATGATGTGTGACCCTGGAACTGGGTGCCGAGCGCACTGGTGCTCTCCTTAAAGCAATGCACAGTCCCATATGAATGTGAAGCCAGCGCGTGTTGCTCTTTGTCGATCCCCCCGTTAGGGATTTCAAGCTCAGAAGGTTTCCACCTAATTCCACTGTGGTTTCCTAATCCATGCTCTCCACAACAGTCCCATCTTGTATATATATCTTTGTTCCTAGACACGTGGATCTCCATTTCGTTGTACCAAAAATTCAGACTTCTGGAACATATCCAGCCTACCAAGGCCGCCTTGGCGATAGTCATCTTCCTGCTGGGTTTTATATCCTTTTTAATTCTTATCTCTGAAGACTGTACACTCTCTCCCAGTCATTGGTAACTACTGGGCTGTTGGCTTTCTTCAGGAAGACCTAGCACTGATCTGGTGATTTCCCATGGAAACCACTGAGGGTGGTCTCCACAGTCCCCAAGTGGTGGGGAATTCCCCACCACCCAGCAGTACCTTTGGAATTACGCTTCACCCATCAACACTGCCAGAACTTCCCGCAGCGTCTGCATGGACAAAGAACTGAGCTGGTTGACTGAATGGAAACCGGTGTTCGGAGAGAGGGGTGGATGTGCGTGCACAAGTCCTGTACCAGAAGGAATCTGAAATGTGGCTGTGGTTTGCCTTGGACCTGGAAATTGCTCCCAGGGTCTGTAGGACAGATGTAGGTTTTTAATTACAATTCAGGAAAGCAAAAGGTAGAGGCTCTAACGAAGGATGGGAGAGGCATACAAATAAGGGCTGGCAAGTTTGTCTGGGAAAGAAACAGCTCAATCTGAGCTGGCTGTTCCTAAGTTACCTACCAATGCAGAGCCGGGGAAGGGGAGCGTGCAGTCAGCGCACACCCCGGAAAATCCTGTGGCAGCTTAGGAGGCAGTAGCAGAAACGAGATGCAATCCCACAGCATCACTGAAATCCCCAGGGGGTTATGGAGAAGGTGGAGGAACACTCTTCTGGAGGTGCACAACAAAGTTCAGGAGGCAACAGGCACAAGGTTGCAAGGGAAATCCCAACCAAACACGAGGAAAAGGCAGGCCAGGCACGAGGCCGATGGCCCAAAGCAGTGGAGGGATCTTCAACCTTGTGGGTGTTCAAAATCCAGCAGGGCAACGCCTTGAGCAACCTTGATTTTGGAACTGACCCTGCTTTGAGCAGAAGGACGGACTGGAGAACTCTTGAGATCTCTTTCAAACGAAATAATTTTGCAATCTGACAGCGGTTTCAGGAACAGCTTCTTCAGCAGTCTTCATAATAGCGGCACTACACGGGCCAGCGACGCGCTGAAGTGCAAACCAGATTACTCATGCGTCGCTCCGGATATTCATTACATATTCTGTCAGGCATTTTAAGATCCTGTGCTGCCATAGAAAATAGACTTAATGATGGACTCCAAAGCATCCTGCCACCGCTTGCTTCTCCAGTCCTGCAGCTGCTCTTCCAAACTGGGCGCCCCGCAACGCAGACGGCTTGCACAATGAACTCCGCTGCCTTCAAAAATGCATCCACCCACTGAATCTGATGCAGAAATTTTGTGTTTATGGATAAAAAATTCAACCATCTCCATTTTTTTTTTTTTATTTTGTATTAGATTGGTTCTGTTGCCACTCCAAAACTCTCGGCTAAAGGTTGCTGGATCACTCCAGCATTGCCCCAAATGGCTGGAACAGCTCAGCTCCCCTAGGGAAGCAGTTTGCAACAAGAAAATAAAAAAAAACCCAAACAAACCAACCCAGAAGCTGATGATTTTCCCGAAATGGCTGCTGGTGGTGGAAGTTAATTTGTCATTGTTATCCGGCGGAGCCTGCATCCCTTCAGGTGACTAGGGGCATCTCAAGGCAACCCCGCAGAAAAACCGAGTTCCCGATTCTAAAATGTTCCCGCTCTGGAAAGATTAAAACAATACCATCTTAAGCCCGCAAGCTTAAAACCTGAAGCGGTGGGGGGGGGGGGGGGGGGAAGACTCTGCAGCGGAGCAGGCAGCCCTGCTAATGATGTCAGTAAATTGGATCAGAAGGATTCTCTCATTTTGGGAAGAGAGCTGTAATAGCGCGGGCTATTCTCGCTGGCACTAAACTCATTAGTTTGTTTACTGGGTGCCTTCCTGCATCGCTCTCCGATATGCTGAAAATCTTATTTTCCCTTTGATATTTCGAGTCAGAAAGAGCAGGGAGAAGTCAGAGATTTCCGGTGACATCTGATCCTTTGCATGGGTTTGGTTTGTTGTTGTTTCTTTTTTTCATAGGGTGCTTGTTAAGGCTCTGCTCCTGGCAGAGGCAGCGCTCGGGGAACCTCATCGTTCCTGAGTAGGATGCGTGTGACGGTGGCTGGGGCTGAGTGACGGTGCTGGGGACAAGGGTGGCAGGCCTGGGGATAAGTGCCGGTGGGCAAAAGAAGGGAAATGGCATGTTTTGGCTGTGCGGTGGCCGCGGGGAGGTGCGGAGGGCTGGGTGAGAGCATCCTGGCTTGTATCAGGACTGGTGTGGCCAGCAGGAGTAGGGAAGTGATCGTGCCCCTTGTGCTGGGCACTGGGGAGGCCGCACCTTGAATCGTGTGTTCAGTTTTGGGCCCCTCACTGCCAGAAAGACGTTACGTTGCTGGAGCATGTCAGGAGGAGAGCCACAAAGCTGGGGAGGGGTCTGGAGCCCCTACAACTGCCTGAGAGGAGGGGGGAGCCGGGGGGGTCGGGCTCTGCTCCCAGGGAAGGGGCGATGGGACGAGGGGCACCGGCCTCAAGTTGTGCCAGGGCAGGGTGAGGTTGGCCATGGGGAACAATTCCTTCCCCTTGGGGCTGTCAGGCACTGGGAGGGGCTGCCCAGGGAAGGGGTCGAGTCCCCGGCCCTGGGGGGATTTAACAGCCGGGCAGAGGCAGTGCTGAGGGGCAGCGTTTGGGGGTGGGATGGCAGGGGTAGGGGAACGGTTGGGCTGGGTGATCCTAAAGGGCTTTTCCAACCCAAACGATTCTATGGTTCTATGATTCTGTGACTCTATGATTCTATACCTGCCCGCAGGAGGTGGTGGCTGGGGAACCGCTAGGCAGGAGCCTGCTGGAGAGGGGACCCTCCTCTGAGGGCACCCAGAGGCCAAGGGTGAGGCTTCAGATGGCCTCGGGTGAGAGGCACCAGGGCTGAGAGAGCTGGGATGGGGAGAACTTTGGCTCTGCGGGGCCGGGCTGTGCTGCGCCCCAGCCTCCCGCTCTCCGCTCCAGCCGTGACACCTCCGAGGCAGGCAGGCAGCATCAGCGCCCACCGCCTGCCACCGGGAAGCCTTATCTGCCTCTGTCAGCCTCCGGTTTGGTGGTCTCCCAGTACATCACCACCTTCCCCATTTCTCATTCCGCTCTGCAGCACGGGGTGGGAGCTGCCTGTGCCAGCCGCGGCGGTGGCAGCAGGCAGGAGCTCGTCTCCAGCTGCAGGGGCGGCAGGACTCACTGTCCCAGGAGCTGGCTCCGTGACACAACATTTTTTCCATCCTTTTATTCAAACCTGGATGCCTGGGCAGGAATTTGGTGGTGTTCCAGCACTCAGAAATAGTTCTGGCCCCTGCGGGTGCTCCAAACCGGTAGACGCTCAGTCCTGAGGACACTGCAGTGAATGAGCGTCACCCAACGGCAGTTGCCCATCCCTGAAGGGCCTCTGGTTGGGCTGTGGCTCATGCCACCTTACGTGAAAGAAGCTTTGGGATGGACCCAGATGCCAAGTGCCGCAGGTCCTTGCTCTGGGAGGCTGAGCCCTTCTCACCGTGGGGCAGGAGCGGGGCAAGTGATTGAAGCAGTTCTGGCCACCCCATCAGCATGAGGATGACTTCTCTGCTCCATGCCCAGGAGCCCTGGCACCTCTCTGCACCAGGAAACAAAAAGCCTACTATCACCATCAAATAAATCTCTGAGCTCTGGCAGGCCTGACCACTGTTCCAGGGTGCGGTTTGCACGGGGGTGCGCGATCATGGCACGGCAGCTCTGCGGGGCTCTCCTCCTGCTGGGGCCTCCCAGTGCTCCCAGCTTCAGCAACCCAGTCCTGCTGCCTGCTCTGTGACTCCTTGGTGTATGAGGAGCCTTTCTTTAACAGCTCAGGGGTGCCAGTCTGCGACCAGGGAAGGCAAGGATGTCTGCTGGAGTCCGTGGCACCAGCAAGAGAAGGCACTCCTACCTCTTCTTCCAGTAATAAACCACTGCCTGTCAGGGTGGGGGCTCTGCTGCAGCCATCCCAAGGAGGGTGTGAGGTTAAGCGGCACCACAAGAAGGTGAACGGGATATGCCGAGTGACCTGGGTGGGCTGGAGAGGAGAGGCTCCATCCCACCAGCACCTCCTGGCCCTGGGGAAGCTCCTGTTGGACACCGTGTTGTCTGCAGCTGCAGCAAGTGAGACCCCACACTGAGGGATTTCATGTTTCCTTGGTCTAGGACCACTTTTCTCTTTGGCCTCCTGGGCAAGCTTTCCTCAGGGTCATGCTCAGGAGGGAAGGCTTGCTCCCAGCCTCCACCATGGTTGCATGTGGCCATATAACACAGGCAGCTTGCGAAGTTACTTACTCATCTCATTATAGGAGCATAAACCCTAGGCAGACAAATATAAAGCAAAATAAGGTTTATGCCTCATGGAGAAAGCTTATTGCATCTCCTGAATTGGAATAAAATATCTAGAGGTGAAATACGTTGCTACTATTAGGACAGTGCTCACAGTGGTATGGGAAGGGCTCCCACTGTAACGGTACCAGTAGGGTCAAGGACCAGCCAGCCCCGTGCTGGCACCGGGAGAGCCAGAGGCTGTGGTGTCACCTACAGTGGCAGCGGGACGCGGTCGCGGCAGATGGGTGACGTCGGCTTCCACGGTGATCTGCCTGCCTGCCTCAGTTTCCCCTCAGCTGCCTTTGAACGGCGGCGCTTGCTCCCATGCCGGCAGTTAATGAGATCGTGTCTGAACACAGCTTTGAACACAACTGCCTCTGCGACGTGTAAGTGCTAAGTACTATTAGCAACTAACAGCAGCTCTCCTTCGGTGCAGGGCTCTGCTGACTTTGCCCGAGGCCATTCCAAGCCAGCGAAGCGTCACCCTCAGCAGCACTTACCTGCGCTGTGGCAGCCAGCGCGGCCCGTGAGGCGCTGGGAACCAGCTGGAGACCAAGCTGCCAGCCCAGAACCAAGTGTCCGGCTTTATCCGGGCTGCAGGGTGTTGGTGTAGGAGCTCAGGCTGCCCAGGAGGTTGGAGAGACACCGTCAGCATCAGGCAGGAGGGTGAAGGCAGGCATCCCACCAGCCCAGAGGGACCGGTGGGGGCTGGCACATACAGAGCCCAGGTTGCCAGCCCTTGCTACTGGGGAGGACGTGCTCAACATGCCCTTCTCTGCTGGAGCTGGATCCATCCCCAACGCGGTGCCGAACCAAGAGCGGATGCCCCTAGCTGGGCTGGGCTTTCCCAGCAGCGGCCGGGCACGCCACCCACGTTACACCCACCTCCGCCTCGGCAGCCTTCGTGCCCACCCCTGCCACCGCGCTCTTCTCTGTCCTTCCTCCTCATGCTACCTGGCCGCCTCTGCGCTGGATCCTGCCTGGAGACAGATGATGTGCTGGGCAGGAATGGCAAAGTTTATTAAGTTGGGGTGGGAAGCTCTGGCAGGCTGTGTTCACAACCAGGCTCCCAAAGGCAAGATCATAAAGCATTCAGACACTTGGGATACAGGGCTGATTACCAGCATCTTTCATCATTAAATATTAACACCAAGGCTGCTTAAAGGCCAGTGAAAGAATTATAGAATTTAATACCTATCACGCTCTATCAATAGACCGGGAGAAATATGGTCCTTTCGCCTATGGTTTTTTTTTAATGCTTCAATGTAAACTAGAAGACTGGCAAAATTAAACAGCACAATTCTTGGTTAGGAGCCACTGGGAATTGCAAACAGGGAGCACCAGGGATCAGCCTTGTTTGATATGCTAGGGGAGCGAGCTCATTAAAACATAGGCATTGGTACCAGAAGGAGAGGAAATTAAAGCATAATTTAAGAAAAGAAACCCATCGGCGAAGAGTGGCTCCAGCCCCTAGCACCCCACCGTGTGGCTGGCTGCTCCCCGGGACCCCAGCCAGCCCCAGCCGGGTGGCCTGGGCAGAAGGAGCATTCGCACCCACCTCTGCAAAACTTCCCTGACTGTGCCGAGACCCAGAAACACGGCGTGAAATCCACCCCGGCATCCACATACCCCTTTGCCATCGTGTGCACGTGGGGTGTGATGGCAAGGACACGCGTCTGGGGCTCCCCACCATTGCTCACGGCTCCTTTAGCCAGAGCAGAAAGCTGGCAGCCCCCCCAAAATCCTGGCAGCCCCCTGAAAGACTGTGCTCTGCCTGTTATTATTTTTGCTTCCTTGCCTTGCGTTGTTGCGCTAAGTCATATTAGGAAAAGGGTGCCTGGGTCTGGTGGGGCTTTTGGGGTGCGTGGAATGCGATACTGTGCCCAAAGAATGAGAGGGGGCAGGAGGGCTCAGCCAGAGCACGCTGCCGCCGGGACCCTCCTGCAGCACAGCCACGAGCTGAAAATCCATCGTCCCCGGAGCTGCAGAGCTCCCATGGCAGGACCACACGGGGGCTGCGGGCTCCCGAAGCACCCGTGTCTGCCCCGTGGGGATTGCTCAGCACAGCCCAAATAGCTCAGAAAACGTCACCGGGTGCTAAAGCGCCCGTGCCTTGCTCACGGTCACGTCATGGTCACATTACAAACTGCTCCTGATGTAGTGCTCTGGGAAGAGATTTACAGGACGTGCTGGTGCAGATGCATGTTTTGCACGAAAAAAGAGGGACTCACGACCAGCCGGCTCCCGTCCGACCTCTCCACTGGCAAGCACGGAGCACCCACGGCTTCTCCCACTGCCAGGGCGGGCACAGCCAGGCCTGCCACCGGGCTGCGGTCTCCCCGGGTTGTCCTGTCCTCTGCTTTTCCTCCACCAGCCCTGCCGGTGGCTGCGCAAACATTTCACGCGGCTGAGTCCATCTGCAAGGCTCAAGCTGGAGCGGCATCACTTCATGCCTGTGAGCCAGCACCTCCCTAAGGCTGCCCTGGGGTCAGAGCCTGGCTTTTCCCTGTAGAAAGACAATCCTGGCTCTGTATTTTCCTGGATGGGGACAGTGCCATGCTACTGAGACCATGGTGGCTGCAGTCGGACACGTGGCATCCCTACGGTGGGATGCTCCCTCCAGCTCGGAGGTGGGATGCTACCGCCGTGCTAAGGACACTCTCCCGGCCCACCCCCCCCTTGCCATATGGATAAAGATGACCCAGAAGATTTTTGCTACGCAAAATCAATGCATTTTCCCCGTGTCTTCTATAGAAGCACAGGTCTGGTCTGACTTGCCGAAACCTTGTCAACTCCTGGCCAGTGAGGTGCCCAGCCTGAAGCTGGAGGAGGAAAACCATTAGCAGAGCTGCCACCCTACCAAGCATTTTCCAGGCTTTGGTTCCTTATAGCCACACTTCAATGGGCACTCAGGCACGGGGGCTGCTGCATCAAAACAGCCATGCTCATGCGATGGTAAGCACCACATCAGTATAAACTCAAAATGCCAGCTCATACAAACCGGGAAGTATTGACGGGCCACGTTATCCCCTGCCAAGCGGCACAGACCTGGCACCAAACCCCACCGGGGTTACATGCTCCATATCACACGGGGCAGAAACGCCACCCTGCGCCTGCACCTCTGCTGGAGTGGACTTTACACTACTCCGGCGTGTGTCCCAGGCAGGTAAGGGGCTGAAATACGACTCAAAATATGCACCAATGCTTCAGTTGCAAAGGGAAAAACAGTGGTGTCACCGGAGCTGTGACCGTCCAGTGGTTTCTGGCTCGGGATCTCATTGCTCCGGGACGTGTTCCCTGCAGGGGGCAGGGAGGAAGGCTCCCGGGCTGGTTGGGTCTCTGGTTATTTGCCGGTGCCAAGCCTGACACAGCTCAGAGCGGGTCAGGGCCTTGTGTAACTCATGACAGCCAGTTCAGGGAAGACCTGAGCATCGCCAGGTTGTGATTTTCCATCCTTTCTGCATGCACACAACTGGAAATGAGAGCCCGTGGGCTGCCCAAGCCCAGGGGTGACTGAGACGGGAGCACAGGCACCTGCATGGGTCCCGGCGGCTGGAAAAGGGGGTGCACGCAGGGCGTTAGTCTGGAGAAGCCATAGGAACCTGCAGCTGGGTATCCTTCATTCCCCCAAAGCCCTCTCCCCACCCTCCTTTTCACACCACTGCTGTCATCTCTGGGTTTTTTTCCCCTCTTTATTCATTACTCTTCCCCATTACAGCTCAATAACACGGCTGCCCCGCACCCCCCGTGTGCCGGGCGCTGCCGCAGCTCCCCGGGGCTCCCCCCATCACCCTGAGCTCCCCCAGCCCACCCGAAATCGGGGAAGAAACTGGTTGCGGAGTCAGAAAGGCAAATCCAGACACGACCAACTCCGGGGAGCCTGATTGAAATAACTAATTAGGTTCTCACAGCCGTTTGCTTTGCAGGAGTAAGACTGTATCCCACTCCCTATTTCCTAATGAATCCCGCTCAATGGTTTCTAATGATTTGTTTAAGCGAGTTTGCAGTGTCTCCGGGCTGCAGTGCCAGCATGGCCCTGTGCGGCCTTACCCCAGATGCTGGGGGAAGCTTTTGGTACTCTCTCAAATTTAGCTTTCCCTGCTGGTATGGTTTGTTTTTTTTTTTTTTTATGTTTCCCATCACGGTAGCGCAAATTCCATCTCCTGGCACCATGCAAACCAATCTTCCCCCCTCCCCTGTTTACACGCTTTAGATGCACACAGATGGTTATGATTTTTCCTTCTCTTTTGAGCATCTCTTAGGGAATCTAAATAGGTGAGCTCCTCTCTCCCCGCAACCGGCGCAGCCCCGCAAACGGATGCTGGGGCTCTGGCCTCACGTTTCGCATCCCAGGAGCTGCATTCCCATTACCCGCCAGCGCTCTGACCCCGCAGACATTTATAGATGCAAACATCTTCCCAGCTGCAGGAAGTTGTCCCGAGCTCAGGAGGAACGCCTGTAAATAAAACCATTCCTGTGCAGAAGTATTAGGCATATTTTGATCAAATAATCTATTTTAATTGTGATTTTCAAAGGCAGTCTCTCTGCAGCGATTTTTCTTTTTAAATTATATTGTTTATGGTTCCTTGCTCCATTATCCTGTAGCTGCGTGAAGATAGAGCGGGTTTTCTATCCGTGCTGTTATTTTACTAGTGGCT
>NW_009258269.1:2644387-2649877 GCF_000687185.1 Egretta garzetta | reverse complement strand
TATATACATTTTAATACCCACACTTGAAATTTTCCAGTGTTCTATTCTTCTCCATTGCACGTATCTTTCCCCGGGGAATTGCCGGTGTGGCAATAAATCACTGCTAATTCTCTTCCCTGCTACTCACACCCCTTCTTTATACAAATTTAATTTTTCACACATTCATTTGTATACCGCTTATGAAGAATGCTTTTTTTAAAGAGCTTGGTCTTTTCCTAGTCACCCGATTTTTTTTTTCCCTTCCCTTCCCTTGGAACGAAGGACCCCGACGACTTCGAGCTGCCATTGATTTCACACCCCTCCCTGTCATACTGCAGTGGTTTTCTTTTCTCGGAGATACTTTTGCAGAAGGAAGGGCCCTTTTTTTTTTGTGCTGTTTTTTTTGGTTGTACCTTTAGCATACACAGCTTCTTTGCCCCTTATTTTTCCCTCCAAGTCTTAAGGAATTCCATGCCCTGCCGTTCCGTTTCACACCGAAGTTCTGCAAACCTTGGCTCCTTGGTGCCCGTCCTGCAGTCACACCCTCTGTGTCTTTCCTTCTGGCATCTCTCGTTTGCAGCAGGTCTGTAGGCTGTTGGGACTTAATTACTGTGCCTTTTAAGGTTCCTCTGGGAGCTGTGGCACCAGTGGATCTTAACATCCCACCCGTCACACACTGCCGTTAGTCCTATTGCTTCTGCTACTATGCTGAGTGTGCTACGGGCGGAACAAGCAGCTCCATACAGGTCAGGCGCCTCCCCGATTCGAGCAGTTCAATCTAGGAAATCAAATGCAGGCAATTTGGAACAGGTTGCCCAGAGCGGGGGTGGAGGCCCCATCCCTGGGAACATTCCAGGCCAGGTTGGACGGGGCTGTGAGCAACCTGATGTGGTTCAAGGTGTCCCTGCTCCTGCAGGGGGGTTGGGCTGGGTGACCTCTGGGGGTCCCTTCCAACCCAAAACATTCCCTGATTCTATGATTCAATAATCAAAGGCAGGGATGCTATGCCTGCCTGCTGGAATGGCAAGCGTATTTGCCATTAATAAATTGCCAGCAGGGCTCCTGCTGACTTGGGTGCTGCAGCTCTGGGAGCCGGGGCTACTGTGGGAGGGAGCCACCATGCCCAGCCACTGCTGGGGACTGCTCAGTGCCTCGGGGATGAGTTTTAAAGAGTGTATTTCAACCAGCCTGGCTTTTCTCATGCCAACCAGGGTCCCCATAGCCAGGCCAGCAGAAGCACCTTGCAGCAAGGTTTGCCCTTGGGAGCTTTGGGCGTACGTGCTGCTCCTAACCTGGGTGCCGCTCCTCCTGGCTCAGCTTGGAGAGCAGAGGTGGCCAAATGGTTTTTCAGGGAATAAAAACATTCATGATGCTGCCAGGCCACTTCTTCTGTCTCACTGCGGCACCGCACCCTCCACCAGCCCCAGTGAAAGCAAGCTGCTGCTCAGGGTAGCAGGCGAGCATTTTAAAGCATCAGGGTCACCCAGATTTTTGGTCTATAAGCTCTGCCAAAAAAATTAAATAAATACTAAAGTGCCCTGTGCGGCCTCAGCGCACACGGCAGCTGCTGAAGGAGCCCGCTGTGCGCCGAGGGGCCAAAAAGCACCAGCTCTACGGGAACGTATTTTGGGTTTCCAGACCTGTGCCCACCTGTGCCCCCCCTCTCCCTCCAAGCTGTGGGATGTCTGGAAATCCTGGGAAAATAGGCAAATTTCTTTTTTCCTGGGCAATAGTTCTGTTGAGGTGAAGATGTCCAAGGAAATCCTTGCATGGGATAATTTGAGAGCAGTGAAGCAAGGCAGACTTGTACTGGCTGAGGTTGGCGCCCTGTAATAGAAATCACGGCTGCACAAGAGGGATTTTCAGCAGCAGAAACTGGGGAAAATCCTGTTCCGAGCAATATGGACAGGGCTATTGCCTCTCCCAGCAACATTCACCAAAAATTAGGGGCCAAGGTGAAGAGATGTTAAAGAAGAAGAAATTCCATACAGAGCCCTTCCATCCCTACAAGTGATAAAATAAAATGTGCCGTCAAAGATGAAATGCCGGTTTGAAGAGGCATTCACCCGCACTTCAAGGAGCAGCTCCAATATAGAAAACAAGAAAAGACATTTCTGAGAACTTCAATTAAGTACAAGGTAACTTGGAATCATTCCCATCCATTCCTTAAATTTTCCAGACTATCATTTCTCTTTTATTTTCTGTACGGCTCTCAGAAAGGCTTTGCTACATCAAAGATGCTTTTTGTCTCCTTTGTTCGAACGTATAAATTTGCCTACAAAAATTAGAAATATCATCACCAGTGAGAAATAATTTATTTGTAAAAGGAACTAACTTTTGTTTGAACTAGAGCTGGGAATTGAGATAATGTCTATGAATGTGTGGAATGAATAGATGGAAGGATCTGAATTTATGGAAATTCATGAATTCTCCTTCGCTGATAGCAAAGGACGGTTGGGGCCCACTGCAAGCCAAATGAATATTCAACATCATCTCATTCCCACACAGGAAGGCGAAGAGACAACTGATCTTGTTGCCACTCCAACCAATGGGGCAAACTCATCCAGCTGGTCTGGAGGACCATGGACCACATGAGAGCTGAGCTAAGGCGGATTTGCACCTCCTGCCTGCCTCCAAGGAGCTTTGCTACTTCTCGGATTAGATTTGGATTTATGATCCCACGCCAGGTCCTTATTTTTCTGCTTTAAGTCACATACATAAAGCTCCACGGGAGCATCCGTAATTATGCTTATCACCCGGAGGTCACCCTTAGATGTATTTTCTAGATCTTCAATCTCCCTCTAAAGTAAGATGTTTTTCTTAATCAAGGTTGCCATGAGAGGCTCAGCACTTTCAGTCTCGCATGGAGGAATATTAGTGCTACCAGACATTATTTTTTATTTCTCTTTCAAACGCATTGATTTTTTATCTGTTTTATTCCAAGAAGGCGCTGTGGCACCTATTTTACATTCAGAGGCTGCCTCAGGAGCCGTAATAACTTGAAGCACTGGATGCTCGAGGCAGGGTATAGCTGGAGCGGAGTGGGAACCGGGCTCGGTCCTGCCAGCTCGATGGTTTTGGCATCTGCTGAGCAAAGGGAAAACGTGGCGTCTTGCAGCCACCTGGGACAGCTGGGTGGTTAAGCCCAGAAGTCCACGGCTCCGGGCTAGTACTGGGGATGATCAGCATTCCCCCCCAACGGGACTGGTCTTGCCGATTCCTTAATGCGGCGGGTTAAAATCAAACCGGCACGGGATAGCGTCGGAGTCAGCTACAGCCAGGATAGGCACGCTAAAGGTGGGCAGCTTTTCCCCTTGATGTACGAGCAATTCTCTGCTTCTCCAAACAGATCCCAAACTGGGGTAACCCAGAGGAAAAAGAGGCTTCCCAAAGATTACACCGTTCAACTTTTGCGTGGCAGAGAGCTCCACTTGCATAAGCAGTGCAAGGGCCACTTCTGAATTAGGCAACGATGCTTGCACAGGGACAAATCAATTTAGAATCTACTTGCAGTGACCCAGGGTTACAAAACAGACAATGGCAGTCACTGGTGGACTCACGGCAGCCCCTGGGCCCAGCTTTTCCCCTGTCTCCCTTTATCCCAGCTTCTCCCCTGCCTCCTCTCGTCCCAGCTTCTCCCCTGCCTCCCCTTGTCCCAGCTTCTCCCCTGCCTCCCTTTGTCCCAGCTTCTCCCCTGCCTCCTCTCGTCCCAGCTTCTCCCCTGTCTCCCCTCGTCCCAACTTCTCCCCTGCCTCCTCTCGTCCCAGCTTCTCCCCTGCCTCTTACCCCAGCTGCAAACCACACTGTGCTTTGTCACGGGAAGAGCCAGCTGCTAGCAAATCTTTATTCTCGTGGCTGAGGTGCTCTGTGTGGGGGCAGAAATACATATATACAGATATAATAAAATGAAACAGTGCCAGAGAAAAAAATAGTGCTTAAAGCGCCAGCCTCATGGTTTAGGGAAAATCAGGCTGGGATGAGACACTAAAATAACAGCTTCTTCTTTTCCCAGTCTTGCCTACCAGGCATGGCTCGGCCACGGCTCTCTGGGTAAGCAGCACCTGCCTGGTTTTGGGACCCTCTTTCAGGAGCAGGAGGTTGCTTTGGCACACCAAGGGGATGTGCCTCCTGCCTGGTTATCCAGCAGCGCCGGGGTGGTGGATGGGTACCCATAGGAAGCTGCAGATGGGCCTTGTGGCCACCACAGTAAAGAGAGGGAAACTCCAGGGAAGGTATCAGAGTCTAAAAAAAAAAAAGGAAGAAAGGAAAACATGGGTTCCCCTGGAGCGTGAGAAAAAGGAAAAGAGCAGGAGCTTGGAACAGGCAGCAGAAGGAAAGCAGACCTGGAGTGCGACTGGAGAGCTGGGACCAAATGCAAGCTCCATCGGTCACTACTGCTGTACACTTTAACTCAACATTACTTAGAGACTGGTGGTTTTGGAAAAGAAACCACAAGTAATTAACCTTGATCTGCTAATGGGTCAGCCCAGCTGAGAGTATTGGCTTTGCTGATAGAGATTATGTGAAGAGTATAACAGCCAACACAGACAGAGGTGGCTGGAAAGCTGAAAAATGTTGTAAGGATGATCTGAAAGTAAGTTTATGATGGGTAAATGGAGATGGAGAAGTTCATCATGGCTGGAGCCAGGGAGCTGGCACTGCGGCTGTCCAACCTGATGTAGATGTGGCAGGGATCCGTGAAGGGGGTGCATTTAGGAGGTGCCCCCCTTCTGCCAAGATCACACCCATGCTGCCTCCACCAGTGCAGGTCCTGAAGCCAGATGGTCCCAGTCTCCCCTCTTCAAAGAAGGGGTGATCAAGGTCTTCTGTGTCATGTCCACTCCAGAACCTCAGGGCAAATGCAGAGGCGCAAGGAGCAGGCCAGATCTCACTCACCTTCTACCAAAGCCTTCAAAGTCTTACTCAAATGAATGTTTCAAGTTGTGCACGGGGTGTATGAGAAGCCATTCCAGGATGGCTGCAGTGCATTCAGGAACTGTCTTCTGCAGCATGCCTGGGGACACCGAGCAGCCTGAAGGCTAAGGAGCATCTCTGCAACCCTCCCGTTAGCTAGGCCAGAAGTTCCAGAGCACTGTGAACTAAAGATCTCTGACACTGAACAAGAGCTGTTGAGGGAGAGAGACATTCTCCTGACAAAAGGGAGACCGCCAGAGATATGACAACTACCAAAGACAGGACTTCAGAACAGAAGGACCAGGGATCTGGACAACCATGATCATCCTTACCCGACGCTGTTGGGGAGATGGGGAAGACATAGAATCATAGAATCGTTTAGGTTGGAAAAGCCCTTTAAGGTCATCAAGTCCAACCGTTCTCCTAACCCTGCCATCCCACCACTAAACCCTGGCCCTAAGCACATCATCTCTCCTTCTTTTAAATACCTCCAGTGATGGGGACTCAACTACCTCCCTGGACAGCCCCTTCCAGTGCCTGACAACCCCTTCTGTGAAGAAATTTTTCCTAATGTCAAACCTCAACCTTACTTGGCGC
>NW_009258269.1:2642547-2644245 GCF_000687185.1 Egretta garzetta | reverse complement strand
CTATTGTCCATTACCAGGGAGAAGAGCCCGACCCCCACCTCGCTACAGCCTCCTGTCAGGTAGTCATAGAGGGCGATAAGGTCTCCCCTCAGCCTCCTCTTCTCCAGACTAAAATGACGCTGATAATAAAAACCACAGTGGCATGTTCTAGGTAAAAGAAGAAGCCTTTAAGGACCTCCTGCAGCTTCTTGGGCACAGTTCTTCATAAATCCTGTTCAGTAAGTAGTGAGACCATCCACATGACCATGTGCCTGGCATCTCGGCGATAGACCTGTCTTGATTGGGGAAAAAGGGTCAAGTTTGAGGCGGATGGTGCCAATGCACGTCAATGCACTGTCAGTTCCTGAGCACAGATGTGCACTGGTCCCTTTAAGCTGATCAGAGCAAACCCCGTCCTTGCCCTTGCTGCATCTTGACCTGCTCAGATGAACGTAAGGGTGTAAATCTGTGTCTATGCAGGTGCTAACTTGGGGTTTGGCAAATTGCACCGATTCACTTGCATAACCTGATTGAGGGGCTGCTGAGGTAGCTCTCATTTCTCATGAGGCCACAAGATAAAATATCACTCCATGTTCCAGCTTTCCTCCGCTCTCCTCCGACGTGGCACTAAGTGGTGTGGGAGGAAGAAAATATGACATCATTTTTCTTTAAAAAGGGCACAAGGAACTGGAGACAAGCAAGCGTGCTCTCTGTGACAGGCATATTGGAAGAAACCATAATATACAACCAAATTAACAGGAGCCTAGGTAGCTCTGGATGTATTGGGGAAGAGTCAACATGGCTTCTCCAGCGGAAGCTGTATCTCATAAATCTATTAGATTTCTTTGAAGGTGTCAACACAGGTCCAGGCTTCCGTAGTTAAATTGCATTTTCTAAAAGTTACGTTCAAGGTCTCTCACAAAAGGCACTCGGAGACACCGTGATGTTATGGAGTATAAAGGGAAGCCCCTCCACAGATTTATAAGTGGTTAAAAACATGTGACCAAGGGAAGGATAACTGGTCAGTGTTCGTGTTGGCCAAGGACCAGCCACTGGGTCCCTCGGAGGCCCGTCCTGGGATCTGTACTGTGTGACGCTCATCAACGATCCGGAAAAGCAGTGAATAATGAAGTGACAGCGCTTGCCTATGCGACAAAATTATTCAGGATCATGAAATCTAACACTGACAGTGAAAAGCTCTGGAGGATCTTCTGAGACTGAGTTACTGACAATAAAACAGAAGACGAGGTTCAGTGTAAATAAATGTAAGGTAATGTCAGTGAAGGTGAAAAAAACCCAGAACGGCAACCAAGTTTAAACAGACAATGATTAGCTCTGAATTAGCCACCGGTGTTCGTCAAGGAATTCACAGAGCACCGTGGAAGGCGCCCTGGGAAAGCTGCTCAGAGCTGCGCCTGGGTGTTGTGGTTTAACCCCGGCCGGCAGCTCAGCCCTACCCAGCCGCTCACTCACCAACCCCCAGTGGGATGGGGGGGAAAAGTGAGAAAACTTGTGAGAAAACTCGAGATAAAGACAGCTCCATCGGGAAAGCAAGAGCTGTGTGCGCAAGCAAAGCAAACCAAGGAATTCATTCCCTGCTTCCCACCGGCAGGCGGGTGCTCAGCCCTCCCCAGGACAGCAGGGCTCCATCACACGTAACGGTGACCTGGGCAGACAAACGCCATCACCCTGTACGTCCCCCCCCATCCTCCTTTTTCC
>NW_009258269.1:2628267-2642500 GCF_000687185.1 Egretta garzetta | reverse complement strand
CGACACCATCCCTGGGTTATCAATGCTGTCTCCAGCACAAATCCAAACACAGCTCCATACCAGCTACTATCAAGAAAATTAACTCTGCCCCAGGCAAACCCAGCACGCTGGGTCAAAAAGCAAGGAGGATGCAAGGCGTCACTCGGGAGAGAGACAACAGTACAGGAATCACCATCACAACCAGCATGGAGACCCACAGTCCATCCCAATTTTGAATACTGAGGGTATGTCCAATCCTGCATCTCATAAAGGACACAGTAGGAAAAACAAACCAAAAGTGAAAAGGTTGGCCCCGTGATGTTCCTGATGCTGAGAGATGGAACAGACCGAGGTTATTCACCTTGGATAGACCATGGAAGTCTATCCCAAGTGTTTTGGAGAAAGAAATGTGGAGTTGGTGACTCCCTCTTTCTGGCATTTCAATAAGAAATGAAAGTATCGGGAAGCAGACTCAAAAGGGTGACTTGGAAGCACATTTTCCGCATGGGGGTTCGCGCGTGTCAAGAGACGCGTGGTATGTTCACGGGGGACAGGTCTGTCGGTGGCATGGACGCAGCAGCTGGGCTGCAGCCAGCAGCTCATGATGCTTCACCAGATGCCAGCAGCTCTCGGGGCTGGACTGGTTTTCACATATTTTGCTGTAGCGCACTTGCTGGCCACTGTTTCAGGCGGAACACCAGACTTCGCAGATATTTGGTCTGCCCCAGTATGGTTGTTTCACTGTCCTCATGGCGACAGACCCAGGGCCCTTTGGTGGGTGCCTGAGGTTAAGTCACAGCAGGAACAACTTGTTGGATGCTGTGCCTAAAATAAGGGGTCTTCAGGATCGGAGAGAGCAGTTCAAATGCTTTTTTGGATTCTTTGCCCAAAGCAGAGCTGTAGCCCACCTGGCCTCAGCAGGAGCGCTGTAGCCATCTGCTTCAAGCTCAGCCTAACACAACGGGAGCGAATGCAGCTGAGGAGCACTGTGGAGGAAATCTTTTCCTTTTCTCCTGTGCGTAAGGCAAAGAGGAAAAAAAAAAAATAAAGTTTTTTTTAAACAAAGACGAGAATTATTCAAGTGTGAATGTGCTACGGGAGCTAGGGCTACAGACAAGAACTCAGAGATGAGATGAAAGCGTGCGTGCTGTAGAGCGCTGGAAGGACGCGCAGCGAGAGGCCACCTTTGCTGCCCCGTCCCTGGGGGCCAGGCAGGAGGGACCACTGCTCACCGCTGATCCGCAAGGTGCTCATTCCTCTCCAGGACGCTGGGGTAGCCCTCAGCCTCCCCGAGCTTGGCTCTCCTGTACGCAGCGTTCAGTTCTTTCCTTCCTTCTTCTTTTTTTTCCCAGAGAGACACAATTAGAAATAACCCGTCAGAGTCAAATAACCAAACCTCATATTCTGTCTGGAAGTCTATTGCAAGCAGAAAGAAGATTGCGTGTGAAGAAAACGCTCACCGGTGAGGTTCGACATCAAAAGAATGTTTTGCATGGACTAAATAGAAGTATTCATTTTTCATACATGCACAGATTCACACTGACACCGGTTAGACTTGCATGCGAGCACACTTTGTTTACTTAAAAGCTTGAAGGAAGAGGAAATGTCACAAATGCTCATGTAAGCCTGCGTGTGCACCAGTCGGACACATCCAGCATGGCTGTTTGTACAAGCAAAGATCTCCCAATAGGCCAAGAGGCGTTTGCATAAATCATCTGCCCAATCATTTAAGAGAATAAATAATTCATCGAAAGGCAAATGTGTTCGCAAGCGATTCGCATGCAGAGCTGGGAGCTGTGCTCAAGGAACGGGTTTGCTCCTTCGCTGTCTCTGTGAACCTGGACAAGCTTTTCCGTGGCTCCTGACTTTCAGGAACCTGGAGCAATTCTGAAGCGCCAACCCCCAAACGTCACCGGTTGTCACCCGTGCTGAGCTGCTTGTCCACTCCCTGCGCCTGTCCCAGCAGATGCAAACCACAGCGTCTTCCACAAGCAGTGCTGCTGGTTAGCATGACGCACCCAAATGGCTTAATGGGAGTAATTTAATTTCTTCTTTATTTATTTCTTGGGCCTGGCGGTGGAGGCACAGAACTGGTTTGCTTGAGCCGTACAGCTCACCAAGACTTGTGTCTGTCCATGGCCAGAGAAGGTCCACACTCTGCCCTGCAGTTTCTCTATTTCTCCAGCTGTGAAATGGTGAGGAAGACACCAAGCAATTGGAAATTTTTTTTTGATATCTAGGTGGAGCGTGGGCTTTATATCAGCCCAGCTCTACTTCTTACGCCCAGTCCTATTTGAACCTAAAGGTGGTGGGGTAGAGCTGGGACAGGCAGATGTGCTCCCTGCTCTACCTTCTCCTGCCCCAAGCCCTGACCCCCCAGGACCACCAGCACAGGTAAGGGGTGTGTGGGTGTGTGTGTGTGTGTGGGGGGGGTGTCTATCAGCATCCCCTCATCTAGAGAAACAGCCTTTAGGAAGGGAGATGATGGGGAACACCAGTCAGCCAGGAATCCTTGTGCTCTTGGGCACCCTCAATACCTTTAGTCACATCTTCTGGGGGAAAACTGGCTTGGATTTGGTTCATTTTGAGTTTTGGGGGTTTTTTTGGTTTTGTTGGCTTTGGGTTTTTGGGGGTTTTTTTGTTCTTGTTGCTTTTTCCCCCCAGTGTCAGGCACAGCAGAACCAGCCCAGTTCTCCCCAGTTTTCCACGAGATGCAAGACACAAAGAGGAGCAAAGGGTTTCCTATAGCTATACATCTGTCCTCAAAAAAACCACATTGTGCAGCCTCGAGTAATATCGCACGCTCAGCTACCAATTCCGTTTTCCAGGACACACTTCCAGGATCATTCCTAAATCTTTTGAGAAAGTATCGCCGAGAGAAGCATGTTGATTCTGCAGCCACCCAGATCCCCAGGCAACGACCATTTCTAGAAATCAACCCCACCTCTCCGCTAAGGAAAGTCTCTCGTGGAGAGACATAAGTCACATCTAGAACATTTCAGACCTGGTCCTATCCTTGGATCGCAGGAGAAGAAGGCACCCCTCGCCCCGATCCAGGGCAGTGATGTCCACCCGTCTGAAGGCTGCCCAGGTCCTGCTGTCCATCTGCACGACTGGCTGCTGACGCGCCACGCGTATGCTTCTCCCTCCGCGCCTGGTCCCCGGTGTTCAGAAACACTGATTACGCTGAGAGCTGATGAAATATGATTACATTTTTCTCTTCATTAAACATGATATGGAATCATAATTCACACATATAAAATTGTTTTATTCCTTTTTCCTGTTTGCTTTGGAATTATTTCATGGGCTCGACAATGTAGGTTTCGCAACGCTGTCTCTTCTGCAGAGCCAGTCAGCCGCCAGTACCCTGCAATTTTAATGATCTAATCCGACAGCTAGCATGCTTTAATTTAAAGTTTTATTAACGACCGCTTTCTACCCTCAAAGACTATATTAAAATTTGTTAATGGAATTGGAGATTATAAATGCCCCACTGCAAGGCCCACTTGTGCTGTTCTGCACCACCCCCTTTAGAATTCAGAGCAATCCTATTAACTCTTCTTTATGTTTTGTATAGGTCATTTTGATTGCAGGTTTTTTGTGTACTTCCCTTATGAGATAGCATTCCCCGAATCTAAGCATTTGAAAGAATATAATTTTACAAAAGATCACATATTTCAGATTCATTATCCTTCAATAGTGAGCTTAAAATTTAATTTCTTTGACTTATTGCAAATTTTTTTGAGTCTGCTGGGGGAATAGAAATGAATTCCATGGGCAGCGTCAGACCCAGCGACAGAAATGACAGAATCCCCCCCCAGCTGCTGTTGAAAAGGGAGAGGAAGAAGAGGGAGGAGGATGCAAGGGCGTGCCCCGTTCGTAGGCGCGAAGCTGCAGGATCGGGCCCGCCAGTTGTCCTCTGCATGCTTGGAAGCGCAAAGCCCGTTGTACAAAACGCGCCGCGGTTTCACGCACCCCGTTATCGTATCAAGGCTGCCTCTGTCAGCCCCGTCTTTTAACGGGCATCTTGAGAGTTGTCACTAGGCCCCCCCAGCCTGCAATTTGGGCGTCAGGGCCCCACGTTCAACGTGCCATGAAAGGGATCCCCCATGCCCATTATTTGGTTTATTTAAGGAGTCAGAAAAAAAAGCATCACCAGGCTCCCAGTCTCCACGGATCCCAGCACCAATGGTTATTGTTTGCAACGGTGTCTCAGGAAATGCACCATTAATCATTTGTTGTATAGACTTAATTTCTCACAGTCGTCCCCCCGCCCCGTCCCCCCCTTTATTTTCTGTTGCTGTTGTTCCTTTCTCCTGCTTAAACATTTCAGTCACCCAGTGAAAAGGCAGAAACACCACCAGGTTCTCAAGAAACCAACCAATCAATCAGTTCACCAGCTTCACGACGGCACTCAACGGGAGCGGCAGGGCAGCTGCCTGTTGTTTGAATCTCGCTCACCCGAAAGGCTGAGCCGGCGCACGGAATAAAGCAGTTATTCACGGGAAAAAGAGGTAGGTGAAGGACACAGAGGGGGATTTCTAAGGGGAAATTTTTACATTAGAGGTTTACACTTGAGCTACTCATCTGGTCTCCTTTCACAGCTGATGAAAAGACATTGAAACGTAGGGTGCAACTCATCTGATGCATTTGAAACATCAACCTTAGGACAAAACGAACCAACCATGCTGGGAAGTGCCCGTTTCCCGCCAGCTTCCCCTAAAAATAGCCTGAGCAGCTGAGCAGGGTACAGCACAGACCTCTAAAGTTAGGGAAAATGTACTCCCCGCTCTGTAGGGAATGCCACCACGATCAGATCCCCAAGGAAAGGGTTTTCCCAGCTGGCAGGTAAATCCTACCGCCCCAATCCCTGGGTGCTCCAAGCTTTGTGTGCCAGAGCACCACACCAGGCGAAGCAGCTGAGAGCCCTTTTACAGCAGATCCATACAGTTTAGTTTTTGCCTACCTCCTGTTTGGCTGTGGCAGCCTGTGGTGCCAAACAAATCAACGTTGCTGGTGGGCAGTCAGCTCCGCTCCAGCTTCCCTTCCTCAGCTTGGTACTCATCATCCTTCACATGGTCATTCTTCACTTACACCCTTTGCGTTCCTGATAAGTTCCCCTACTACCGTGGCATTCGCATATTCAGTCTTTGGGCGCCTTCTCCTCTCTACCACCATGACTCTGGTAATGCACAGCAGTAGGCTCCAGGCCCTCCTCCTTTCTCCCTTTTTCTTCTGAAATCCTTCCAAACTGCCAACAGCTGAGCAGCGTGAGGCCTCCAAACCACCTGAGACAAGGGTGAGGTTCTTGTTAGTGAGGGAATGCTCCTCTTGCTTGTGCTCCTCTTGCTTGGGGTAGCATGTCCCCATCCCTAGGTCCTGATCTAACTGTGCTCCTCACAAAGTTGGGTAGTTCTTCCTCTGGTTGCCTGTGCTTAGCCTACTTTTGGTTTCACACAAGCTGTTTGCCATGGGGAGGTGCAGCCAGGGTGCGCAGTAGGAGTGTAGAGAAAAATCACCTGGACCTCCCTATCTTGATGCAATCTGACCTAAAATCGAGGATACTGAAGGGCTCAGTGGTGGGATGTACAGCGAGTTGGGCTGTTTCTCACCCTCCATGACCTAACGCTCCCGTGCGTTGTTCCTTCTTGCCAGCTCCTCCCCAGCCCTCGCAGCCCCATGCATGAGTTTCATCACTCTGGATGAAGGCTGTTGCCTTCGGGCTGGCAGCACATTGCACGTTCAGGGAGGACAGAGCAGCTCACCACACCAGGCGCAAGGCTCGCCGGCCTCGGCGTCCCAGCTTGCACGTGCCTGAGCTCATGTCGTGATTTAATGCTCTTACCCACACCTAACAGGCTACATTAAATTCGTGTATTTGCTTTCTTCGCTGGCTACTTAACCGCCACCTGGGCAGGAAACAATAGCACGTGGCTGCAGAATTCAAGTCAAGAGGACGTGACTTGTGAGCACGCAAGTTCAGAATTTATCTTTTGTGAATATTTGTGTGTTAAAGTTACAGATTTGCTTTTTCACCATATTTGCAATAACACTGCTCAAATATTTGTGGAGACTGAACACAGCCTAATTGAAATTCAGTTGAATTCAAATTAATATTCATGACTTTTTTTTTCTTTTTTTTCCTTTCCACTCTTCATTCGTCTCTAAATGGAAGCAGCTTCCTGCTGCGGAGGGGGGCAGCTGTAAGCTGGCAGACTCCTCTAAGGGTGAAAAGTTTGGCAATCCAGTTGGAATTTCTTGAAGCAGCCGCACGCTGGATGTCACTGCCGTCTGCCGGGTGGGTGCTGGTTGCTGGAGACCCGCAGCACCTCGCTCGTGCCACCCGCCCCTTCCTCCTTGGCACCCAGCTCCCCACGCGGGGACGGTGCCCTCGGTGCCGCTGATGGCTCCGGCTCGCGGCGCCGTGCCGTTGCAAGGCCCCCTCCAAGCAACAGCAAACCCCCCAATAATTGAGTTCCCACGAAGGGCCCGAGCGCGCCGTCAACACGGGGAGGTTGGGGACTTCTCCAGGAGGGGAGGGCGGAGATTTGTGGCTCTGTGGAAGGGGAGAGGGATTTGGGGACACTGCTTATCTGTAGCTGTGCAGGAGCAGGGCTGAGCTCTCCGAGACCCCGAGCCCATCAATTGCTTTCCCGATCGTAGATCATGTGGTTTCTATCGACGGCGAGCCGATATTTTTAGCAGAATATGATGAAACCCCACGCCTCTATAAAGCATCATTTCCAGACCTTATCCACTCTTCCGTGCCTAGTCAGACTGCTGCTCTCTGTCTGCCACCAAGGAAATCTCGCATGGGGAGATTAGAGATGCCTGGCACAGTAAAACCTTCCTCCAGTCACCCAGGAAACATAAGGCATTTTTCTTCTTCTTTGGAAAAACACGGAAATTAAATTGGAATCAACTATGTGGATGCAGCTCTACCCAGATAAACTCACAGACCGTCAGGATGCAGATGTTCCTGTGGACTATTAGGGCTCACACGCGTTTCAGAGCATCCCGGGTAGTCTGAAAGTGCTTTCCATCAGGTATTTATGGTCCCCAGTAAAGCACTAAGATAGAAATATTATAAACTACACATTTAACAAGAAAAACACAGGAATGGTGAGAAATACCTCGAGGCCCTGCAATGCTTTGAAAGATCTGGGGATCATCTCAGATGATTTTTTGCAAAGACGGGCTTTTTCCTGCTGCTGACCCTGCGTACAGCCGCAAATACTGTTTGTTTTCCTCTTGATTTTTAATTTTTTATATGCCTCGTGGCTGCAACACCTAAAGGCAATGGAGGCAAGCGCAGCAGCCAGCCAGCTTGTCTCCTCCGGTACGGAATAGGCAGCAGACCTAAGGCAGGAGTCCTTGCAGCAAGGAGGCTTTACGACTCCCAGGCGCCGTACCCCTTCCCTGCCTTAGCAAGGAGAAAGGCATAAGACAAATTTATCACGCCTCTAAATACCAGTGTAGCTGAACATGGATTGTTAAAAGTCAGCGTAGCACTCCAGCCCCGACCATGCCTCTGTGGCATATCATCACCGCAAATCACGGTTAGGGTTTCCCAAGCACCATGTTTGCATTTCCATACCTTAGCGCCTTGCTGGAGATAACCATGATGCCCTCAGGCTGTAAAACTCAACATTAAATGCCACAGCAGTGCAAAAGGACAGCTGGGGGGAAGGGATGCCCAGGATTTGTAAAATATCCTTTTTTTTTTTTTGCAGTGCTGTGATTTTATAACAAGGTTTCATGTTTGGGCAGAGAGTTTCCACTCTGGTTGTGTCTTCGTGGAAGTCATTGCCTGAACTGGAGCACAGGCACCACTGGGCTGCGGGGTCCCTCGATGCCAGAAAGCCCTCTCTGGCATCAAATGCTCCAGGGGAACGTGCAGGACCTCTAAAGTAAGTTGTCTAGAGGTGGCTCATCACCAAATCAACTTTCTTCTAGCTCCTCGAATGTCTTGTACCCCTAGATTCAGGGTTCGGCTGGCGGCAGCACCGGCCAGGGTGAATTGTCACAAGCTGGAAAGAGGCGATGGCATGGGGAAAGCAATCTGCTGGAATGTGTTTGTAACCCTCCCACCAGCTGGCTGTGTGTCTGGGCATCGGGGCTTCCTCCACGACCTTTGGAGTAACCCTCCTATGATGGCGGGGTGATTCCAGCTCAAAGGGACCTCTGGGTGCCACCCAGCCCGATCCCATCCCACCTCTCTTAGGTGCCCATCTTAAGGAGGAAGGAAATGCCGTCTGGAGGCACAGCAAGCTATCGCTTAGGAAGCAAAACTGAGGAGAATGGAATCGGACCACGTACTGGGCCATAACAAACCTGGGCAAAGACTTGAGCAGGCAGCCTTAAATCTGAATAATTTTTCTGCCTCGACACATTTTCTGTATTTCCCCTTCAGCTAGCCTTCCTTCTGCTCTGCGGAGATTTTGGGAGGAGTGCCAGGCTGAAGGTGCAAGACCTGTACATCCCCAAAGCTGCTGCCACCTGAGCCACGTGATCCTGAAGTCCTGCAAATGGAAAGGGACCGGGAGAGGGGAAAAGGGGCTAGCAAAGAGCAGTCCGGGGGCAGATGGAGCCCCCCATGCCCATGCCTCTTTAGCATCACGAGGGTGGGTCGCAGCCCGCCGGAGCTTCGCCGTCCTGTGCGCACTGACCCCTTCACCCCGTGCCTCTGGTATGGGCACAAGGCTCACCAGGCAGCAGTTGCTGGATTTCTCAGTGTTTCTTTATAAAATAGAGGCACGGCAATCGCTGCTGCCCTCCAGCCCCCTGATCCCGCGCTCGCTTTGGCAGTGAGATGAATACTGTCGCCGCTCACCCGGCAGCTCAGCCGCTGTATTATTAGGTTTCTTCAAAACCCCTGAATGTCCCATCTAGACCTGGTGACTTAATATTTTTTAAATTACCTATTTGCACCGGCGCCTCTTCATTTGATACCTTAATCCTTAATAGCAACTCACCTTTATTACCAGAAAAGAGCAACTCAAGAGCCGATTTCTCCCAACATCCCCTGAGGTGAGAACTTATGAAATGAAATCATTTCACGTCTCAGCTGTGTCCTCATCTTCCTTAATTGTTCCCTTTAACTCCTGGGGAGCCAGCAGACCTGGCGCGTCCCTTTGCAGCTTTCCTGTTCCTGGCAGGCCTGAATTATCCATTGTTTATTTTCATTCCTACCAAGTCTTGCTCTTTCTTGCCGGCTTCCTGTTTCCCCCCTTTCAGGCTGTATTTTCTGCCCCTGTTTACTGACCTCGTGAAGGTTGGATTTCCATTTTTTGCAGGACCATTGTGTGGCCCAAACGCCTTCCTGAACCCTGCCATTTACCTGCCTTCGCTCCTGCCTCCCCCTGCGCTCGCTGCTCAGACCCAGGCAGGCGGTTGGAGCCCCTTGCCAGGTCATGGTCTAGCTCAGCATATGCTGAAGTCTCATTAAGAGCAATTAAAGGTGAGCATGTGGCTCAGCACCTTGCTGAAGGTGCACCTTGCTCCTTTGCTATGTCACTCCAAGAGCACCCATGCCAAATTTTAGCATTTTAATCTCTTTTGCTTTGGACTCTCGATGTCGTCAGCCGGCTTCCTCTTCCGGTCGGAATCTCTCCATCTAAAGGTTAGCATCACTGCGATAGGATTCGATCCTCTTCTTTCCCAAGGATGATGAACATAATTACCTTCTCAACAACTGAATTAAATTACAGCACGGGGTCTCTAACGAGGAGCGCTCTCCCCGCGATGTGCTGGAAGTGTCGCTGAGCCGATGGTGCGCGGGAGCCTGCCCCGTGCTTCAGAATGAGCGAATTTTCTAAATTCTATTCCACGCATTATTGGGACTTTAAAAATTATGTCTTATTCATCTATTGATGACAGCAGCCTCTTGGGTGTAAATTGAAGCAATTACGAAGGATCATGCAAATTAATCAATTATTTTCAGATTATTACATTCAAGCAGTAGTCTTGCTCTTCGATTTAGTTAAACTCTGCCTCTGAGTCAATTTTCAAACCTCCAAATTAAGCTATTTATTAGCTAAGAAGATCTGAAAGGAAAAAAAAAAAGTTACACTCACGAATTGAGTGGCAGAAGGGGTCATTTTAAAAAGGGCTTAGCACATCAACGGCGACGTCTAAGAACGTACGGAAGCGCCGGTCCTGACCCCAGCGTAAGCGGGGTGTTTGGGATGGTGTAAAACACAGCAGCGCAGTCCCGGCTCCGTGCACAAACCTCAGTGGAGCCGTGAGATCGGAGATGCGGTGCTTTAATGGAGGAGGGTGAGGGACGGAGGGGCCGCCAGGGCCACCGGGCCTTGCCGCGCTGGGATCACGGTGGGACAGATGCCTGCTGCTCCCGCTTACCTTGGGCGGGCGCTTCGGAAGCTGGTCCTGTTGTCATCAGGTCTGGGGTTTCCTTTGCTGAAAGCCTACGGAGAAGGCGGCACCAACCCTGCTCCCCCAGGGAGCCCCGGGCTGGGGACGGGACCACCCCAAAGCACCACAGAGGCTCCTGTCCCAGCTGTGGCTTTAATTGCCCATCTATACCGGACCACCGCAGCTCCTCCAGACTAGCCCAATTAATGCAAATACCAGTGATAGCCAACAGGAGATAAAAGGGGAATTAGGAGGCGAGCTGCGGGGCTCCTCGCCGCCATCCCAGCCCCGTGGACGCGGGGCGGGCAGTGCACGCTCCCCTCCTCTGCCCCCCATTCAGGCAGAGGGGTTACAGGGTGGCTGAAGGCTTTTGAGTTTTAATTTAAGTGATTCTAAACCAGCTTTGGGTTTATAGCTAATAAGACATTAGTATGCTAATTAAATTATCCATGGAGTGGTATAAAGAGGCCTTCCTGAAGTTTAATGGCTGTGTAAAAGGTAACTCTACTTGCGATGTAATTAATTCATGGAACAATAAATGTATAATTAGATTCTTATTAATATCGGAGAGGCTTTTCCTGCATTAGGAATGAGGTGGGGGGACCGGTCATTTTTGCTCTCGACATGGGAGAAAGGAGATGGCAGCTCCTGACTGCAAAGCACCCTCCACCCTTGGCAGCATCCCCGCGTCTACATCTTCTCCATCCCGGCTGCCAGAGCCAGGGAAAGATTTGCTCCCTATAGGAAGGTCCCACAGCCCGCAGGCTTCCGCCTGGCATCACACGGGGCAAAGGGAAGCACCCAGGCAATGGGCTTTCCCGTGCGTGCTCACATGGGGGACGATTCATTTTTTAAGAGCGGTCGGACAGGAGAGCTTCCTCAGAAAAACCAACCCTGCCCAGGACTCAAGCGACCAGGATAAAAAACTCTCTTGAGAAAGCAGGTGCTCCAGCTAATCCTGGTCTTCCCCAGGGCTGTGAAATCTTCTAAGTACAGAGAGGAATGTGAACCTGTGATTCTGTGCTGGGAAGTGAGAGGTATGGCCCTACAGCTCCATGAAACCTCGGAGGAGCTGCCGTGCTGGCAGCGGAGCAGCTCTCCCAGCAAACATGTTGCGAGCTGCTCCGAAACGTCGTGGATGGGTCACCCCTCCAGCTGCTCCACCACCCGGCCAGCCCCTCAGCACTTGCAGAAATCTGCCATACCCAAGGGATTTTGAAGCTCAGATGCTGAGTTTCAATCACATGTCAAGGAGGTATTTTTTAAGTGGAGCAGCACAGGGTCTCGCAGCAGGGGAACAAAAAGGCTTTCTGCCTGCCTGCTGCCTTCAGCCACCATGACCTCCCATCCTGGGCTGCCCACAGCCAAGATGGGGTCTTTCTCGGGTGTTGGGTTCCCACCCCAGCCCTCCCTGCAATCCCTGGCTTTGGGGCCCTCCCCAGGCATCCCCCCCACCAGGCTGGACCAGCCTGCAGAGGTGGGACAGCCCCAGAGGGAGCAGCCACCCACCTTGAAGGGGCTTCTTCATGCCCAGAGGGGCACAGCAAATGCCCTGAGGGCCAACAGATCAAACCTACCCTTGGTCCTGGCTGCAGGGAAAAGGCTTCTTGTGTGGGAGGACGTCGTTTCTGGGCAGCATTTTGCTAGGCTGAGCTCTGGTTTTGCTCCTGCTCAGCATCTCTCCTGGCCGTGGGTACCACCTCTCTGTCCAGGGGGGTCTCCTCCACCTGCACACAGACACCCATCCCCACCCACCGTCTGCTGACAGCCCAAGCAATGCCAGAACAGCTCTCGCCATGCTCAGAGCGGTCCAGCCAAAGCCCGCTGTGCCAGCCATCCTGCCTCCGGGAGAAAGGACAATGTCTGGATGTGCATTTCCTCTTCCAGAGAGGTCTTTGCACAGAGCCAGAGCAAGGGGGAGCCCCGAAGCTCCTTCTCTCTGAAGCTGACCCCAGGGTTTCTATGATAAGCGTGACTTACATCATAGAATCATCTAGGTTGGAAAAGACCTTTAAGATCATCACGTCCAACCGTTAACCTAGCACTGCCATCCCATCAGCTCTGCTCCGGGCCACCCCTTTCTGGAAAGGTGGATGAGGGTCAGCAAATCCCAGCTGAGCACAAAGTTCCTCAAAACCAGCCAGAATTTACTGAGGATCTGGTGAGAGGAGAGGCGGAAAGCCCAGGGCAACTGCCACAGGTGAAAGCCAGTTCTGGGATTTATAAGGGAAATGAACCCGCTGAGGCTGCCCCTGGGGAAGGGGAGCAGCACTCGTGGGCAGCGGGGAGCTCCTGGGCCGGAGCATCCGGGGGTTTGCTGTGATCCGGCCACTCCAGGACTGCGTCAGCATCCCTGGAAATCCTGCTGCTAGCCAGGAGATGAGTAACGGCGCCTGGGCAAACACAGTTGTTGAGCTCATCCAAGAAGGACGTGGGACAGGAAAGCGTCCAATGCCTTCCTCCTCTTACCGGAGCACACTGCTGCTCGCCGTTCCTGCTGGTTGACGTTCCTTCCCCAAAACACCCATACTGGCCTGGCGGTGACCTGACACGGCAGCAATGCAGAATAGGGTTGAGCATGTTCCCAGGCAGTCCCGGGCCATCGGGGGCTGTTTTCCCAGCGCTGGGGCCCCTCGCTGGGCTCCTGTAAAAATACCTTGGGGGAAGCGAGGGGATTTCAGCGAGACCGGCAGCCTGCAAAGCCTTTGCTCAGCTTCGTGCCCACAACCCCGCTGTTGGGCAGTCAAGGCTTGGTCATTAGTAATTAATTGCCTTTGTGGCTTGTTCGTTACAGCTTCTTACCAGATGGGTGACACAACAGCTGAAAGTCGCCTCCCGCGCATGGGTAACAGGCACAATGAGGTTTGTCTTTTCACCAGGTCAGCAGTCACAGCACCTTACGGCACGGCTCGAGCGGCGTCCAAGGCGCCTCACGGGGCAGGAGGACAGCCGGGCATCTTCCTGTGGTTGCAGCTCAGTGAAGCTCGTGCAAGCATCCTTTGAGTTGCAACCTGCAACCTGTTCCCAACTCAGCACACAGAAAATCAAAAGAGGACACAGGTGGGAGCCACCAGAAATGCCCATTTCGAGGACATCGGTCACACCGACCTTCGCAGAGTGCTGCCCATGACGGGGAGGGAACAGACCGAGCTCCCTCCCCGGCGCCGGCAGCGGTGCCTGCTCTCCCTGCTCCCCACCTCCCGCTTCAGCAGCTGCCCCCCACGACTCCTCCCATCCCTGCTCCAGGCAGGCATCATTTCTGGAAGATAAACGCCTGGAACTGGGTCCCAGCATGTTGGCAGGGCAGCCTTCGGGGTCAGGTTTGCTCCAGGAGCCAGGCTGCTGCCTGCAAACGCTCATGGCTCCCAGCCCTGGGTAAGGAAAGATAAGCCAAGGACGCAGAGGCACACACACCGGTCATAGAAAACTGCAGGCAGTCCCCAAATTCTCCATGCCAGCACTGGTGAGATCAGCTGAAGGCCTCCTCAGCATCAGCAGAGGGTCCGACAGGGCCCCGGAGCCAGGTATTTTATGCGTAACTACCCAGAGGAAAGAGGTCCTCAGTCGTCACCAAAAGGGCGAGGTTTGCAGTTTAAGGGGGTGGCACCCATTTTTTTCTGACCCTGAACTCAGCTGGATCCAGCGCTCGCTCAGGCTGGGGGAAAATCAGCTGTACTGCAGGGTGCAGTGTGACGGCGGGGAGCAAATCTGGCTCCCAAGACCCCCCCCAGAGCCATCGGCCTCCTGGCAAAAGCCCAGGACTTATCCGGGAAGGGTCGGAGCAGGGAGGCTTGCAGAAATGTGATCAGAGCACACGTCGGAGATGGGCTCTCATTCGGGAGGCAGCCTGCAGAGGGATCAGGTCCCAGGTTTCTTCAAG
>NW_009258269.1:2627035-2628228 GCF_000687185.1 Egretta garzetta | reverse complement strand
TCTTCCGAGGCACAAGGGATGCTCGTGTGGGATGAAATCCTGCCCTGACAGCCCTGTGGCCCTGCAATGGCGAGAGCAGTTCCCGGCTGCCAGGCAACCTGGGCTTTTTTTTCCTTTTTTTTAATTTTTCTGTCCCTACTAACAAATTATCCTGTTAGGACATAACCATATTTTCTGCTTTCAGAGTCCTTCCCTTTTCTTTCCACAGAAAGCCTATTCAGGCAGATTTAAAAAAAACCAAAAAAACAACAAAAACCAAGCTACTATTACAAATCCTTGGCAAATCATTCCCCCATCTCAGACTCAAGAGGAGAAGCAGCATTCATTTCCTTTCTATTTCTGCACACATAAAACACTTCCCAGCTCTGGTCCAGACCCAGTGAGCTGGAGAAATGTGCGTTCAGACGCAAGAGTGCCCGGGGCTGAGGCTGCCTGGGGACGGCCCCTCCGGGACGGGGACGGGGCTCGAGCGTGACGTTCCCCGCCGCGCTGCCGGGAGGTGCGAGCGGGTGCTGCTCTCCTCTCCAGGTGGTTTCTTTGCCCCTTGAAAGTGGTTTTTGTGGTGTTTCTTGCCTGGTCGCTGTGGGTTTCCTTGAAGGAAAAGGATGGGGCAGGAGCTGGTTTGCTGCCTGCTGCTGTGCACCCCCTCCGCCCCACCAGCACCCGCTCCCGGGGAGGCAGGGGGAGCAGGGGAAGCACCCGCAGGGGCTCTGGGTGCACAGGGACAGTCCCGAGCTGGTGGAGAGCAGGAACACGGCCGGTGGAAAGTGCCTTTCCCTGTCTGCCTCCCCATCCCGCCAGCTCCGGCAGCGGTAGATCGACTCCTCTCATTTGGGGGTTCTTTTTGCTGCACTGAACCCGCACTCATGGTCAAACTGCGGAGCAGGGGAGCCGGGACCGGTGACTGCCCAGCACACCCTCCTGGCTGCTTTTTCACCTGCCGGAGCCCATCTTCTCCAGCGGCACAAGGAAGCTTCCGTATGGTGCCACGTCAAGCGCTGCACTGGAATCCAGGCAGATGACATCTATTGCGTTTTCCTGCCAGTAAAAAAAAATAAAATCAGCTATCTTCCCCGAAAGAGGCAGCAGGTTTATCTCACTTGATCTCCTTCTGGTAAAGCCACAATACATTTTATTCCATTTCATATCTACCTTCATGGACCTTCCTTCCTTTTCTGTTACTGTTCCCTCTG
>NW_009258269.1:2623570-2626991 GCF_000687185.1 Egretta garzetta | reverse complement strand
GGGTTAACTTTTTCTTCTTCCTTAGCAGCAGGGCAGTTGTTCTTCAGTCAGGTGCCACTAATTGGATTAGATCAGATTTATTAAAATATTTCCCTCCTCACCCATGCACCTGTGACCCCATTCTCCCCATCGCTGCTCCTCCACGACGCTTCTGTGTCCCTGCGCTGGCTGCAGAGGGAAAGCTCAGGCGTCCTCAGGGCTTCCAGTCCTCTGGAACTAACTCTAAAAGTCATCTACCAGGGTCTCTCTTTACGTTGCTCCTTGAGACTTTCCTGCCTGGATCCTTTCCTTCCACTGATTTGGAAGAGGCTTTCTTCCTTGCTCCTGCAGGGAAATTAATTTCTCTTCAATGTGCTGATGCGCTGCTAATTTGCCTGTGGACCCAGCAGATTTGCAGTCAGCAGGCGGCCCCGGTCAGTGCCAGAGAGCAGAGTGTCATGCCAGACAACGTCTAACGTCTTCTGAGCGATGGGGCTGTGGTCTTGGAAAGGCACCCGGTGCTATCAATCCTTCACCAGCAACTCCAGAGACAAGCGGGGAGGGGGGGCCAGCAGCCCCCTCTGCACCCACCCTGGCAGCAGGGAGAGCG
This sequence comes from Egretta garzetta, assembly GCF_000687185.1. Classification (NCBI taxonomy): domain Eukaryota; kingdom Metazoa; phylum Chordata; class Aves; order Pelecaniformes; family Ardeidae; genus Egretta; species Egretta garzetta. The sequence continues at coordinate 2,626,402 of NW_009258269.1, read as the reverse complement.
GCAAGCGGGAGCCTTCCCCTCCACTGGGCAGTTTTGGTCCCGGTGTGCTCGACCCCCTCCCCAGCAAAGGGGTTTTTGCTCTCCAGGGGGTTTCCAACACCCGAGTGGCTGGCAGTAACAGCGCGGCAGATATTCTCTCCAAAGCAAACCAGCATTTAGGGGTCCGCTGGAAACAGCAGCTGGCTCTCGGTCAGGACGCCAGCTCGGCAAAGCCCTGGGTGCTGCTGGCTTTCCACTCCACAAAGCGGCTCTTCCTCTGCAGATGTCCACTCACCCTGGTGGCTTTTGTCTCCAGCGTCATCACATCTGGCAGACGCCACTTCCAGCATCTCTGGAAGGTTACTCTCCTGGGCATATTGGGATTCCCATGTTCCCAGCGAGCTACTTCATCCGAGGAAAAACTGGCAGAGGGACAGACCCAGCCAAGACCATCCTCCTCCGAGAAGCTACGCTGATAAACGGAGGTGTTCAGAGCAGATATAAGGAGGTTATGAATTACTCTCCCACCTTCCCGCACCTTCACTATCGCTGCTTTTGCTCAAACAGGACACCAGAACTGTACGAGTCCTATGTAGAAATAGCGATGGTTTATTACCGGGAGGTGGGAATCCTCTATTCCTGTGCTTACCCTTAGGTATCCACGTGGATGGTGTCCGAGCTGCAACGTAAAGGCTTGTCCCAGCCGCACAGCCCGAGAGCTGGGAACTGCTCCGTCAACAGCGAGGTGGCCCTGCTTGATGTGACGAACAACGAAGGGAATTTCAAGAACAAGGTAACACAGAACCTGTCAGGTTTTTTTGGTTTGGTTTTTTTTTTTTTTTCCCAGTAATTGGACAAAAGATGTTTGATCTACTACGAGACCTCATGGCACCAGTCAAAGCAGGTGAACCTGAGTTTAATGTTCTCATTAAGGCATTGAGATATTTTTATTCACCTGAGAAAAATGTCTTTTCTAATAGATTTTGAGAGTCGGCGTGAGGTGAAAAGTTCCGGGAATAAAGAGCCAGCTAAAAGGTTTCCCTTTCAAGCGCAGGTGTGCTCCTGCCCCTCTCCAGGTCGCCTGGCACCGGGGCCATGCAGGTAAGCAGCCAGCGGAGGGGAAAGCCCTGGAGCACAAAATCACGAGTACTCCTCAAAGCGGTGCAAACAGCAGTGCAGATTTCTGGGTGGTGGCCACTGCGGATCTACAGTGCTGTCACGGAGCCCATTTTAAGTTGTCACATGAAAATGCTTTGAATAGACAGGCTGCCTCTCCAGGAGAGATCAGCTTTGATCCTGTTGGGGAATCAAGCAGCTCTTGCGAAGATGCAAATTTATGAAATTCCAACACCTGGCGTGTTCACGCGCAGGGAGTATATTAAGGACTCATAACATCTAAGAGCACTCCCAGCAGTGGGGAACCCGACCAAATCGTTACTGCGTGCTCCCTTCCCCAGAATCAGCGAGATCTGAAGATTGTGCTGAGCTCCCTGCCTCTGGGCTCCCGGCACAGGCACCAGGAGGCCACAACAGCTCGGAGAGCTGCTTTGCACTGGGTCTCCCTAGATGTCTTCCATACCCCTCCCCTTGCCCCTTCTGCGGGATTACTAAACACCAAAGCCAAGGTTTATTTGAATATCGAGGGGAAGGCTTCGCTTTGTAAGCAGAGAGCACCCAAAGCTGCAGCACCTGGCTCAGCCAACAAGGGGGGTTCCTACCCCAAACCTTGAGGGAGCTGCCTGTGCCCTCTTCTCCCTTGCTGTCCCCCCTGGGCTGCAGGCTTTGGAGGTGTCCCAGGGCATCCCCCCTGATCTGTCCCCAATGCAGAGGGGACCACCACCTCCCATGCTGAGACCTGTGCAACGCAAGGGGTGCACAGCAGGCTACCTTCCACCAGGTCCTCCTGGGAGATCCCACCGCACAAAGGTATGGAGCCCAAGGCTGATTGTGCCAAACCAGCTTCACTCATACACAGTTAGAAAATGTAACTGGGAAACACAACATGCAGGGACACTGGCACCAGCCAGAAGAGCAGCTAGGGAACAGTGGGCACAAAATGTCTGGATTCTGTGGTACATCTCACACCTCATGTTCTCTTCCAGAAGGAAGAAACCCTCCAGCAGAAGGAAACAGAGCTTTTCCGTTGCCTACCTCAATACAGACATCATCAGCCCAGCTCAGCACCTCTTTCAGATAGGGAGCAAATATGCCCGAGGGGTTTCAGGATGCCTCTGGCAGCTGAACCACCCCAAAGCCCCATGAAGGGCATGTGTGTCCCCTTGCAGGCCCTCTGCAGCTGCCCTGAGCCTCCCCAAAAGCCAGACCCCTCAGGGAGGGTGGGAAGCAGCAGGCAAAGGGCAAACCCACTCCTACGACCTGGCACAGGGGCAGCTGCATGGGGGCACTGGATGGAGACCAACCGCTCTCCAAGAGAGATGGATGGAGAAAGGCTTTGCTGGAGAGGCAACCCATGGGGAAGACCCTCTCGGTCCTGTCCTGTGGGTACGTGCCTTCTCCTGCCCAGCTTCCAGGTTGGCCTAACAGCTCTTCCATGCTCAGTCAGCCACCCGGACCCTGATCCCTGCTGCCTTTTCAAGGGCAGCATCCTCCAACCGGCATGCATTAACACCCCTGCCTTCTGGAGGCACCGTGGGACCGACTCATGGTCAACTTAGCGGTTGGGCTTGATGATCTTAAAGGTGTTTTCCAACCTAAACAATTCTATGACTGGCTTTTGCCCTGCAGAAAATAGAGCAGACCTGCTGTAATCTCCTGCCATTTCCCCAGGAAAGCACTTGCCCCACGTTTTGTAAGCAGAGAGCACAAGCACATGGAGAAGCACTTGCTGCTGAA
>NW_009258269.1:2619756-2623494 GCF_000687185.1 Egretta garzetta | reverse complement strand
GCTGAACCCCCACTGATATTATTTGACCTTGGAGCAAGGTCAGCCTGCGTTGCCCTTGCACATAGCTGGGAAAGGCAAATCCACGGTGTTCAGCAAATCTCTTCGTATAACAGGCTCATTTCTTCTCAAGAATTCATTTCGGAGGGATTCAGTGGCATTGACAGAGGTGGCACTGGTAATTTCGCTGCTCATATGCAGGATGTAGCACTTCATCCTTGGCCCTACAAGTGGGTTAGCCTGTGAATTGCTCTGTGCTTCAAGTTGCAGAGCCTGAATTATTTTGGCTGCAGGACACGGGCGGCTCACCAGAGCTCAGCTCGCTTTGAGATTGCATCAGGGTTCACCAGCAGCACGGGCAGCTTATAACTTCAGCGCTCGTTTCCAGCTACCGCAGCAGCAAACAACAAAATCCTCGGAAAGCTTCGTGTGGGTGCTAGAGCTCCTGACATAAGCCCTGAAGAAAACCGAGACCTCCTCCAGCTCAGCGCAGCAGATGCAGAGTGTCACTGAGTCACCAGCAGGCTACAAAAAAGGAAAAAAAGAGGGAAAAGGAGAGGAGAAGGGAATCCTTATTTTCGCAGAGATGAGGAGCTGCTCCCTGGAAGAAAGGGTCCTGGTTGAGGCACAAGTGCCTCACACGTGGGGTGTCCCAAGACTTGTGCAGACGCATTCAGCCCTTGCACCCAGCACAGGGTAAAGGCCCTGGGGACAAACCCCAGCCGTGCCATGCTCCAAACTGGGAGAGAGCAGTCCTCAAACTCCCAGCTCTTCACAACCTAAGCAGAGGAACCCAGCGCAGGGGCGGATAACAGAGGGGAAATCCCCACTTGGACTTGGCTGCTCTCCAGGACCTCTGCACAACTGGAGCCCATCAAGGGTCTAGAGGGGGCTGTCGCTGGTTGCAAATTCTGCACAGCAAGCTGGCTGCTGCGGGCGAAAGGGACCCACCCTCATCACTTGCTCCCCGGGGTGCATTCGGAGCGAGCAGTGCTCTTTGCACCGATGGACCCCATGAACATGCTGCCTGGAAGGAACTGGGACTCCCCCAGTAACCACTGGGCAGAAAACGGGAGACCTGCAGGGCGGGTGTCTCCAGGGCCACCCATCTCCCTGGCCCATGCTTGCCACTTGTTTCTGGCCGTGTCCTTATTGCTGTTAAGCCCTTTCTAAATACGCTGGCTCAGACGGGCTCGTAATCTTGTGAATCCTCTCACTAAATATTCCCCCACCCCTCCCTCTCCAGCCAGTTTGTCTGGGTTTGGGAGGACTGGTGCACCATTTCTCTGCTGTATTACAGTTTTTTAGCGCAGCTCCGGCATCGCACGGTGCCCAGGCTGCCCGGGGCAGGCCTGAGGGGGCTCTTCCCCCTGTAGGCATGGGAGGCTTTTCCACCCATGGTCCTATCCTGCTTGGGGCAGCTCATGACCTGGAGGGCTCTGTCATGAGAAGCCCCTTGGGATCCCATTTATTTCTGCAGCAAGACTCAAACTACGATTGCCGCTAACTCCGGCCGACGAAGGGTTCGGGTAATGGCAAGCTAAAGCCCATGGTGCAGCCTCGGGAGGGGAGCGGTTTCAGCAAGCACATTACCGCATGCTAAGCCCTCACTATCCCTGCAGCTCCATCCCAGGAGGACCTGCTGGCAAACGGATTTCACAATTACGGGAGCAGAAGAGGGAGCTGGGGGCTCCCAAAACACAGGCTTGTGCTCCTGCTATAATGAGCTGACAGGCAGCACACCTCTCTCCCTTAGCCGTTTACCCCATATATATATACACACACACACACACATATATATATATATATATGAAATCCGTTCTTTCAGCGCTGCACGAGATCTGATGCCCCAGCTTGAGCTCACAGGCCCCCCACCTCTCTCCCTTAGCCGTTTACCCCATATATATATACACACACACACACATATATATATATATATATGAAATCCGTTCTTTCAGCGCTGCACGAGATCTGATGCCCCAGCTCCATCCACATGCATAGCCCTGCCAAACCCGGACTGAGGATCCGTCCATCCCTGGTGTGATGGGGCCGCAGTGGGCAATGGACGTGGCTGATCCATGCCACACGCCAGCAAGGTCAGAGCGACCCAGCATCCCGGTGCTCAGCAGCCTCTGCCCCAAGAAGCCCGATGCACAAAGCGCCTTTCTGGCGAGGTGCTTAGGGACAGGGTTTAGCGGGGGGATGGCAGTGCTAGGTTAACGGTTGGACTTGATGATCTTAAAGGTCTTTTCCAACCTAGATGATTCTATGATTTCTCTGGTCCCTTTGGAAGGAGAAGGTGTTAGGGCAACATCAGAGCAGTGGGGACAGAGTCCCAGGAGGACAAGTTTGGGTGTACCAGCCCAGAGATGCTTCCTCAGGGCGCTCCATTAGCAGCACAAGCTCGATGGGAAGCAGAAGCAATACTGGATTTTCACAGGGTGGGTCGGGTCTAACACATGAAAAACACCTGAGAAAACAGCTCGGGAGCGGGCCGGCCGCCTGACTTCACACCCTGGGCAGCAGCGAAGGCGGTGGCCTCTCTCCAAGCTGATACCTGGAGGTGACGGCTTTGACAGGGCATGAGTTAACAAAATCAGGCTGTGCCCTATGCCACCAAGCTGTGCCCCTCGTATCCTGGCCATGTCCCTTAGCACGGTCCTGCTGTCACAGGGATCCGGGAGGCCTGAGACTGAGCAAGCGCTGGATCTGCGTGCCGGGGAGCCCCGCACCGTGCTGGGGAGCCCCGCGCCCCCCATCCCTTCGCAGAGTCATGGCAGGGGCAGACTCTGAGGGCTGCTCCCGAAACCCACCCCGCTTCTTTGGGTGGCCACTGCACAGTGCAGCATGGCTGCAAGGATTACCCAAAAATAGCAAAGCCCAGCATCTGCTGTGAGGCATTTCCTCTCCTCTCCCTCCCGCCAGCCTCCTTGCTCCATCACCCCTGCCGTCCTACTTACTCCCTCCAGCTCTTCCTTTTTCCTTCTCTGTTCCCCCACCCCCTGCCGCCCCCCATGCCCAAGTCCTGTGCTCATCTCTCTGCTGGGCCCGTTGCTTTCCATTGCGTTTTCTCAAGGTCTCCGGGACCCAGCACCCGCATGCATTATCTGGACTGCATCCTTCTTGGGATTCAGGCAAGCAGGAGAGGCCTCTTCCTGCCCCTGCCAGGCAATTCCTCTGGGTCTGCAACACACAATAGCAGCAACTACAAACTCCTACCTGGCAGGCTGAGTGCTTTCTGCCCAAGGCTATTGCTCTCCAGGTGTTTCACTCCCATTGAATTTGGCTTCGGGGTTATTTTCCCCACAATACAGGAACCGCATTCATCAGGGCTGGTTTTGCATTGTCGCTTCCTACCCACAGCTCCAGTCTCTGGGGCTCCTTTGTGTTTCACTTCGCACTGGAGTTTGCATCTTCTCCCAGTTAGGATTTATCTGCAAAAGTAATTAGTGAGCTGCTATCTCCCCTCCTTCACTTCGTTACTGCTCCACTGGTTTGAATTTCGCATCTCCTCCCCCCTGCCCCCCCCCCGACTCCTGACTATCAAGAGAGTATCAAAGCCTGTTGAGATCTGTACAGGGATGAGGTTAACCCATAAACCAAGCCACGGAAATTATTTTTTTCCATTTTTCTTATTTTGGGTGACTTTCTCAAAGCTGCCAGGCTGCAGGCTGTGTCGGTCACACCTTGAGCGTGGCTGGAGCACCGCTGCTCGCACCCACCACCGCCAGCTTTGCACCA
>NW_009258269.1:2598670-2619698 GCF_000687185.1 Egretta garzetta | reverse complement strand
TCCAAGCATTGCCTGGCATTAATTTGAGGCACTGGACTATCTTGGGGTGAGAGGGTCAGTTATGAAACCTGTGAAAGGCAAGCAGGCAGCAAAGAGTTAAAATTCTGCATTCCCAACAGGGCCCCTAGCACAGCTCGTGATAAGCAAGGCTGGAGCCTGGTTCGTACCAGGATTTTCAGAGCAGCTATTATTTCCAAAAATACGAAGTCATTCCTTTGAAGGAAAAAAAAAAAAAAAAAAGGAAAAAAAAAAAGAAAAAAACTCCACGAGCGCTCTAATCTCCTCGCTGCAGAGTTTCACCTTCCGCTTCTCAGCCCCCCTCCCAATGCGCCGCCAGCGCCGAGGGAGCGGGCAGGAGGGGAGCACGGCGCTGGCCGCCTCGCCATGGCCAACCACGCCGTCAGCAGAGCAGAGGGACAGGGCTGGCACCACGGGAAGGTTCCTGCGCCAGGAACACAAAGCCCATTACAGTGAAGGCTAAACGAAGACGTGGTCCAAATCCTACTCACGGAGGCACACGGGTGCTTGGGCTGGGTGAGGACCGCTGCCCAGTGATTCCCATGCATCGGCCACCCTGGGACGTCTTCAAGGAGCTCTGCAAAGAGGATCAGAGCCACGCGAGAGCCCTCCATGGCTCATCCTCCCCTCTCCAAGCTGTACAGCACAGCCTTTTGTTTTCCTACTGCTCGGAGTTGATGAGGAGGGGCGAGGACCAACTGGGCACAAGCGGTGAGCACCCCCGGGTGCTGCAGCATCCCCAGGCGCTGCTGGGGTGCCCCTCTCTGCCCTCCCCATGGCTCCCCTGGACCTGGGCCCTGCAGCTAGGGATCGCTGCCCATGGTGGTTTGGCTGTGGGAGAGCCAAACTGCTGGGTGGAGGGGAGAGGGGCAGGGCTGTCCCCAGCTCCAGTCCCAGCTTTGTCTCAGTGGTTACCTGGTGGGCAGCACCAAGCCCTTTCTCATAAGGACATCTAGTGGCACCCTGACAGATGGCACACTTAACCTTGGCCACTCTTCATCTCTTTTTTTTTTTTCCCCTCTCCCCAGACCCTCCTAACCTCCCCCATCAGCTCTTGCTGCCCGGCTGCACTCTGCTTAGCTCAGGGCAGGGGCAGAGCTGGGGTGGGTGGAAGTCAGGATCCCCCCAGTGGTGCCCCAGGACACCCTTGGGACACAGCCGGTCACTGAGATGGGGACATGTCCCGGAGCAAGACGTGCCCCGTGCTAGGATGAGCTGCTGCAGAAGGGTGCAGAGTCACATGCGAGAGCATCCCTCGCAGAGATGCGTGCTCGCAAACCGTAGGTCCTTTGGAGATAAAGTGTGTCCCGGGCAGCCAGAGAGCAGGGTGGGGATGGCACCAGTGTAGGGTGTCCTGCTGGGACAGTGGCAGCATGCACCGGGACAGGAGACCTCATCGTGTTGTGGGCCAGAGTAACCCAGTGCTGGGGTATGACTGTGCAGCCAGAGAGCTGGAGGAAGGATGAAGGGAGGGGTGGGGAAGCCCTGGACCCCAGCACAACAGGGATGGAGAAACTTGCAGAGACCTGCATGAGTTTCAGCAGCCACACCTCAGATGCTCCCGTGTTAGGTATGGAGGGAGCTGGGGCAAGAGAGGCGACCACAGCAGCGTTGGTACCTATTACCCCAAGTGCAGCTTTTCCTCTGGGTTTTCATTTCTGTCGAGCTTTTTAAGAGCTTGAAAACTCTTCCAGGGAGTGTAACAAGTAGGACTGAAGGGGCGCCCTACTCAGATCACACCACTGAACCATTGGACAAGCAGGCAAAGGTCTAAGACCTTTCTAAGACCTCTTTCTCTAGAGAGCACCACAGCCATAGACCCGGGTATTTATGGGCAAGCAGGACCAGGCTGCATCCAGTCCCCCCCCGCCCCCAGGTACAACACATCCAGCCACGGAATGAGCAGCACTGTACCCCAGGCACGCGTCTGGCACCACAGAGTTATTTCCAAAGCAATCCTCTTCAGGTTGTAATGACCATGGAGAGTTTGGACTTGAAGAGCATTTCCATTACGGAAAGGGCACCTCATCCTCTGCCTTTATTCAAATGAAAGCGGTAATGAAATCACGTCTGCCTAATACAGCCGCACTTGGTTAGGTACGTACTTGCTTTTTGGTTTGTTTTTTCGCTTTTCCGTTCCATGGTCAACACTTATGCATTGCTGTCAGAAAAAATTGCTTTAATTTTCCATTCTGTTTCAACACCCTTTGCTAAAAACAAAAAGTATTATCCACTGAAGAACCGTAAATTGACTCCATCTAATATCTGAGGAGCAGAGCTAACACCAAATGGCACTCACTTGCATTTTTAATGTGCAGATGAAGTCATAGAAATCACTAACTTAGGAGCTAGCTCATCAAATTCTTCTTGCTAAAGCATATCCTGGATCTACTAAGCTGGCTCTTTCTCCTCTAGAGAACCTGGCTGTCACTTCTTTAATGACTTCCATTGACTAGTATGAACATTTTAAGGCTTAACATGAGTGATGTGGATGAATGAATTTCGAGACTTCGTTTGGCTTTTCATTTACAGTGTCAGAATGAGTCTGATCTGCTGCCATTTTGGGTTGGTTTTTTTTTTTTTTCCCCTCTTTTTTTCCCTTTTCACTGGCTCCTAGCGCTCAGACCCTTGCTAGCGTGTGTATGACTTTAACGATGCTATGGGCTACACGCAGCCTCCTGGATCAACGCATCCACCCTTCCCCTAAGCACGGTCTGGCCAAAGCTGTTGTGTTGTCCTACAAGCAGCAGCAGCCACCCCAAAAGACAGAATTTTTACCGGTTTCTTGGCTGCACCTCCCAGCCCATCCCTCTGCACACCCAGGAGTTACTCAGTGCAGTCAGGTTTACATCTCTTACACCAAACCCCTGTTGCAGGTTCAGTAGATTACTCCGTGCAAGAGCGCAATCCCTCCGGATAAGGCTGCAGTGATGTACTCTCTTGGCCAAAACAGTTGGGCAACCCTTGCTCTGGAGGAAGTCTGTGGTTGTTTGTACCTTGTGGAATAGCTCGCAGGGGTATGAGCTGTCTGAAACCCCCTTCCCACCAGAGGCAGCTGAGGATTTGTTCCGAGAGGAGCCTGTGGGGCTGGTGGGTGGGCGAACAACTCAGCCGGGGAACGTTCGTTTCATTCAACAAAAAAATGAATTTGTCTCAGACAGACTTTCCCTTGTTTCACTCAAAATATTCCATTTTTTTTTCCACAAGAAAAGATGAAAGCCTGAAGAGCTGTCATGCAGCCAGCAATATTCCTCTTCAGCCGTAACTGCCTCCCCTGTGAGGGGTCCCACACGCTGGCCTGGCAGGCAACGGCCCTCAGGGTCTGGCTCCACCAGCACGTTCACAGAAATATAGAGGACAAGAGCCAGGGCATCGAATTTGCTCCTGTTTCCTTTTCTCCCTGCTCTGGATTGAAGTATGTGGACAAGCATCTCTTCGGTGCTGGGTCGCCCTTCTGCCCTCCCAGGGCAGCAGGCACAGGAGCAAGCAGGGCAGCCCTGAGAGGGGCTGAAGTTAAGGAGAGAAATTAAGGAGCTGCCGGGTGGCTCGATAACTGAGCAGTTCCTCGTGGTGTCCTGCAGCTCATGGAGCTGCAGATGGGGGATAAGGCATGACCAAAAATCTCAAGGCAAGCATTGCCCAGCGAGGGTGGAACGATCAGCTTTGAGGGCCCAAATACAACATAGCTATCACTCCCAAGACCTGAGTGTTTCCAACTGGTGACATGGGTCAGCGGAAGGTCCCTAGGGACGGATGTTGCAGACATTCTGCTTGCACTTGCAAGATCTCTTCTCGATGTCCCAGAAGCTCTTCTCATTTCTGCTGAGATGGTCACCAATTGTACTATGTCAGTGATGCCATGAGCACGGGCGTTCTCAGCTTTACAGGCAGCAAGCTTCTTCCAGAAGTCTCCTAAGGAGATTTGTCTCTTTGGCTGTGTTATTCGGTGATAGATAGCCACTAAACTGGGCTTTGCAGCCTAGGGCGAAGCTCTGCACCCACTGTTCAGCACCTCATGGTGTGTTGACCACTGACAACCTTAGGGGATTAATTTACAGCTGCAATAGGACTAGCACTGCTGTGCAGGTATACCTGCAAGAACATGCAACCTACTCTTGGAAAATAAGTTTTCTTGCCTCAGCCTTGCTTACTTGGGGGGTTCCTACTGTCAGGGGTCATCAAGGGCCAGCTGCTGCCTTAGGGAAGGGGAACAGGGAGCTGAGGGTAACCCCAGCACATGAAATATCCTTACCAACAGGCATAGTCCCACAGGGTCTGAGCAGAGCAGATAGAGGCAGCTGCTGGCAACAGCGTTCAAAAGCAGTCCCACGCAGCAATGAACTGGGTTCAGGGTCTGTCCACAGGTGCAGAAGGAGACAGAGCCAGCCAGGACTGAGGTCCAGCAGAGGTCCAAGGTCCATCCAGGAGGGAGAGCCAGAAGAGAGGCACACCTACAACATTGCTCAGAGAAAGAAAGGTGGCCCAGGGCTGCTTTTAAATAGGACCCCTGAGCTGTGGACAAGGTGTGGGTGAGGGCCCAGGTGAGGCTGATCAGGGCCATTAAGGTCTATTGGGGCAGTCAGGGCCCTGACACCTACCAGGATCAATGGCTGTTCGTGATTTTATTGCCAATGCAATGGGAGATCTTCTGAGATTAGGGGGTTTTTTTCAGAGTTTGCTTCTTATGATGAGCATCTGAGCCAATTTCAGTTTGAAGATGCACCTTTGGCAGCAGGAGACAATATCATGATGAGTTCAGTGATCAAGTCAGAGGAGAGGTCAAACAGTCCTGATGCCAAAACCAACATTATCTAAACCCAAGGTGAGCTGGAGGACTGAAGTAAAGAACATTGCAATAGAAATAAGGGGTATAAACTGCTCGCAGAGGCACGTAGTCTGGCAACTCAAGTTTCCAGGCTGGAGGCACTGGAGAAACTCCATACGATGGACACCTGACTCCAAAAGGAAACCCACAAGCACCCCCTGAATGTCCCCGGGGAAGGAAGCCCCCATCCTCGCACCCACAAATGCAGTGCCCCCCAAGAAGGGAAGGATGCATGCCCCGAGCTTGAGGCACGTCCTCACCATGAGGTCAGGCCACCAACTAGGTCTGAGGAAGCAGGGCAATGAGTGTAGACGTGGTGGAGGGTATTTCCCTTCCCTTCCAGATGGATGCATGCTGTTGAGCCTATAACTTGTGTTTGGATGAGAGCAAATCTCTTCAATTATCATTTAAAGATGGATTCAGCACATCCCTAGGTGAGCCATTTCAGAAGTTAATTACCGTTCCTGTGAAATGCCTGTGTCTTAATTCCAATTTGAATTTTTCTTACTCCTGCTCCACCTGCCAGCCACCGAGCCTTGTCTTTGTCTGCTGGATTAAAGGACCCTCCACTATCAGGAATCTCCTCCCTGGAAGTACTTAGAGACCATGATCAAGTCACCTCTCAACTTGCTCTCTGATGAGCTAAATAGATGGAAGTCCTTAAGCCTATCATCACACAGCAGGTTTTTCAGACCTTTTCTCATTCTTGCAGCTCTTCTCTGAGCTCTCTCTAATTTTTTTCTTTAATCCACGATGAAAGTGTGGATGCCGGAATTTGATACAATATTCAGTAATGCTCTCCCTACGCTTTGTAGCACTTTTCCAACCTACCTCACAGCCCCTCAAAATACATACCTGTCATGTGAACCCACGTTAATTATAAATCAGACTGGTGTCCTGCTTATCTGGCTTCCTAAACCCCCTTCTGCGCCACTGGTTTTGCTGAAACTCTCCCAAATCTCCACGTAGGGATGATACTCTCTGTTGCAAGAACTACAGCACCGTGCCTTGCATTCCTAAAAGGTGGATGGCTCGCTCGTATCCCACCTAACAAACCCGTTCGCAGCTTTATTTGTGCAAACAGTGATTTTCTATCACTGTCGCTGGTGAAACACTGGAACAGGTTGCCCAGAGAGGTAGTGGAGGCCCCATCCCTGGAAGCATTCAAGGCCAGGATGGGGCTCTGAGCAACCTGATCTAGTTAGCGGTGTCCCTGCTCCTGCAGGGGGGTTGGGCTGGGGGACCTCTAGGGGTCCCTTCCAACCCAAAACATTCTATGATTCTTTGATTCTATGATTCTATGATTCCCACCTGGATGTAGACCTAAATTGCGGATCAGGAACTCTCCCACCGCACTGAGTTGGTCCTCGGTGTCAGTGCATCTCCTCCTCAGCCCCAGTAAGTTCATGACTTATGTGTGGAAACGCAAGGCGAAAGCACAGCCAGCACCACCATGGGCTTGCCAAGTGCTGGCAGAGATAGCCGTCGCTGGGAAATGCCGCAACTGTTAATTTGTTTATCCCAGCTCTGTGATTCAGCCCCGGCTAAATGAGAGGGCACGACTACGGCCATGCCTGTGGTCCCAGCATGAACTCGTGCAACCTTGCACTGCAGCCCTAAACGCTAACGAAAAAATTCAAAGGAAAATAAGCAGTTTTCAAGACTTTTCCAGCTGCTTTCTTTCTCCTCGGCTCCCCTCCCAGCAAGCCGCTATCTAGGACACGCAACCAGTGCATGAAATCACTTCTTCCGTCTCCTTTCCAAGGCCACCGTTGCTGGTCCAACCCAGTGCAGAGGAGGCAGCAGCTTTGCAGAAGGTAATTAGCAGTGGTGCCTTTGGTCCTGTCACGCCACGCACGTGTACGCTCCGGCTCCGGGTGTCCTGGGGAGCTGGGAGTGAGAGGCAGCTGCGGCAGGTCCAGCTGGGCTGGAGCGCCTGAGGATGAGCCGGGCCGTGAGGATGCACAACTAAAGAATTAAAGGGAAGACGTCATTAGATGGATTCCCAACAGGGATGCCAGGAAGTATGCTTGGGCTGTGCATCTCGGTGACCCACTTCCAAACCTTCCTATTCCCTAAATGGAATCTTCTTCAATTTATAACCACTCTGCCTCTTCTCTGGCATTCAGAAGCCATTATCACCATGTCTAGCCCAAGCCCTCACAGCTGACTTTAGATGCCACTTCTCCTTATCACAGGAATACTAACCCATGTAGGCGGCAGGTCAGCCAGCCAACCAGCTGTGCCTGCCTGCAGAAATGAGAGAATTAGCACAGCAGCCATTCCCTGAAATGCAGCAAGGAAACCAAAAAAAAGTTCTGGATCCCTTGGAAGGCCAGGGTTATCTGAGACCGAAGGCTCCTCAGGCCCTTGCGTCTGTTCCCTACTCCGTCCTGTCAGCTGGTGAGAAAGCCCTGGGAAATCCCGTGGGACTGGTGGGCATCCCACCAGAAGCAGGTACCAAGATTTTAGTGGGAAATGGGGAGACTGTCGTGTGTGGTGTCTGAGTGGGAATGCTGGGGTGTGGAAGGACCAGAGGGAATGGTGGAAGAGGGACACGGGAATGGCAGGGGGTGATGGCCCCCATATGAGCAGGTCACCAAGTCCACAGCACATCTCCACGTGCTTCCCTGGAAAAAAGGGCCAGCCTTGGACAAGAGCCGGATTAAAACAAGGGCCAGGCAGAAGCAACTGGAGAAGTAAGAGCAGGAGAATAAAGACGAGGGCTGGAGCCGTAAGGTACCTGGGTAGGCAGGCAAAAGGCAAGGAATAAATCAGCACCAATGTCCAGTGACTCGCAGGGGTGGCAGAGGATGGACGCACAGGAGATCAACACCGCTGTTGGCACACGAAGGGTACCAAAGGCTGACCCCAAAATCTGCACATGCCCCATCCCAAGACGCAGCTGGAAGGCGGGAAGAGGATTTGCCAGGCAGCGTCCCTAATGTCTCTTGTGTCACAGCAAGTACCGTGGAGAGGTTACAGGGATCCATGCATCCTGGAACGTGTGAGTACGTGGCCATAAGAGAATGCACATGAGAGAAATCCATCTCATTATAAAATAAAATCTTCATGTCCTGTGTGGACGTCTGCTGAGCTTCACGACGTTAGCGGAGCTTTGTTGCTGCGATGCTGCAGCAGAGAGACTTTGGATTCCAGATGTTTTGAATTTTCTCTCTATTTGTAACAATAATGGTAACAATAATACATAACAAAATAATTCTTACAGCTTTTTTGGGCTTTTTTTTACCTAAATGGAAATGTCTCTCAAATGTTTTGTGAATGTATTCTAGTTCTCGTTATGTACACTGAAGTAGTGGATATGTACTGTCCTGGCTTATTCCTGCAGGGCACCCACTCCTCTGGAAAATTATCTTCCTTGTCTAAAAGAATTTCCAATTGCAAAAATGATGATGGCGCTGATGATTATGATAACCGTTTCTCCACGGAGAAAAAAAAAAAAACTATGGCATAGAAACATGCTGAAGTACAGTCAGATCTGAGAGCACCTTTCAGTAATAATTTAAATTAAAAATATTAAGGACATATGTTAAGGACGTATTTGTTACCCAAACACTCACAAATTGCAGCCGCACCATGCAATAATCAATTATAAAACTCAATGGAAGTATAATGAATTGATTATTTATTCTCTGGTTTCAGATTAGGATACACTTGTTTTGACAGATGTGCCAGCTTTTGGGGGTTTTTTTCTTTTTTTCCCTTGTGGTGATCCTGCACCCTTCAAGCAGCACGAGCTGCCTGGCCATGGCCAAGGCATCCCGGGCAGCCGCAGAAGATCCCGGCTGTGCAGACATTCCCAAGAGCCGGGCAGTGTAAGGTGGCAAATGCAAGACCTCACCTTTCTAAATAATTTGGCTTCCCTACCCAAGACATTCTCCAAGCCCAGCTCAACAAAACCCGGGAGCTCTCCTGGCTCCACCGCTTTAACTGTACCTGTTGAGCAGACCCTTTTGAGAAGACGGTTTTACTTACAACCCTCCGTGGCTTCAGCCCCCTAATAACATCAACATCAGTCATTTTTGGAAAGTGCAGCTCTTTATGGATGTGCCCCAATAAAAACACATTCCTCGGTTTCAGCCAGGGAAAAAAAATGTTCAGTAATGAAGCCCAGCCAAAGAAAATGACCATTACTTATTTTATTTCATTGCTAACTTAAATTCAAGCACAATTTTAGAGAGTTCGTATCACAGGAACTTTTGAAGCATCCGTATTATTCGCCGGTGAGGGCACGAGACATAAGAAATAACCCATCCATAATGCTAGCTTCGTTAGTGGATGTGCCATTAACCAACATTAATCATAAGCCGCTGCTATTGTACAAGGTCAGAAGCCTGCTCCGTATTCAAAAGGTAAGGTTTGTACATTTGGGGAGGACGAAATCTGCTCCAATTGAGGACAACAGAAACCTGCGTCGGCCCGGAGCTGCGGAAAGGGCCTCCCCGCACCGCGCTTCCAGGCGCCGCCGGGACAAAACCCCACGCGATCAGAGAGCTGAAGCCATGAGAGGCTAAAAGTTACAGCGGGGCAATTACGCCGCTATGCAGCCACCTTCCGCAGCCGCCGCGCACGACACAAAGGCAACCTGGCACAGAGGCCGGGGCTAGCTCTCTCCCATTATTTTTTTTTATCATTAGCGCTAAAGAGTCAGACGCGGCCCTCGTCCATACTCCAGCATACAGCGGTATTTTCCATTACGGCCATGCCATTAACCCCTTGTTAGGCTGCCTGCCCCTAAAAACGCCTTCCCAAACCAAAGCCAGCCCCGGAGCGGACCTGCAGGCCAGCGTTCGTAGCTGCCACCTGGGCGACCACCTTGGGTTTTTTTGACTGACAATTGCAGGAGCCGGAGAAATGCGAGGTTTGCGTGAGGAGGTTTGCCACCCCGAGTATTTCATCTGCTTTATCATCCAGGATTATAGGTCAGCAACCGAGCTCCGAATGTGTTACCTTCTGTTTGGCATGCATTAGTCATCCTTCCCCTCTCGAAATCACTGTGAAAGGCGCCGATGAGAGGGCATGAATAGCAAATAGCGTGTGCTGGAAGGGAGCAGGCAGCAAACGCCGGGAGGAGGCTGAAATGTGCTCATCCAAAGGATCAGGCAAACACATTTGCGCACCAGAGAAATCAGGGTTTATTCACAAATCGAACAAAAGGTGGAAATCCAGGATAAATGAGTTCCCTCGAGGGCACGTGACCAGAGCCGCCCTCAATCTGCCTTTCCTCCCCTGCTTGCTGTGCTTGAGGCCGCTGACGGCCAGCAGCTGTCCGTCTGTCCCAGAGGGCTGCTCCCTCCTTCCCGGACAGACACGGCTTGCCCGGGTGGCATCCAGCTCTGCAGAGATGCTCTGGCATGGCCGCTCACCTCTCCCCGCCTCGGCAAATATATTTGCCCATGCTGATGCTCTCTTTTAAGGCACGCTGGTGCTCTGCTGTGGAATCCAGCGTGCCCCACGCTCCCTAAAACCATCAGATAAAAACACCAGCTTGGAGCCAGGTTGGGGGTGAAGCATCCTCCAGAGCAGAGCAGGAGCTCAGCCAGATTTTGGGGGCCAGCAGCTGCAGGAGGATGGGCATTCCTACCCATCCTCGTGCTTTGAAGAGCCACTCTCCTGTCTGTGCTGATGCCGGAGAGTGAAAATTGCTTCATTTGAACCCAAAAGCCCAGCGGAGCTGCTACAGAGCCTCGCTGCACCCAAGGCACTGCTCTTTGCAAGCACCCTCCAAGGCCCCACCGCCTACCTGCCAGCGCCGAACAAAACACCGAGAGCTCGTTACTCGGCTCAGAGCGTTGGTAAAGCTTCCCCACGCTCTCGCACAGAGGCTGAATGGCAAATGAGAGGAATAAATGAACACAGGCCCCCAGCGAGTGCTCTCACATCAGCCAGGGGGATGAAGGGAGCGGGGCGAGGGGTGGAAGAGCCGGCACCGTCTGCTGCTTCGGTGTGAGCAGCAAGGAGCTGGCAGCCCCCGCGACGGGATGCCGGGGAGGGAACCGGCCCAGAACAACCAGCTTGGCCCCATGCTGCTGCATGTCAGGCTCTGCCCGGTGGGTTCAAAGGGGTGGATGGTGACCCTGGGGTGGGCAGAAAGAGCCCTGTTGGCTCCCTGTGGTGGGGACCGTGCCACGAGCTGAGCCGCAGCGTGTCCGCAGCACAGCTCCCTTCCTTTTGCCCCCTGGCCAGGCGGTCCCCTGGCGGTAGGACCATGGCATGAGGCTGCAACCACTCAAAATGCAGTGTTAGCAGCACTTGAGACCCCTGGATCCCACTGCCAGAGGCGGGTGCGAGCAGCCGGGCTCAGCTCTGCCGTGCACGGAGCAACGGGGGAAATCAAACCCCAGACCTGGCTCACCGGCAGCAGCTCCGGCTGGGCACCTGGGAAGCGGAAGGTCCACCAGAGACGGATGGCTGCTGTGTCCGTGCATAACCACCGCTGAGCAAAGAGGCGCCAACAAGCACCGTGCCGTGGTTGTGCATCAGTTCAGAGGTGCCGAGGGCAGGGGGTTTGCTGTCCTCCTCCCACCAAGCTGCAGGGCTTAACCAAAGCACTTTGCATCCAGCCCATGTCTCCCGGGTCAGCTAGCACAGGGGTTTGCTTTAGATGCAGTACAGCCCTAATTTACAATCCGTACGTGTATGGGAGCCTGACATTTCTCAAAATGGCTCTTTCCAACAGGTAATTCTGCACTTCATGAAAATTTGTTTGCCCTTCCTAATCTTCAGAGCCTTTTGTGTGGCTCTGCCCTGGCTGCAGTCAGAGGACTTCTCTCCACGTCTGATCCCGACAACCTTAACATTTGTCAGGGCTCCGGTACCTGCCTTTATAATCTTGCCCAGGAGTCCCTGCGTGGCCTGTGCATACGGATGAGCCTCCTGCGACTCCGAGCAGAGGGCCACAGCTGTGCTCATGTCCACAGCAGAGCACGGCGACCTAAATTGGCTCCAAACAAGGGCTCGTCCTTCCAAGACATCCCGCAGTCACATACCCGGTGGGGAACCCTGGCCAGGGGGCTTTTCAGAACCCATGTCTGCCGGTCATCTGGGTGGCGGGAGGCAAGAGCACGGGTCGCCCTCGGTGAGCACGTCATTTGTGAGGTCTCTGCCTTCGGTCTGCCCTAGCTCCTTAGCAAATTATCATCGCTTTCCTCCTTCCACCTTCTGCTCCTTTTTAGAACAGTTTCTCTCTCCCGGTTTCCTTTCACTCCTCGCCAGTGAAAGTGACGATTTGTTGGCCGAGGGCTGCAGCAAGATGCGTCTCCTCGGGCGGCAGAGCAGCAATTGCCCCACTGCCCCTTGCCCAGCTGCTGCCAGCTGCTTTTTTTGTCCCCTCGAGAGCTGCAGGCGTACGAGCAGAGGTAACCGAGGGGTGCAGGGACGGTGCTGGAGCTGCCCCCGGGTGAGACATCCATGATGGTGCTGGTGCCTTGGCCATCGGGATGTCTCCATCTCCTGCGGCAGAGTGCTGCAGCAGAATAAGCGCGTGTATAAATAAATCATCAGGGCCCCGATCAGAGGGCTTAATCCCAGAAAAGTTATCAAATATTTATTTTAAAACAGGAGGAATAAATAGATGAAAACACCGATGGAGGACATTCTGCCCTCGCATCCATCTCTTTGCTGGGCGCTGCTGAGCGGTTGGGGAAGCACACACAGCCACTATGGCAAACACCACTGGTGGCCCAGCAGGACACCAGACAGGAGCCACCAGCCCTCTGCAGAGACAAGAAATACTGCTCCTGCCTCCCAACAGCTGAGGGACAGCCTCTGCCCTGTGCCCGACTCGCCCCGCACAACCGCTCCCTCCCAGAGTCCTCCAGGCTTTGCTAACACTGAGTTCCCCAGGTCTGATGGCCCCATCATCGTTAAGATCAGGCTATTACTCATGCAATGTATTAATTGAACGCCACTCATTTAGTATGCGTAATTGCTGGAGAATGCAGAAGAGTGGGAATACATCGCCCGTGGTGGTGGTACCCAGGGAGACCCATCCCTTACCCTACCAGAAAATGCCAGCCGTACATCCACCTTGGGCAGGTCCCCTATTGAACGTGGCAAATGGGTGGTTTCTAGGTTGTGACTCTCAGGGGTCTGCATGAAGCCAGCTGGGGCACCTGCGGTGCCATCTGAGCCTCTGTGCACAATTCAGTCACACTTCGGTGTGTCGGGAAAATACATCTCCAGGCAGACACAGAATCAAAGAATCTCTGTCCCTCTTGCAGTGCCTATAGTTATTCAAGAGATCAATCGGGGCTATGAAATGCTGCCTCTCCCAAATCAATTAACTCGACTAAAAGGCACCTATTCATTACCGGAGCTCAAGCTTGGCCTCATTGCTCCGGTGGAACAAAAACCTCTCTGATAATGATAACTACAAGACAGCAGCTGGGGAAAAGAATTGTCCACCCCGCGTGGCGATGGGAGACATCAGCCGCACCATGGGTCCTGGGGCCTGAGTGCTTCTCAGTCACAGCCTCATGCTTCTGGAGGCAATATCTCACGCCTAAATATCAGCATCGTTTTCTTTAGTGCCTCTGCAAATTGCAGTAAATACAGGCATGTTGTATTTCTTTCATTTTCGGCATGAGGAACTGTGACACAAAACGCCATGAACAACCAGGAGCTGGGCAGAAAAACTTCTATATAGGAGTAAACCAGCTAACACCATTCTTACTGCCTAAAAACCAAATATTTGGGGGGAATATTTTAGTTCTGCAAAGCTGGTACAGGCCCAACAGTAACAGATTTCCTACAGGCGGGTTCACCTGTATCCCTCCTCCAGGGAAAAGCCCTTCCCGGTTTTGGTGGAACGCCACTTAACGTCAGTTCTCGTGAATTTTTGGCGAGGCGTTTGCTGCTCTTCCTCAAACTCAACATCCCGGTGACAAAGGGAATGGATAAAAATCTCATCTTGATTTTTTTTTTAATTTGTAATTACATGTCTGGCTGTCACATTTGCAGATTTATTTTTTTTTTTTTAAAGTGCAGCCAGGACATCCTGACAATCTTCTGTAGATGCCTTGATTTGAAATCTTCCATCTCAGTTTCCCCTGACAGCAGCTCTCCAGGTAACAAGTATTGGCCATACAGATCATTTCATGGGCCAGAAGAGGGAAGAACCAGGACTTGCTGGTCCCTTATGGGGACCTTTCCCTGCAGCATGTGATTTTACCCCAGCCTGCAGCACCCCTTGAATTCCTCTCCCTCTCCACACCTGCGATGTCCTCTTACATGGACACTGCTGGTCTCCTGCCTTCAGGTAGTCTATCCAGTCGGGTAAAGCCCCACATGCCCAGCATCTCCAGACAAGAAACCCAACCAAAACAGCTTCCTAAATTATTTGCAACCATCTACATCCCAGCTGCCCCCCCCCCACCCCGTGCCCCAGCCTGCCCACATGCCTCAGACACCGAGGATGCAGGTGAGCTGGGAGATGGCCTCGCACCGGTCCAGGGGTGAGCATCAGTGAAGATGGTCAGGCAGAGAACTGGATAAAATAAGATTGAGCTGGATCTACAGGCTTTCGTGGATGCAGCAGAGGCGCCGACCCTTCACAAGATGCTCACTGGGGTTACAAACACAGTGCCACGGAGCTGCTGAGACCACACTGGGAGTAATGTCCTGTTTTTGTCAATTTAGGTGAAGAGAGATATTTTTGTGTTGGAGAGAGTGCAGCGTAAAGTCATTTAGACAATAAAGGAGTGACAGGATTTCCACAGGAGAAGAGATTAACCAAAGTGGGATTATTTTGTTCTGAGAGAAGATGATTAAGAGGTGGCATGACTGAAGTATTTAAACTGGCTCAGGGTTATTATCAAATTAAGCTGTACTGGAGATTGCTGGGCAGCCATCACTCAAGGGCAGAGCAGGGGGCTTTGCAGCAACCTCTCTCGTAGCAGAGGGCATGGTTCGGGCTGATCCAGAAGGATAATCGTGGATGGGGAAAGCAGATGTGTGCCACTGTGTGCCACCAGGCAGAGGTTTGGGTGGGCTGGAGAGCTGCCTGTGGCTTGCAGATAACCTTCACCTTGGCACCATCCTTGTTTGAGCATCAGGACCCAAATTCCACACGTTTATTATGCTCCGTGCTTTCAGGTGGATGCTCTCATCATCCACGGCAGCCCTGTCCTTCGCTCCTATAAATTACCATGAACTCCTGCGCTTCTTCCACCGCTTCTCTCCAGGCTGGCAGGGCTGGGCACTGTCTCCTGGTACAAGCAAACATTCGCCAGGCGAGGAGACACAATGGGGTCTTGCACCTTTTCTGTGTTCCAGGAACAACCCTGGTTTGAGAATCACAGCGTGGTGATCCTACTGATCTCCAGCGCTGGCTCTGCGTGCGTTTCTGTCTCACCACCTCTCTTGTGCCACTTTGGATTCTCTGCCATGCATGCTGTGCCAAACCCATGCCAGTCCTCTAGAGCCTGCAGACCAGGCTGAGTGGTTTTCTTGGATTAGCAAGCTCCAATTGCTTTGTGGAGGGTTAATTTAGGGTCTTCCTGTCATCTCTGCCTAAAGTTTTTGTTCTGGTTGAAGCTTCAGCACCCATAAATGCAAAATGGGCTCTTCAGACCTTGATGACCTGCAAATGCTTTCACCTTGTTTCATGTCCTCCAGTCAAGAAGCTCCGTCTCATATGCATCATTTTCACATCGAGTGTAGCACTTGATTTCTTCACAGGACTTCAAAATTATTCTCCTCTTCCTGAGTTAACTAAAGCGTGTTAAACCACCAAGTACTTCAAGTCCCACTATTGTCAGTGCGGAGGCTACTTTTAACTTCTTTTGGCCAACCTCCGTTTTCAATCATCTCCAGCTGTTTATCACAATTCCAGGAAATTTCAGCTCTGACTGCTGAGGGAGCTTCAGCCTGCTCATCCTTCCCATCTTCCAAGTTCCTCTTTACTTCTGGACACCTTTGGGGTCCCATACAGAGGTAATTTTGAATTTATGCTGGCCTTATTTGCAAAGACAGATGTCCTCCTTCAGGGCAGGTTGCCTGGACTCACTCTGTACCTCTGCTGCAGATGACTAAAAAGGAGCTTTCTCTTCACTGGACCATGTTGCGTGGCACGAAAGCAACAGTTCGCTGACGATGAGGAGGGGTGAAGGTGGAGAACATGGGAGATGAAATACTGTGAGTGCTTCCCTGGAGCAGACCTCAGTCCTTTTTTTGGTGAGGAACACGGATGCAAGCTTGGTCTACAAGCCAGGCGCAGGCTGAGCATCCCACATGGACCAGGAGTGTTTTTATCTCTTGCTGCGGTCCTGTCCAGGGTAGGTCAGAAGAATCCACCCCAGAGGTGGTTCTGTCTCCCCGTTCATTCACAGACTGTCTAGACAACCTGTCTGCAGGTGACAGCCACTCTGCCAGCATCAGCAACACCGCACCAGCTTCATCCGTGGGCTTGGCATGCAGCAGGTCTGTCCCGTCCCGAGATCACGGGTCCCAAAGGTCTCAGGATGGGAGCAGCCTAATAAAAAAGCTTTCTTCTTGATCGACACTAGGGTGTTCTTCACAAGAGGATGAACAAAGGGTGTAAGCTCAGGCTTGCCGCCTGGCACAGGAGCGGTCTCCCAGCTGCCTTCTGCCACGTATGGAGAGATCAGGCCCGGTGCCTGGGAAAATGGGTAAACAGCTCATCAGAGCTCATCAGCATCCGCACAGCCTATCTGGGAAGCACGGTGTGAATGCTTAAAAAGGGCACTGGAGCACAAAAACTGGTTCTGCCCCGTTGGGCTGGTAACAAAAGCAATTAGCTGGCGGAGGTGGGAACAGGGCCTTTGGGCTCTGCTTATACAGCTGATTAGGGGATCATCTGTCAGCCTTGGCCTCTCCTCGAAGCAATCCCCCAGCCGCGGCTATGAGCCAGAGAAGAGAATGGCTTTGAAAGGCCAAGACTTGGCATCCCTCCGCAAGACCTGAGATTTCACACTGGTTCTCCAGCTCCATGCGAGGGATCGGCCGGTACATTTGCATGCTTGGAACTACCGGGAAGTAGCTACAAAGGGTGGTTTGGGGAGTTTTTTGCACTTCTTTCCCCAAAAGTATCTTCCTTCCTGCCAAGACACTCATTCCAGTTCTTTCCAATCTCACTTTTACCATTATCCTGCTGGATCTCCACCTTCCTG
The DNA here is from genome assembly GCF_000687185.1 of Egretta garzetta. NCBI lineage: Eukaryota > Metazoa > Chordata > Aves > Pelecaniformes > Ardeidae > Egretta > Egretta garzetta. Next base: position 2,602,703 of record NW_009258269.1, on the reverse strand, counting down.
GGGTCAGCAGCTCCAGGACCCCTTCTTGCAGAGCAAGATAAGAAAAGACATGCCTGGTGCGTGCCATCATTACTGTCTGATGAGTGCTCACCACTCACACCCAGCTTGCTCCTCTGCTCCATGCACCACAGGCTCCTATCGGTGTTGTCCCTCTTCATGGCAATCCCAGTTCTGGGGTCACTCAAAGGTGCTGGATATCCTCTTGCACTGGGATTCTCCATGCATCCTGGCCTCTCCCCATGGTGGATGGGAGAGCTGTTTGCCAAGAAGATGCTGACCTGAAGGCTTACTTGAGTGAGGGTCTTTTTTACCACCCTCTGCTGGGACTTGGTCTGGATGGCCTCTGTGATGTTTTTAGCCCCAGGTCAACCTCTCTCACCACCTCCAGGGTGAAAGTGTCTGGGGCTTACTGGCAGTCCACTCCACCAGGCACTCCCAGTGGAAAGATACCCTGGCTCTTTCTGAAATCCCAGAGGACATGGGCAAAGCTGAGGCCCTCTCATGCCACGTCCTTTTTCTGCACCCGGGAGGCTTTCTGGAAGCCAGAGCAAATTCTTTCCCAAGCAAGGAACCTAGCAGAGAGCCCAAGCACTAGCAGCACCTGGGCAGGGCTGAAGACAGCTTCCCAGAGACCTGGCAAGTAAAAAATTTTCGCTCCTTGGACTGGCAGGCCAAGATCACTTCTTCTAGCATCACCTTGGTGTTTCTTGGGAGCTGGATTGATATTGAGCTCTGTGAGTTTGACAGCCCATGGTTTCAGGCAAACACAGAGCCTTGTTCTGGAGCGGTGGGAAGATCTTGACACCACGGTCTATCAGCAAGGGGACATCCTCTGCAAACCTCAAAATACCGCTGCCTGCTGAGTCTGTGCTGGTGCCTCCGGCCACAAGCACATGGCTGGGCTGGTGGGATGGGAAAGCAGCAGCTTTACCTGGATAAAATGGAGACAGGAGTAAACTACAGAGAAGAAATGGGGAGAAAGTGAGAAAGAAAGAAGTCATGAGATGAACACAGGGATATCGTAACCAAGGAAAATCCAAGGAAGAAATGGGGTAAAGAAACCACTGGAGAAGCCCACCACAGAGGATCAGGGAAGGCATAATCCATGCAAGAAAGACCTGCTTTTTATCTAGGAGATGGGGAGAACGCTCCCAGCCCTGGGGTAACTTCAGAGCATCCTGCTGGGAGGAAGAAGCTCTGGCAGAAGCATTGGCACAACCACCAGTGTACTTGTGTGCAGGGGGACCCCAGCTCTTGGGGTTGCTACCAAGCAGCAGGGAGCCCACGGAAAAGATGCGAACGAGGGCTCATCAGGACCAGAGGAGCCCTGATGCAAGGGATGGAGGGAAGGACCCCAGGGCTACGGCAGTGGGGTTGGGGGAGCTGGCAGAACCCATCTGGGGGTGAGGGTTGGTGGGGAGGAGCCCAAGGGGAAAGACCTGAGTTCACTCAAACCCTCCTGGAGGGTGGAGGAGGAGGAGGAAGGGCTGCCCTTGGAGCCACAGACCTTCTTTCTCCCCCTCCCCCTACTTGACATTTAAAGTGTGAATGTCTCCGTGTTTGGCGCTCACGAAGATCATTTCTCCTGGAAGGAGAAGGAGGTGCCGACAGCAGCAGCCGCAGGGACGTAGCTTTCCTCTAATGAACTAGAAAATAGTTTCCCTTTAATACTGATTATCCTGGAAGCCAGCTGAAGTGAATGTGATTTACATAAAGATGAACCTGCTTGGCACAGTCTTCCTCGGCGGTGCCGGGTGGCTCAGCAGCGGCAGCAGCACCGGCTGGGCCTCGGCTGGGATGCTCTGCAGCATCCCGGGGTTGGCAGCTCTGCAGGTGCCTCCGCTTCCCGACAGGCAGGCGAGAGCTGTGCCCTGCTCCAGCAGCTCTGTCTGTCTCTGCAAGCACTTGCAGCCCACTGGGGGGGATTGCTGCAGCCCCCCCAGACTGCTAACCCATCCTGCCTCTCCCACCTCAGCCTGGCTCCTGGTCGGGATGAGCTACTGGGTGCTGCTGCCACCCATCTGCCATCCCCAGCAGGGCCCTCTGACTGCGGCAGGCAAATCTGCGGCCACGCGAGAAACCAGGCTGGGAAGCTGACCTGGCTGGAAAAGAAAAAAAAAAGAACAAAAAGCCATGACCCGGCTCCCCGCATGACCACCAGCACCGACGCAGGGGAGGGAGTGGGAGCAAGATCAGCAGCAGCCTGGCTTATACCGTAAGCTGAGAGTCCGTTTCAAGTCACTCACTGGGGACCAAGATTTGCAAAGGGTTCCTCAGGTATTTTCCTCCCAGCCTCCCCCATGTTATATTCGTGGCCAGACTTTCATGGTGGTTTTAGGTCTTCCCCAAGTGCTACCTGTTTGCGCCGGAAATCGCCTCCCGCGTGCGGCAGGCGCACCGAAGCCATAGCTCAGCTTTCTCTCCACCAGCCCTTCCCCACGCGTTGCTCTCGCTTCTCCCCAGGCCTGTGCAGCTCCAGGTGGCAAGGATGTGCAGTCAATGTGTGTGCAGCCTCTGTGCCGTCCTGCCAGGCTAGGTTCTGCTTTCCCAGGCTGCTTGCACAGCAAGCATCTTCCCTGAGCACTGCAGTCTTTTGCACGGGCATTGCATTTTACCCCCTGCAAAGGGCAGGCCAGCAATCCTCCAACCTGCACGGGAGTGCTTGCCTGCCGCCAGGGCGCCGATGCCTGCAGGCTTGCAGAACTTGGACAGGTTGCACGTGAAGGAGAGGCCTGGGTGCATACTTTCTGCATGCTCATATTCGTACGTACGGGTATAGACATTGTACTTGCATGCATCACCGGCGTATTCGTGGCTAATGTGTTACTAATCACGGTGCTGCTGTGTGCAGAGCATATGCCCCTGCGCCAAGACACATGGACGTACCATGCCTGCACCATATGTGACAAATTAAGGGGGGGAAGGGCTGTATATACACAAGCCCTTCAGAAAAGGAGGCATTCAATCTGGCTGCCTGCAAGTGCAGCGTGTGCCCACACTTGGCCGTGGGCGTGCAGCACATGCGAGGGCAAGCCACCAGCCCACAGCAGCGGGTAGCGCCTGCCCCGCGCCGGGTGATGCTGCGAGGACGGGGCAGGGTGCTGCGGGAGTCAGCATTCCCCGCTGCTGTGCCATACGCTTCGGTCAGCAGTTCTGACTTCCCCTCAGATAGATTATGTTGTCGACTAATAACCACATAAAATATTCAGGAGCTTACCACTCTGCCAGAGGCACTGCGGAGATGAGCGTGCCAGGAGATGGATGGGTTGTGGGCCTGGGAAGCTTGCTCTGCGCCGAGAGCTTGGGGGGGGTGGCTTGGCTGCACGTGGCCAGGCTCAGCTTTTAGGAAGGAGATTTATTCCCTAAGCAGCAGCCCAGTCCTGCACAGGGAGGTATCTCTGCCTTATCCCACTGGAGGGAGAGCAATTAGCAGGGACCTGCTTCTGGAGGGGGCTAGGCAGGGAACACAGCCACCCATGGTCCCATCCCTGCGTCCTTGGATCTTTGCTGACGTTAAATGGACACATAGATCTGGTGCAGGGACGGGAAGCCTGGGAAGACCCTGACCACCAGTGGTGGGTCCCCTGGTCTCCAAAATGCTCCATGCTAGATGCCAGCACCACGACTTCCTCTGCCAAAGCCCGGGCTTGGGACCCTTTCACCACCTGGGGAGTCGCAGGGACCATGCATGGTCTCCAGTGACTTTTCTTTCTGCCAGGACCACAGATGTCTTGAGGGGCTGGAGCCAGGTACAAGATGCCACAGGGGCAGATGCTGTGACAGCCGTGGCACAGTGCTGGTTGTAGCAGAGGTGGGAACAGCTCCAGAGCGAGGGCTACAGGCAGGAGTTTGGCACGGCGCTGGGAACCATGGAAATTGCTGTCCAGCTCAGGCAGGAGGAGAAGCCCCGGGGGGTGATAGGGCTGGTCACACGCATGCCACTTCTCCATAGGCTCCTTCATCAGAGCCTCCATAGGCTGCCTCCCACCTTACTGCCTGCAGGTCACCTATTACAAGCCCCATAAACTCTCCT
>NW_009258269.1:2595198-2598649 GCF_000687185.1 Egretta garzetta | reverse complement strand
TGCTGAGCCCAGCAGATGCCAGCAGTTACCTTTTGGAGCAGGGCTCCCTGCATCTCAGCAGCCTGAGGTGCCTGAGGGGTGGCCAAAGGGGACGAGAGCCGAGCGAGAGAGCTCCCACCGCCAGTTAGTGCTGGGACAGAGATTCAAGGGAGATTCAAAATTAGCCCCCTGCCTGCCTCCCTCCTGCAAAGAAGAGTTAAATGGACAGCTATTTTCCTGCATACATTACTTGTCCTGGAAGGATTTGGTTTAGGAAGTTTGGTGTCTTCTTGGGCATAGCGGGAAAGCCGCATTAGTCTGCACATTGCAAAAAGGCCACGAGGGCCATGCGGGACAGGAGCACTCCTTGGCGTGTCTGGAGTGGGGATGTGTGGCTGGTGTTCCCCTGGCATTTCACCCATCGTGCCCAGGTACATTACTATTCCCCGTGCTTAGTGTTTAGGCAATGCCCCCAGCCCAGCGCCAGGGTCCCAAAGGCGAGCTGCGGGAAGCTCTCAGGGCTTCCCATGCTCTGCCTGCAGCTCTCAATTCACTCCCGAGCCAGCCTAGCTGGGGTTTCCCAGCACCACAGTCACATGCAAGGCACCTAATGGGCAGAGGGTTGTGGGGTCAAGTGCCTTGTGCGTGATGGAGACTGCCCAACCCTTTTCTTCTCACCTCCCCTGATGCCAGAAGCTCCAAGGGACCCTTAGCATCCACCATCCAGGTCCTTCATGCTGGCTCTCAGCCTTGCCAGCGCATTGGCATAAACCATAGCGGATGCAGCCAAGGGCTGAGGTTGATTTGGATCAGCCTTTACCTGTCCGTTGCTCCACACGTGGCTTTGCATCTCCCTCCCACAGCTCTTCCTCCACGGGACGGGTGCTCTGCGAACCCCCACAAACCCATCCCGCCTCCCTCCCCTGCCTTGTGGGTTACTCCCCGTGGCTTTAGAGCCCCTTGCAGTGGTCGGGCTGCGAGGATGGAGGCAGGTCGAGGAGAGAGCAGTGCTGCTGCCTGCACGCATCGGTAACGGAACCCGTGGGGAGCAGCCCGTGCCGCCTGCCTGCGTGGGCTTGGTTTGTCAGCACGGGTTGGCATTTGTGTGCGGGCAGCAGCTCCAACAGCCACATCGTCCTCCGAGCAGGCTTAACCGGAGAAACTCTGGATGTGCGCAAAGGCCATGCGACAGCAAGCACAGCTTCGCGGCCGGCATCTCCCCTCTTGGGAGGAAGGGGGTTTATGATCACCCACGCAAGGGTGAGCAGCCTGACCCACGGCAGAGCTCCCCGGCGTGCAGGCAGCCAGCGGGTACCGGCAGCGGCAGGCACCCCGGGGTGTCAGGAGAGCGAGACAAAAGGGCATCGCACAGGCTGGGAGGCAACCAAGGGGATGTGGCAGCTTGCTCTGGGCTCCCGGCACGCACAAGCACCTCGCACCTGGAAAAGTGCGGGACAAGGAGCACTGGGATTTAGTAAAACATATCACCCAGCCGTGGCACTGCAGGGGATTTTGTTTTGTAAAAGGATTTATTCATAAAGCCACAGCAGCAGCAAACCAATTCCTTGTCCTGCGGGCCCTGCAACGTGTGTATAAAGTAAATTAGAACAAGGTCTGCATGTGAAGGTTATAAACTAACATAAGACTGGGTAGGAATGGGGAGGGAGAGAAGGAGTTGGAGGGAGAGAGAAAAAGGCAGAGGAAGAGGGAGGGGAGAGCCCTTTCATAATTCACAGTTCCTGAAATAAAAATAAGGCTGGAATCATGTTTGGGGTAGAAGGGAAAGTGCGTAGGAAGTGTATACTTGCCAATCTGCCAAAAAAAAAGTTGCTTTTTATTTTCTTAAGAAGGCAATTATGTATTTTTGTCATCCACTTCCTTCTTTGAAGCAGTTGAACCTGCTTTGCTCAAACTTTCCAGAACAATTTGCCCTCAGGCTACTGCCAGAACTGCAGCACTTCCACCCCAAAGATGAAAGCGGGAGAGTGCCGCGGCGCTGGCTCCGCACGTGCAGAGCCGAGGCACCGGCAAACCGGTCATGTCTGCGCCTCCACCTCGCGGGGCTGGGAGCCGCCAGCTCCCCTCGCCCCTCCAACCGCGTTTTGCACAAGAAGGGGAATGTTGAAGCTTGAATTCGCCTTGGCTCGGGTCGGAAACTCACCATGGGCATGCAGTCAGTGTGGCTCCGGAGGAATATCTCCTGCTGCTTCCTCCCCTGGAAGCCTTGGGAGATAAGGACTGATGGGGTTTAGATGGAGGACAAAGCCCAGCTGAACCCAGGTCCAAGCTGGTGCTTAGCAGACCCCAGGCAGGGAGAGTGCATGGGCTTCTCAGGGTCCAACGCTGAATTCATCGTTTACAGAGGGAAGTTTGAGGCTGCTCAGCCCCTTTCAGCCCCATCTCAGTGCCTGCTCCTCTCCACCCCAAGCCCCTGACCCTCTCCTGGTCTCCCCGCCTCTTTAGGAATCATCGCAGCACTTGGGTATACACTGAGCAACTTTGATTTTGGTCAACTGTTTCCCTTGCTGGGTGGCGTGGGGTTGAACCGCACGGGTTGTACCTGAGCTACGTGGCAGCCTGCAGCCCCGCTAGGATGGGCAGAGCCTCAGCAAGGTCTGCCCAGTGTCGGATTCTCGTGCCTCCCACTCCGCCATGTTGGTGGCCCTCGCTCCTGCTCGAGATGTCTTCTAGTTCAAAGAAGCCATTTGCTCTCCCAGCTACGAGTGAGAAAAGCATCTGAGATCGAAGGGTGCCATTTCACAGCTGGCCTTCAAGAGAAAATGAAATGTTTTTTTGGTGATGTTAGCTTGCAGCTTGAGCAGCAGGTTGCTTTGGCTCTGCAGAATTGCTATAGCCAGTGGAGGAAAGATAAGGCCACGGGCAAGAGGAAAGGTATCATTCTGGTCCTCCACAGTACGAGCTGGCCAGGTAACAGCATCCTCAGGCCCCCCAGTTACGTACGCACCTTACCACGCTGACAGCAATTCCTGCCGCTGCGCCTTGCCCCGCCCCGCCTGCAATATCAAATGCTGCCTATAAATTACTAATAACAAGGATATGTACCTTGGAAAACAAGCCGGTGCCTGTGGGTGGGATGGGATCAATTTTCTAACTCAGTGTAAACACCGCAGTGACTTTGATATTCATGATATTCATATCCACAAGGCAGCAGCTGGACATTAAGGTCACTAGATAGTAGCATTACAAGCAGCACTTTACAAAGATGCATGGGCTTGGAACCCCCGAATGCAGATAGGAGTGACCCGGCTGTGCCCACGCGCGTTCCTGCCTGCTGTGATAACTCTATCTTCCTCTCCCTTGTCCCACACGCAGCCGTAACGCTGTCTTGCACTTATAAATATGACGAATATGGCTGTGTCTGGGTGGGCGCGCGGAAAAGAGGTCCTGGGTGCAGGGAGGCAGCAGTGCCGCAGCGGAGGGCACCCATGGGCGCCTCTCCTGCTGCGCGTGC
>NW_009258269.1:2589140-2594476 GCF_000687185.1 Egretta garzetta | reverse complement strand
ACGGCGAGCTGACCTTGATAATGAAGAACCGCGCCGGTTAGAGCTGCGCTACAGATTTGATGTGGCTTTGCAGAACACAAGCAATGCAAACCAACCCTTTATTGCACAGTCCATATTATATATACATATTTTTTTTTCCACAAGACCTTTTTTTCTGGTGCGCCTATTCTTAGAAAAAATGAAGGCTGCAGAAGGAGCAAAGCCGGTGAAGAGAAGCGTGTGACCATGAGCATCGTGGCGAGGAGAAGGCAGTTGTGAATGAACCGAGCGTGTGCTGTAATTAAGTAACTGTCTAAATTCCTAAATCCTGATGTTGAAATCGTTTGGTTGACTTGACACTTCCAAGTCCCAGAGCTTTTAATTCAAATATAAAGCTTGACTGGCAAATTAATAAAAGGCTATGAATGAAATTAATGAAAGATTAAAGACCAACAGCTCATGCTGATATAAAAATTACCCCGCCAAAATAGGTTATGCAATAATTAGAATAAGTTACCACTGTGTTAATATTAATTCTGATATAACATTTATTCACCGATTAGATTCGCTGATTCACAACAAAGTTCGAAAACCTTATATACGTTTGCTGAATCTTTGCAGGCCCCGTTAATCATCTTTATTTTCTATTCCGTAATTCTTAAAATTACTATAAAGCGAATTTTCATTAATAAATTGTATAGTTGGGCACTTGAGTTTGCAGTTTCGCTAAGCAAAATGAGATCTAAAGAGCTATTAGGACCACGGAATGGGTAATTGATTAAGTAAAATGGCTCGATCAACGCGCTCTGAATCCTCAGACTGGCCCGTTGTTTCCATGCCAGCCTCCACATCTCCTATCCGCCGGGAAAACTGAGAAAAGGGACGAGCTGAGGGAGTTTGCATCTGGGTTTTGGTAATGAAGCACTAAGCCGAGCAGCCTCCGGAGTTTTGCATTTAGGCTTTGAGAATTTGTGTCTGCGGCAGAGGGTTGCGGGTTCGTAGCCTGTGTCAGGAAAAAAAGAAGGAACCCATTGCTCGGAACGCTGGGATGGCGGAGCAGGGCTGCAGCAGGCAGCCTGTTTGCAGAGATTTAGTGGGGTACTTTAACGGGGCTGGACAAGGTGCCAGTCTCGAATTCAGAGGGTATGGTAAAAACGCGGAGCAATCTGATGGAAAAGAAAGGCCTTGGCACTCCCGCGTCCTAAACGTGACCTGGGTAGGATTTGTTGCCAAACTCAGGCTTGCTTCTGCTTTTCCTCGCTTTAATGCAGATATTATTATTTTTTCACCCAGCCAACGAAACCGTAGATCAGCAACGCTTCTCAGCTGAGAATATCCCTGTATTTTGAAAGAGTTTTTTTCCACAGTAATTACGTGCGGCTTTATCATTACCTGTTGTCTGCTCTGCAGCACTTTTGTTAATACGCCGGAATTTTTTATGGACTGCAATTTATTGCAATGCTTCTCTCTGGGTCTTGTTTTTGGCAGCTGATAACTAAATTCTTTTGTTTCTGATCACTTATTCTTGTTTTATAGTGCAATAAAAGATAAAAACACCCTAGTAAAATTCTGTAAATAGAGTGTATGCAGCTGCATATACATGGTTTTTCTTGCTGAACGAATGCACGCACACATCCCTACATCCGCAGCCCACGCTGCGTGTCCTCCCGGTTTCAGTGCTGCAAAGAGCCTGCCACTGCTGCCACGGGGGAGGAGAACCATCAGCTACTCACTGGTCCTTGAACCTCGGCTCCATCTTGGCTGACCCTGACTGTCGAAATCCACTTTGGCTGGCTGAGCTCTTCAAAGGCCTGTCCACAAAAAAAAAAAAAAAGCCAACAACAAAAAAAAGCAACTTGTTCTGGTCGTGCATCTCCTCTTCTCAACCCTTGGATGCCCCATGTGGATGGTGTGGGAGACATGATGAGAAGCATATCCTGGAGCCAGCTAGCCCCTGGGTCCTGCCCCCGGGATGCTATCCAGCTGCTTCCCAACTCTGGAGTCATGCTAAAACATCTGGTCCCTCGTCTCAAGACACGTCCAAGCTCTGAACCCAGGAACATGGAGCACTCTCACGCTCTATTTTTGGCGGGGACAGAGATTTGGAATGATGGAGCCCTGACGGCCCACCCGCCCGCTATGGCCGCTCCAGCAAGCCCTGGCTGTGAGCTCGCCATCCCCTGCGTCCGGAATGCACCCGCTCACACTGGTGGGGGAAGAGCAGAACCCTGTTGCGTAGGACGGCACAATCATCTCCCTGCAGCTCGCTGCTGCAAATCACATTTCAGCAGAAGATGATTTTCACCTTCCTTGTAACTAATGAAAAACCCTTTAATTCAATGTGTTGACATTAAAGCTGAGGCTGAAGATCTCTTCCCTGGAATACAAATGGAAGTGGGACCCATGTTTTTCCAGATAAAGATGGTTTGAAAGGGCTGGTTCATTTTTATTTTTTTTTCTATGGATTTAACCTGTATTGGTTGCCTTAATAATAAAATAGCAGAGAGGGTGTGATTCCTCTGACTAAAATCAGATGTCCCTATTTAGGTCAGATCTGTCCCAAACACTGTCTTGACAATACAGATGACAAATCCCAGCCTACTGAGATAGCAGAGGCTTGGCTGGCACGGTGCGGCTCTCCAGGACGTTACCAAGACACCTACGTGCCTTTCTGCTGCAAAAGATCCTGTCTACCAAGACCCCATCCAACCTCTATTTTCAGCATCTGATCTGCCAGTGGGCCTTCTCTTGGAAGGATCGCTTTACCATCTGCTGGAGAGGGGAGGATGGGAGGAGGCCAGGCCCCCTCTACCCATGTGAAGAAGTGAATGATGACATTACCCCTCAATCTCATGAGCACACCAGGGAAGTGGCGGGAGTGCATGGTCCTGAGGAAGGTTGGAATGGGCTGCCCAGGGAAGGGGTCGAGTCCCCATCCCTGGGGGGATTTAAAAGCTGGGCAGACGAGGTGCTTAGGGCCAGGGTTTAGTGGTGGGATGGCAGGGGTAGGGGAACGGTTGGGCTTGGTGACCTTAAAGGTCTTTTCCCAACCTAAATGATTCTGTGATTCTAGGATTCTAAGGTCCCACAGGCACTTCACTGCTTCCACGCAGAGGCAATAACCCACTGCATGGGACATATTGGTGATGCCAAGGAAGCTGGTGGTGTCTGGGCAGCTGCCTTCTTTTCCTCCACTCGTCCAAGCACCACATGTGATGTAGAAGGGAATACGATGGTCTTTTCTCCACCTCTCCAAGCAGCCTACATCATCCCTCCTCTTTTCTCCCAATGTCCTGCCACCACCCCAGAGATGAAGACCTGCATGTATGTGGTCAGTGCATGTGAAGAAGCTTTGCTGCTCTCCTGGGGCCTCTTCTGGAGGTGCCTTCTGGAGATGCCATCTGGAGATGCTGGTGCAGCCATGCATGAAGGCTGCAGAGATGTTGAAGGTGGAAGGTAGTCACTCAGATGCAAATAGGAGATCCATCATGGAGCTCTGCTGTGCACTCATGCACGGGGAGTCCACGTGTTCATATTTTGCTATCTCAGTGCAGATATTAAATGCCAATTTGTCTGAATCTTCTTGTCTTCAGGTAAGGCACGTGGTTATCTGGCAAGTGCTTGACTACTTTCTCCTTACCTTGTGTGAACAGCTCTCACAATCGCAGAGGAGCGAAGAAATATTGCATTTTTGGAAAGGTGCTTGGGAGCAGTTGATGTGAATCACCGCCAAGCATAAAGACATTTAAAATGGCTCTAGATACCTGCTAGATTAGTAAGATGAATCACAGTCATCGTGACCTCTACATGTGTCTGGCAAGTTGTTCTCTTGTTACCTAGTGAACAATCTGTTTTTCATGAACCCAAAATAACAATGTTTAGGGATACATTTTTTTTTTATTATTCTCCACCTCGGTGTGAGTCACTGGCATTGAAGCAAAAAAAGGAGGAACCCTCTACATAGACATGCACATGGCTCAGGAGCAGGGACTGCTCAGCGGGGAAGAGTCCAGCCTCTGGGTCGAGACCAGTGTCCCAGTGACATCTCTTCCTTTACTGGGGCGACCGACTTGGCACAAGGTAAGCATCGTGTCCCTGGAGTCGCCGCTGCCAGCCTCGTGTTGTGTGCACCTCTTCATCTCCAAATCATCCCCTCTGCTCCCTCCCGTCATCTCATTTGCCTCCCTGAGAAGTGTCTGGCTCGGCTCCCGTGGCGAACTCGCTGGCTGCTGCCAGCCCTCTGCCAAAGCTTTCCTCTCAAATCTGAAACAAGAGCAGGTTGTAGGCTTGACATTTTTCAGCAACTAAGCCAAAGTATACGGGAAACGATATTTTTACCTTTTTCTCTGTGCCCTTTTCTTTCCTCATGTCTATTTGCTTCTGTCTTTGTTTGCCTCACCAAAAAAAAACCCCAAAACCAACCCAAAATCAAGCATCACCAATTCAATAACTGCTCTTTCGATACGTGCACGTCCAAAATGGCTCCGAGCAACAGGACTGCAGGGTCAAAGACTTGCCCTTAGAGACTCTTTAAACTAAAAGGAACAAGTTGCAGCGATATTTTTAACGTTGAAAGCCGTGGTTTTCCCCCCTTCTTTTCATAGGCATTTACTGACAGTTCAGATCTTCCACGGATGTTTGTTTGCAGTGGATATATGCCAGCTGTAACTTAGATACAGTTAAATATTTCATGTAAAACCAGGATTGCTTCCCTTCTGTGACCACCCCACAACAGCCACGGGCAGGGTGACTTAAACATGAGATTCCACTCTCCGGCTGCCAGCGCGAGTGCCGGCGGGAGCCCCTTGGGCAGCGCAGAGGCAGGAGCTCACATTGCTGGAAAGGCTTGCTTTTTTTTTTTTTTTTTCCTTTAACTTTTTCACTGCAAGCACCAAAAATAATCTCAGGCAGCCAGGAAGCTGAATTTCTGTTTAAAAAATCATTTGGTAGCAGCAGACCTACAAGGAAAGGGGGAGAAGCGTGGAAATGGGACAACGAGAGCAAAGCAACCGCGTGAGGCCCAGAACTACCTCCCGTGCTTGTGTATCTGCATCTGAGCGGATGGCTGGGTCTTTGGGGGCACTGTGCCATCCAGCCACTGCCCCTGAAGGGCCCAGCCCAGCAGCCCAGAGCCCGAACAGGATTCTCAGGGACCACAACTCCTGCCCAGCCCCATTGTACTGGTGTGCCCCCCACATGCAGGCAGGGCACAGCATCCATAGGATCATGGAATCGTAGAACCATTGAGGTTGGAAAAGCCCTTTCAGATCCCCCAGCCCAACCCTTCCCCTACCCCTGCCATCCCACCCCCAAACCCTGGCCCTCAGCACCGCCTCTGCCCGGCTGTTAAATCCCCC
>NW_009258269.1:2580395-2589029 GCF_000687185.1 Egretta garzetta | reverse complement strand
TCAGCCTGGGGCTCCAGGCCCCTCCCCAGCTCCGTTGCCCTTCTCTGGACACGTTCCAGCCCCTCCATGTCCTTCTGGGATTGAGGGGCCCAACCCTGAACCCAGCATTCGAGGGGCGGCCCCCCCAGTGCCCAGGACAGGGGCACGGTCACTGCCCTGCTCCTGCTGGCCCCACCACCCCTGATACAAGCCAGGATGCCGCTGGCCCTCTTGGCCACCTGGGCAACCTGCTGGCTCATATTCAGCCCCCTCTTGACCAACCCCCCCAGGGCCTTTTCCGCCAGGCAGCTTTCCAGCCCCTCTGTCCCACGCCTGGAGCACTGTGTGGGGTTGTTGTGACCCCAGGGCAGGACCCGGCCCTTGGCCTTGTTGACCCTCACCCAATTGGGCTGGGCCCATAAATCCAGCCTGGCCAGGTCCCTGTGCAGAGCCCTCCTCCCCCCAGCAGATCCACACTCCCACCCAGCTTGGTGCCATCTGCAAACTTGCTGAGGGTGCACTTGATGCCCTCATCCAGATCATGGATAAATATGGGCTGTGCACCCCACTGCATGGCAGCAGAGTCCCGTTGGGAAACCTCAAAGTCCCTCCAGATCCCTTGTGCATCCTCGCTTCCCCCTGCAAAAGGGGACCTGGCTCATCACCCCGAGACCCTCCACCATCCCAAGGAGGGAGGGGGCCAGATTCTGTCCTGCAGCCGTTCCCGGCCCCAGGGCTGACCTGTGCCTCCGCTCCCTGTGGGAGGAGAGCGGGTTTTTTCATCAGGACACCAAAGGATCCTGGCAGCATCGCCTGGCAGTTGCCCTGTGCGCGCCAGGCCAGGGGAGCCCTGTGCCGGCAGAGCTCACGCCGTGATGGGCAGCCACAGAGAGGACCAGAAATGCTCCTTATTAATACAGAAATTTATGCTGCCTATAAAAGGCACTCGCAGTTTACATATTTAGTAACCCAATTAATACTCCACGACAGACATTTTACTGTAACTAATTCTTGTCTGTATGCTCCCTTTATGGTGATATAAATGGCTTCATGTTGTGCTATTGATCTCTGTGGCCACAGGATTTCACAGCAGACCCCTCCATCAGCCCCAGCTACCCCGGGAAGGCCCACAGGCTTTGAATCCCCCTGAAAGTCATTTTCCCCTGGGGTGCGTGGTGGGGAAAGGGGAGCCCCAGTAAAAATAGCAGCATCCTGCCTTGAGGGTTTGGCAGCTGGGATGGGATGGGGTGGGATGGGATGGGGTGGGATGGGATGGGATGGGATGGGATGGGCCAGCTCCAGCCCACAGGTCTCCAGCCTCTTGACCGGTGCCATGCAATGGTGGGGACATCGTTTTGCCTGGAAACCATCACCCAGGCAGGGCCTTCCCACACGTCTGCAGTGATGGGGGCCATGGCACTTGCTTCCAGCTCGGTGGCAGGGTTGCTACGGAAACCGATACTATTGATTTTTTCTGATCTCTCAGCCCAGCCTGTGGCACCAGTGCTCCCATCCACTGTGCCTGGGGGGAGATTCCCCCAACAGCAGCCGATGGGGGCAGTTACTCCCCCCGCTCACCCTACAGCCCTGCGCCTGCCCGCAGCAGAGCCCACCCCAGTCCCGAGGCTGAGCAGAGCCATGCTGCTCTCACATGCTTGCAGCTTCCCAAGGCTTCCCAGAAATCCCTGCAGGATGCCTTGGCGGGATGTCACATCACACCTCCACTCGGAAACACCCCCGTGGCAAACATCACCCCTGGCAGCCTGCAGAGCCGTCCCTTTGCCCCGCTCCATGTCTTCAACGCAACATCAAACGCCCGTGAGCACCTTTCTGGAAGAGGTGCTGGTAGCAGGGTCTGGAGGTGGGAGAAGAGACACCAGAGCTCACTGGGGGGGTGGCAAGGGAAGGGCAGACATAGAATCATAGAATCATAGAATCATAGAATCATAGAATCATAGAATGCTTTGGGTTGGAAGGGACCCCCAGAGGTCACCCAGCCCAACCCCCCTGCAGGAGCAGGGACACCTTTAACCAGACCAGGTTGCTCACAGCCCCGTCCAACCTGGCCTGGAATGTTCCCAGGGATGGGGCCTCTACCCCCGCTCTGGGCAACCCCTGCCGGGGTTTCACCACCCTCACTGTGAAGACATGTAAAGACATTGTAAAGACATGCCGCGCCGGTGTTCCGTGGAAGGAGGGGAGGGTGGATGTGGTGCTGGCTCTGGGCAGGGGGGCATGAGGAGCTGGCGCTGGGGACAGCAGGGTGTGGGAAGGGGACGTGTTCTGCAGCAAGGCATCCTTAGGCAGAGCAGTCACTCTCTGCCTCCCTACTTTCCTACATCCAAAGGCTGCATTTTCATTATTCATCCCCCTTCAGGGGAACTATCTCATAATAATAAAAATGTCAGAAGGAATACACAAATACATACATACACTAAACGAGGAGTTGCCACAATGCACAGAGAGACGTGGTGATTTATGGTCCCCTGGGCTGCCACCTCGGTTCCCCCCGTGGAGTGGCTGGGGTCCCCTGCACCAGGCACAGGAGGTTGTGTGCAGGGTGGCCAGGGGAGATGCCCGTGGTGGTCCTCAGCCTTGAGGCAGGCTCCTGGGTAATTGGTACC
Source organism: Egretta garzetta (assembly GCF_000687185.1). Classification (NCBI taxonomy): domain Eukaryota; kingdom Metazoa; phylum Chordata; class Aves; order Pelecaniformes; family Ardeidae; genus Egretta; species Egretta garzetta. Next base: position 2,586,426 of record NW_009258269.1, on the reverse strand, counting down.
TGGGTACCGCGGCTCCGTTATCTGAAGCTCCTGCTTGGCTGCAGGCTCTGCTACATCCTAATGCCTTTGCTGCCCCTTTCTCCATTGCTCTTTGTTCCTGGCCCAGCCCTGGATTGAGCATCCCAAACTGCCCAGGCTATAGCAAAGCTCTGCTCTGCAAATCCAGCAGTGATGCATGGAAGTGTCCCCATCGGCGATGGAAGCTCAGGGTGAGCACAGCTTTGGGACCACCAAAGCTCGCTTCAGCACTGGCCCACCGGGAGCCCTCTTGCTCTGCATGAGTGTGGGTCCCAGGTCATCACGTGCTGACATGGCGAACCAGAGCAGGTAAAGGCCAGTGCTTGCTCCCTGTCTTCAGCTTTGCTCCCAGCTGCAAGGGATTGGGTTTTCCCATTTTGCAAGGCTCAGCGTGCATGCACGACTCCAAGCTTGTTGACAGTCCTACGAGCTGGCTGCAGGCAGATAGATAGGTTGGAAACCAAGAAGGCTATGCACACTGCCACCCCACTTTGCAGAAGAAGATCATGTATGCATTGGTGTCACCATATGGCCAAGCACACGTGTGAGGACGTGCACAAGCCAGGGCAGGGACGTGGCAGCTCCTCCAAGGGATTTGCCGAGGATCTCCCTGTTGCAGGCTCTTTCTTTCCTGGTGAATAATAATCTCATCAGCCAGAGCTGGGCACAGGCAGGGTTAATGCTGAGAGCACAGGTTTATGATAAAACAGTTGATTTATCAGAACTGTCACCCACTAATCACCGGGGGGATTGGAGCACTCACGCTGCCCACAGAGCTGCAGCACTAACACCATGCTCCTCATGCAGATTTGCAAAGCAGAAAACCCTGGGAGGTACCGGGGCAGGCATGAACTGCAGAGAAACAGCACACACCAGCACATCTGGCCAGCTGCAGCAGCCCACTCACCCCAGGGAAGAAGGCCGCTCCTGTAGGGAAGGGAAGAGAAAAGCAAGGAGCCCTCACAAGCAAAGGTCATGGGTTTCCTAAGACAGGGCAGTAGCTACTGTGAAGCTGGTTGTGATAAGGCTCTTCAGAGCTCAAAGATTGGGTTTCCAAGTGGCTTTGGCTGTAAATCTGCTCCAATGGTGATGGAGACACCTGGGCACTTGGGAAGACATCACTGGGTCCTTCATCCCAAGAAAGCACTGGCTGCACTCCCTGTAAGGAGCGGCACACTCCCTCCAACACGGCTGGCACCTCCGTGCAGACTGAACCAAGGAGGGATGTCACCACCCCTGCATCCAGCTCCTCCTGGCCTGCGGTGGCTGCAGCAGGTCTCCTCATGCCACGGGACACCTTGCTGCATTCAGCCCCACCAATGCTCCCCTGTTCACGGTGGCAGCCCCAAGCTGAGTCACGGAGTGAGGGTCCCCTCTTCAGAGCAAGACCTCTAGAAACAGTGGCACGCATGTTCTTGCAGTCTCCCACGTCCTGGTGGGACTCACAAAGGACCCACCACCCACTGTGCAGCAGGGTGCGGCTGCTCATCCAATGAACTTCCATACCCAGCAGCCTGGGGAAGAAGAAGAACTTACGTGGCATTTGTGATGGGATTTAGCCTTCTTGCAATGCCGTGGCCAGAGGAGGATCCCATGGGTATTGCAGAACAGTGTCTTTTTTTCACCTACAAGCCATCAGCTCTGGTTACCAAAAGTTACCTGCAAAACTCAGCTTTTGCCCATGTAGGAGTGGAGGGAAGCTGCTAGACCTCTACCTGATGCAGATTGCTTGTACTCGAGTGCATATTATGTCAAAATCAGAGGAAAAAAAAAAAATCTTTTTCAAGCAAATCCTCAAGTACATCTGAGGTCCTTCCTGCTAAATCAAAATTGGCAATGCCTGCTGCTTTCCACCTGGGATGGCAAGAGAGGAAATCAGCAGAGGGTCTGATTTTCCTCTAACATTGCTTTGGATGTCATCTGTTCCTCAGAACAAATATTTCATCATTTGAGGTTTCTGTGAGATCTTCAGTTATATTGTGACTGAAACTCCTGCCAGAAAGGGCATTGGGTATTTCCTTTGCCGGGCTAATGTTTTTTGACTCATATTTCACTGTATTTTCAGGTCCTTCGGAAGGATAAGGCTTTGCTTCGTCACTCTCTTCCACTTAGAGTTTCAACGTCTCTTTGCTGAAAAGTGCTCCTGGTCCAGACTGACCATGCATCTACCCAATGCCTGCTTTCCAGGCAAAATATATGGGCTGGTGCTTTCTGCTGAGAAAGGCTTGGTCCTTCCCAGATTTGGGCACCTCATTTCAGTAGATGCCGCGAAGAAGTTTCTTGGTAGCTACCTCAGCCTCCCATTCCCAACTCGATATTTGTGTAGAGACCTGCCCAAAGAATAACTCTGGATCAAACAGGTTTTCCTACCCAGCTGCTAGTGCAATTCTGCTGGTTCTGAGGGTGCCTTGCTGCATTTTGGCGGGGGGGGGAAGCAAATGCCCCCTGATCTGCCCAGTCTGCGGGCAGCAAAGCACAGAGCTTTACGCGAGACGCAGCGCTTGCGCCGAGACTTCAAACCGCACCTTTCAGGTGCCGCAGGAAGGACTCCGGGCCAAAGTCTCTTCCCAGCTGATTTGTTTCTCCTGGCGTGTCTTTACATTCAGCAATGTAAACAGCATAAAGACCTCTGAAAATGGCAGAGGGGATCTAATCTGGAATTTGATGGACTGTTTACAATTATTTAGCCTTTGACTGACAGCGCAGAGCCACACAGTCATGGGTATATACTTCGTGAGATCTTGTCTCGACTACAAGAGGATTAATGGCAGGGAGTGGGGGGATTTTCTTTGTTTTAGTGATTTTTGGACAACCTCAGTCAATCGCAGTAAGCCTGGATAATGGCTGCGCGTGGCTCTTCCCCAGCTCCTATTAACAGCAGTCATTTTAGCAATTTCTATAACCAAACCAGGTGAAGACGACTGGTTCTGCTGCTTCTGCTGGAGCAGCCATGGGTGTTTGGGGACGTCGCATCTGCAGGCGGAGGTGGGTTGCATCAACACCCTCCTTGCACGCTTGGCGGTGGCTGCTTCTCCCCCTGACCGATGCGGATGCTGCAGAAAGTGCTTTGCAGCAAACCCATGCCCGCTAAAATGCACGTGTATCATCTTTGCTGCTAGTGCCTACAGGGCTTGCAATAAACTGTCTTCCCAACGAGGCTTTTCGTGCTGGCTTTTTGCTTGAAGCCTCCTGCTTGCAGGCTTTTAGGTACAGAAAGGCAAGTATAAATGGTTAACAGAAGTTTTAATAAATCCTGATGGGGTCTGTTAGACAGATAGATCACCAGAGGTTGCTTATTACTGTGTCTTGTAACTCATATAACATGCTCTATTACTGAGCTTACGGTTATGTATAAAATGTCTGCGACACACTTTGCCATAGACTAAATCTTCAGGGACTCTCTGGGAGGTGAACCCAGAAATTTCACCCTTAATTTTAAGGGAAATATAAGGTTTTCTGTCCACCTGCCTGTCTGTCGGTCTCCGCAGTGACCCTCGGCGCGCCATTCCCACGCTGCTGCTCTGCGATGCTGTGCCCTCGCCGGGGGGCTGCCATCATTCCCCTTTTTTCTCAATGGGGCAAGCGGAGCGTTGGGAAGTGCAGCCCCACACCCACTGAGCAGGAAAGCGGCTTTTTTTGCAGTGGACACCCCGGTCTGTGTCGGCTGTGCTGTGGTCAGAGCCCTCCCACCCCCAGCCAAAGGCAGGGAGCACCCTCCTGGGGGTGCTGGGCCAGCTCTGAGGGCCGAGCATCCCGCTAGATTTTACGGCGAGCTGAGAGGTAGCTTTGCCTTTTTAATGTGATTAGTGTCAGCATTTGGCAAGAATAGCAGCGGTGCCACGCTGGCTCCCCAGCCCGACGTCCGGAGGCTTCCGTGCACGCCGTGCTCAGACCGTATCTTGCAGAGGAAGGGAATTGTGCGGCGGGAGTAAGGCATGAACTGAACTCTTATGTTTTCATGCTGTGGCTCCAGCAAGAGACTGCAGCTAAAAAGCGACCAAGGCAATTAATTACCAACGTCTGTCGCCTGGTGCAGGACAAGAACGAGAGAGAAAACAAGGCAGAGAGCACTGCATTCCCCACAGATCAGAAAAAATGGCCTGATGTGTACTTCTGCTGACACGCTCCCGCATCAGAGAGCCTTTGCTCACATGGGCTTACGAGAGAGCTAGGCTTGGCTAGGCACCGAAGGGGAAAGGAGGGAGGCACCGAAGGGGAAAGGAAGGAAGCCTTATAAAGGCTCCACAGGCTGCCACCCCCCCCGAGGGGGGGGGACCAGGGCTGCTGCTTCCCAGGGACTGGGGGGGTCCGGTGCTGGGGGTGTCCGTGCAATGCTGGGGCTCTGCAATGCCACTCGGGTCACAGCGATCACACTCCTCGCTGAGCAAGGATCAGATGATTGCAACCTCTGGTCGGTGCTGCTGGCTGGAGGGGTTTGGAGGAAAGACCATCAAAACCTGTAAAAACTTCTTCACAGAAAGGGTTGTCAGGCTCTGGAATGGGCTGCCCAGGGAGGTGGTCGAGTCCCCATCCCTGGAGGTATTTAAAAGATGGGTAGATGAGGTGCTTAGGGCCAGGGTTTAGTGGTGGGATGGCAGGATTAGGTTAAAGGTTGGACTCGATGATCTTAAAGGGCTTTCCCAACCAAAGCGATTTGATGATTCTATGATTCTACGTGAAGCCAGAGCCTCCAGGTATGACAGAGATGATGTTTTGATTTTTTTATTTTGCAAATTTGTTTCATAAACTTCGCAGGCTCTTCTGTTAAAGCACTGAGCAAGCCTGCAATCGCTTGTATAAATCTTGCATATTTTTCTGACTACACGTGTGGTTTCTGGTGAGCCGGCAATATGAGCCATCCACTTCCTTCAGCCGCAGCCCGCACCTCGCGTGGGCAGGCTGGCTTATTTCTAGGGTGCCTATGAACTTAGCAGGAGTTAAAGCAGGCAATGTGTTTAAAAAATAAAAAATAATAAAAAAAAAAAAAACCAAAATAAAAACCCAGCGGCGAAATAAAAATAGTTGTTTGTCTTACTGCAGGAAACGAAGCACCTTTGAGTGACTGAAGCTGAAGCCCCAGGCGCCTTCTCCCAAGGCAGCTTGTCCACACGGTGAGCAGGATCAGGCCTTTCCCCTTCCTGAGCTGGTGCCTGGATGGCTGCTGGGCTGGCCTGAGCCTCGCCGGGGAAGGGGGGAAAGGAAGGAGAGGGGAAGATGAAAGCCCGTGCCAACTACGAGACGCCTGGCCACCGTGTCTCCACTCCTCAGTGTTTCCCCCCTTGCCAGGCTGGTGTGAGCCTGCAAACCCAGACGCTCACCGCGTTCGCTGGTGACACGTCGAAGGACGTATTTTCGCCGAGTTTATTCGCTGCGTCGTCTTCTGAATGGAAAGTCTTGTCGAGGTTTTGAGTAATAACAATCTCGTATGCGTTTGACTATTTCTGCCCTGTATGAGCCAATATAAACTTTATCTCATTTATCAATTAGCATTTATAAAGTCCTTATCACCATGGAATCAAAACACTGTAAATGGATTAAAAAATAAGCAGGCTGCCTGGGGGAGTCAGTAACTTCATCTACTCTGAATTTTGCGAAACAGGGTGATCTCATCGGGGTGACAGGGACGTGCGCAATTTTTAGACACTTCACAAAATCTGAGAAAGGAGTCATTGAAAACGATTAGAGTAATTATTCCAGAATTAAGCGGCTCTTTATTCTCAATTGGAATCTTCACACGGGGAGCTATTCTGGAAGAGCTATTCTGGAAGGCTTCGTTCTCCGGCAGCTCTGCTTATATAGCTTACATTAAATAATTTTAACAGCCTCACCTCCATATCAGTTCACCATCGTGGAGCCATCCATATCTGCACAAAGCACCTGCAAAGCAACGCCAACACGGGACGCTGATATTTTCCAGCCGCTTTGGATTGCAGCAAAGTGAAGGCAATGGCCCTGCTGCCACCAGGAGGAGCGGGAGGTGTCCCCGGGCGCTTCGGAACTTTGCCCTAAGGCT
>NW_009258269.1:2580116-2580353 GCF_000687185.1 Egretta garzetta | reverse complement strand
CAGGAAGCAGAACCGGGCATCAGGAAGCCTTGCTGCCAGGATTAGCGAATGGAACCGGGAAGGTCTGGCTGAACCCAAGGCATGAGTGCACCAAGAGTGTTTTAGGGTTGCAGCTCAAGGAGCAAGGTTTGGAAACCAGGACGCTGTTTTCCCATTGTCTCCCCTGTCACCTCTCCTGCTAGGGACCTCCGAGCATGTCCCACTTCAGCAGGCCAAGCGGGGCCGCCATGCCACTGG
>NW_009258269.1:2578722-2580076 GCF_000687185.1 Egretta garzetta | reverse complement strand
AGCTGACAGTCGCTCCTCAGGCCTCGGCAAGAGGCGCACAGGCAGCCGCGGAGCTCCTGGAGCTGGGGGAGATGCCACGAGCCAAGCACCGAGCAGCCATTCTCACCCGTGGAAGAGTGTGGGCTTGGGAGCAGTCCAGGTGCTAATCCCCTGCACATCTGGGCTGTGGCCACCAGCGTTATCAGGCCTTAGATTAATGATAAAGAAAACAACGCATGGCCAGGACTGTGCTGGATGCTCGTCCCCTCCCTTGCGCAAGAGTAGTAATTCTGATTTTTTTTTTTCCCTATTGCTCAGGGTCAAGCGGAGACCAAGAATTGCACAGCTGAACCCTGCCCTGGACAAGCGACCCCCACAAGGGGACACTCCTTTTCTGCACTAACAAAGTGCCACACAATGTCACCTCAAACGGTCAACAGAAGAAAAAGCATAATGAGAATATATACAGGGCATGTTATTATTCTAGGGATGTGTTCAAATAAGAATATTCATGAGAAATCATTTGTTTATCCAAGTAGCCTTGAGCATTCATCAGTGAAGGAACAGACTCGTAGTAGCCACGAGTCAATATTTGCCCAATATTAACCAAGCGGAAGCGGTCATTTTGGGCATCAAAACAGTCATCATGCTTTGATTTCAGAGAAATCTGCCTAGTTCCCTGCTGTGGTGTAAAAAAGCCCCAACCTCTGTAAATACTGAATGTCACGTCAAGGAGAGAGGGCCCAGGAGCTAAGAGGCTATTCTCGTTGTGTTTACACACTGAGCGTTTTCATGCTAAATTGGCTTTGGATGCAGGTGCCAGATGAAAATCACCATGGCCATGTGATGCTAATTGCTTACGCAGAGCAGAAACACACGGCTGGTTTAAATTTGCTTCCAAGGCGTCGATGGGTTAACTGCCTGCTGGGCCAAGCACTTGTGTCCACACCAGAGAGCTCTTTAATCGCCCCCATGATCTCATAAACTCCTCCACTGGCCCCTTCTTGCCCACCGGCTGCACCACGCTTGATGTCTCCATCCTCCCCTAGAGGGAGGTAGGCTGGGCACCCTGTGCTTGGGCTTTCTCCTCGGATGCTCGCAGGGTCTTGGGTTTTTTCCTCTTTGCAGTGGGCTTGCATCAGATCTCTGAGCACAATGACTTTGTCTGGGATGCTCAGCCTGCCTTGCATCGCACCATCACTGGACCCCGTCATCCAAAGCAACACCAAGGCACCGGCAGCAGAGCCAGGCTTCCTCGGAGCAGTTTTTCTTGCCTGCAAAGCATCAGCAGCCACGAGCAAACTCACAGAGCTGAGGAGCTGGGCACACGTCACCACCGGGAGAGCGATTTTGCAGTGGCGGGGGGGGCAGGGGG
>NW_009258269.1:2563519-2577922 GCF_000687185.1 Egretta garzetta | reverse complement strand
AGCAGGGCCAGGCTTCCTCGGAGCAGTTTTTCTTGCCTGCAAAGCATCAGCAGCCACGAGCAAACTCACAGAGCTGAGGAGCTGGGCACACGTCACCACCGGGAGAGCGATTTTGCAGTGGCGGAGTGGCAGGGGCAGGGAGAGGAGCAGGGCAGTGATGAGCAGGTCTCAAGCAAACAGCTGTAAAGGGGTTGTACCACAGCTGCTGTGCATCAGAGCCAGGTGGTGAGAGCACAGAAGGGCACCGGCAAATAGCTGAGAGTGCTGCAAAATCCAGTACTCCTCTCAGGAAGCCTCTCCAGCTGCCAGCACTGCTGCCTCCCTCCCCTGGTCCCCCCGCACCCACCACCCCTTCTTTCAGGCACCCGGTCCACCCCGCTCAGGCTGCTGCTGCCCATTCCCCTGCATCCCACGCTCCCTCCCTCCCCAGCTGATGGGATCACCAGGATCCCAGGACCTTGCACAGCAGCGCAGAGCTTCACCCAGCTGCCCCCCTCCTCCTCCTCCTGCAGCCTCAGGCTTGCAGTTCACGTCTTCTGGGTTTGCACTTCACGCCCAAGCAGGACTTTGCTCTCAGGAAACCTTTGCATGAGAAAGCATCGCCGGAGAAGGGACTGCAGGTCAACCTTCTGAGGAGGAAATGCGCAGAATTCCTTTACGGCATCTCCCTCTTAATGCACGATGACAGTTTGTATCGAGGTGAAGGATGAAGCAAAATGGTGCTAGGGCTTCCTGAATACTTTTTTTTTTGTTGTTGTTTTTTTGTGAGTGCATGATCTTTGCTTAAACCTCAGGTCACTCAGCTCTTCTTTGCGGTACCCTCTCATCCTTCTATGTCTCCTACGCACAGAGAGGGGAAGGTAAGGCAAGAAAACAGGGTCCTGCTGCAAAGCACCTCCACCCACAGCAGGATAGAGCCCTCTGCACCCCCCCTGCCGCGTGGCAGCTGCTGCGGCAGCGATACTTGGGTGCACAGCATCGCACCCAAGGGTGCTCCCTGGGTGCAAATGCTTCCAGGAGCAGGAGCAGCAGAGCAGTTAGGCAGGGTTGCCTGGTGGTGAGCACAGATGGAGCCCTGGGCTGCATCGAGCCACGCTGCCATAAAAGCAGCCAGGGCTGAAGGCAGAGACATGAAGACACAGCACGAAGCACATGTGGATCGACCTCTCGTCGGGGAAGGGCAGGGGCTGAGGTGCACACCCCTGCTCGCTTCTCGCAGGGTCTGCACACGGAGCCTCTGGTACCTGCTGGGGATCAAGGAGGCAATTTTGAAGTGAATCATCATCATTTAGCAATTAGCACCAACGGGCTGCTGTGCGAGGCTACAAAGCAGCAAAGAAAGGGGTTGCCAGAGCCCAAAATCTGAGGCAGCTCAGCTGGGCACCTACTGCACAGCGTGGAAGGCAACAGCAGCACGTCCTTCCCCTTAGCCCAGGCAAAAAGCCGCAGATCCGCACAGTGGTGGGGTTTTACCACCATAACTGGCCCGGGAGGCAGCATCGCTGCGGCGGCGGCACGGCAATCTGTACCTAGCAACAAATGCTGGGGAAAGCAAAAGGCTCCAGCAACATACTGCTGCTTTCTGCACTGCCACCGTGACCCTAAGGCACAGCCTCCGCTGACACAAATCCTTTGCAAAAGGTGACCCAGCAATGGGTGCTCGGCACAGGCAGCTCCGCACAGCAAAGCACGGCTCTGGCAGATTGATGGAGAAACTATTAGAGGCACAAAGACCTGCTCGGGCACACTGGGAGCTACAGGTAATGTTTTTTCCTCCCCTCTCACGTTCCTGATGGCTTTCATGCTGTTTGTGAGCTCTCGCTATGGAGTCCATGTTCCAGCCAGCTCTCATTTTCCTCCTCTCTGCCCTGTCAATGGAACGCAAGCGCTGTCAGCCGAGGGGCGTGCGTGGCTGGCATACGGAAAGAGCCTCCCTGATTCAGGCTGGGCGTGCTACTTCTTGCTCTCCAGGCTGGCTGCATGCCGCGTCTCGCAGCACCGTGAGCTAGCCCCTCGCTCCTCAGCGCTCTTCCCTCCCTCAGACAGGGCTGGAGGCATCAGTTCTCCCTTATCTGCCACAATTCTCCTGGCAGACCTGATTCAGCTCCGCTGTTTGCAGTTCTGGTTCCTCGGGGAGCAGCAGCAGGGATACCCGATGCCAAACAGCCTCCTCAAGGCAAAGTACGATTTTGAAGAAAAATTTAGAGTAGCATTTGGGAGAAAAAAAAAAATCATTAGAAAAACCACAACTACCCTTCCACCCTCCAAAAACCTAAACCACGCTGCTCTGCGCATGTGCTGCTCTTCCCTAAGCCACTGCTGGAGCTGGTGTTTCTGGGGCTCCACATCTCCGTGGGGAGCGTCCCTCCGGCAGCAAAGGTGGGTTGTGATGGGTTCAGGACCAGCAGAAGGAGCCCTGCAAGCAGGGGAGATGCACCCAGCACCGATAAACGTCCTCACCAGCCCCAGGAGAAACACCGAGGAGGTGGCAGAAGCTGCTATGGAAAGTCTGTGTCTTGAAGCATGAAGCCACAAACCAGTCTCCCTTCTGCTGATGCCTCCCCGGCAATGACCGGGGGTGATGGCACGCATCCAGCACCACCGGGCTGGGAGGCTGACCCCGTGTATTTCCTACCCTGGTGGAAAGCAAGGCCACCTTCTGTTGAGTTGATCAAGCTGATACTTTGCTACGTACGGAGAAAAGCGTGCACGAATCCACCAGGCTCTCCCTCGGCAGCAAGCCCGGGGGCCAAATGCACGCTGGAGTCAAGGGGAACTGCATTTACTTTGTGAACCCTTGCTGGGCCCCAGGGCTTACACCATTTAACGCTTGAGAAACCCTATCCTTTGCAGGGTCAGTGGTTTCCTTGCTAGAGTTTTGCTCCATGGTTCCTCTGAGTCTCTGTGCTACCTCCTGCTTCTCCATCCCAGATTTAGTGTTAGAGAAGCTCTCTGGACCCAGCCAAAAGAGAATAATTGAATAATATGCAACATTACACTCTTAGGTTTCACTCATTTTCACACTTACGGGATCTGTAAAATTTAAAATGAGGTATCATCTTCAAGCTGTCATCCTGCCGGGCAAAAACAAATTTAAACAAAAAGGTAAAATCTTTCAAATCAAAACCTGTGAATTATCTCAAACAATCCTATTCGGGATTTTATTCACATGTAAGGGTACAGCTCCCACAGTAAATTAATAAGACATAAGCTTGCAACATTTTTAATAGGTTGATATGGCAGCATTTTTCGTTTCAATTAGGAAGAAGAGTGCAATTATATTCCTCAGCCCTGGCTGGAAAGGAAACCCGTTGTTTCCTCCGGGTGGAGATCTCACCAGCATTCAGGAGCATTCACACCTTCAGGATCTTCTGCCAGGTCAGCCCTTAAGCAAACTAGTTGCCAGTGGAAGTTGCTGGCACCAGGGAAAGGATTTATTAGTGTATTCTCCAAATAATCCCCTGGGCCCCAGAAGGGAGCAGGGAATTGGACCCGTCTCAGCAATGTTATTCTTCCTTTCCCAACTTTCCTCCTTACCGGTCTGGTCCAGGCCTGGGGAAGGTGGAGGGGCGGCTCAGAGAGGGCACACTGGTTACCTCCTCTCTGCATGAAGTACCAGATTCCTCACCAAAAGTTTGGGCAGACACACTTGCTCTGGGGACCAGGACAATTTTTGGCATCCATGTGTTACAGGTTGGCGAGTGGTACAGTACCTTCAAGGGCAAAAATCAAGGTCAAGAAAACGTTGACTCTTTTTTCTTTTAAAAATTGCTTTCCTCAACGACCTATCCTGACCCCCCCCCTTGGTTCTCATGGCCTTCTCCCCCCTGTGGCAGATGAGGCTGAATCCCAGCTCTATACCGGATCTGGAGAGCAGCGGGGACCTTGACTGGCCTGTCCCCATTTCCTCCCCAGTTATTTAGCATATGAAATGTCCCCTGGGCAAGCAGGCTGTCGGAAACATATCATGGGATAGCAGGAACATGGGGAGGAATCAGACACGGGTTTCTGCAAAGCAGAACAGCCATGGGCATAAAATGAAGAGCAGGTTGGAGCTTCTTTCCGAAGGGAGGGGAGCACCGGTGGGGAGCACAGCCAAGGAAGCAGACATCTAGCTACGGCCAGAGCGACAGACAAGAAAGCCTTCCACCGCATTTATTGTTCTTCTCTAAAATGTCATAGTCTATCTTTACCTGTAGGGCAACTGCATCTTGTAGGACCACTTTCAAGCTGGATCCTTTGAACTTTGCTAATCTCAAGCAGCATTGCTTGAGAGAATTTGGACTCCTCTCAGGTCTTAGCTCAGTCAGTTTTCGAAAGGTTTTGGCCATAAATGGTGTAGCAAGAAGCTTACGGAACTTGCAAGTTATGGACAAAAATCACAGTTATCAAGAAATCCCTTCTCTAGTTCAGTAAGTTTAGTGGTTGGCAGCTGGAGTTCACAAAATTAACATGAAATAAAGCAAAGCTTTAGGTTTAAGAAGCTGGGCTAAGCAAGTCTCAAGACTTATGTTATGAAAGTTAGCAGAGGAGAAGCTCCATGTGCAAGGCCTGGGCTTGCACAAAGGTGCTGGGAGAGCCAGAGTAAAAAAAAACATGGAGTTTTGTATAATGTAGCAACCAGGGAATTCCTTATTAACAATAAAACAAGCACAAAAATCCAACCTCTACATAGCTGCAGGCTCTGAGGCCAATGGCTCCTGCCATCCCATGCACGTTTGCTTGGCCAGGGAAGTCACCTGGCCCTGGGTGCTGCTGGGGAGCCCAGCACCATGGAGCACGGGAGGCTCAGCCAGGGCACCCAGTGAAACGTCCAGCCCTGCAGAGGAGCCGGCAGGCTGGGTGCCAAGGCAAGGCATCAGCCCCCCACCAGCATGAGGGGAACATGGTGCCAGGGATCTACAGCTTCGCTTACCCCGAGGACAGGTGATTCAGGAGCTGGAGGACAAACTTCACGCAAATCAAGAGAAGCCACAGCGAGTGGCACTTGAAAAGACAGTGGGGAAAAAGCTGGGAGGTATGGAAGAGCAAGGTGAAGTCACCGCATCATCACCTAGGGGCTAGGACAGAAGGTGACAATAGTTATATGGAAAAGGCAAATATTTAGCAAAACCTTCCTCTTTGAACAGGATGCAGAGAAGGGACAGAGCTTCTGCACAAACACTGTAAATCTAAGGAATAAGACACGGTAACCAGAAATATCAAGGAGAAGGTGACACATGCAGGGAGCTGAAGCTTCCACCTACCAACGGTCTGTAAGCTGACCACCGCTGCCGAGGAGCATTTCTGGTTTGGGGTTGTGGTAGCAAACTCTTTGCAAACATCAGTTCTGTGCACTGCCAAGACAAAACCCAAAGAACTGAAAGGCTAGGAAGCACCAGCTGAGGAACCAGGCCAGGACAAACTTCACGCAAATCAAGAGAAGCCACAGCGAGTGGCACTTGAAAAGACAGTGGGGAAAAAGCTGGGAGGTATGGAAGAGCAAGGTGAAGTCACCGCATCATCACCTAGGGGCTAGGACAGAAGGTGACAATAGTTATATGGAAAAGGCAAATATTTAGCAAAACCTTCCTCTTTGAACAGGATGCAGAGAAGGGACAGAGCTTCTGCACAAACACTGTAAATCTAAGGAATAAGACACGGTAACCAGAAATATCAAGGAGAAGGTGACACATGCAGGGAGCTGAAGCTTCCACCTACCAACGGTCTGTAAGCTGACCACCGCTGCCGAGGAGCATTTCTGGTTTGGGGTTGTGGTAGCAAACTCTTTGCAAACATCAGTTCTGTGCACTGCCAAGACAAAACCCAAAGAACTGAAAGGCTAGGAAGCACCAGCTGAGGAACCAGGCACAGCAGCGTTACGCCGTGGTGTAAGCTGTGCCTCTGCAGCACTGCTGCTCTCAGCCCCATGCTGGGGGACTTGCAGAATCCCCCCAAAAACAAGGGTCAACTGCTCAAGGAGGCTCCTGCCCTAGGAGAGAGGGGAAGGGGACCGTGATGAGTGCGGAGGAAGGACCAGCCACACTTCTCATACCTGGAGACACATCATGAGGCTTTAATTCTGCAGCATCCAACGTGACCTTCTGTCCCACACCAGATATGTCTGCTGGGGGAAGCACAACACACTCGGCATCTCCACCAACGTGGTATGGCTTGGCATTGGAAGAGGCAACCAGCTGACGTGCTGCGTTTCCCATTTCAGAGCTGCTTTGAGACAGAGATGATTCAGCCAGACCTTGGCTGAGACTTTGGCTCATTTACTGCAATTACCTAAACAGGAGGGCTCGGACCCGGAGGTGAAGCTGGCAGAATTAACACCCGGGCTTGTTTCAGACTAGAGAATAATGTAAGGTGTGGGGTTCACAAGGCTATGGTCTTGAACTTGCCAATCTCAGAATGTCCTAAAAAAAAATACATTTTCACATTGCCAGAACTCCTGGATTCGAGCTGCTGGATCCATGCACAGCAGGTCTGGGTCTGTTAAACTGGCTGAAAAACATCTCAGGCACTGGGACAGGGAGGGCGACAAGGTCAAAACGGACCATGGAAAACATGTGGCAGCTTTTCCCATCTGAACCATGCTAACTAGCAGGCAGACAGCAATGACCTCACCCTATTTTCCACATTTACCTACAAAGATACAAACAGATTAAGACTATGAGCGTGTGCCATTTTATGGTCAAATTTGATTCAATCAGGCCAAGCAACAAATTAAAACCGGTTCTTGGGCAAAATATGTCAGCCGTAATTTCTGCCTCAGATGGCGACCATCAGGAACAAAAATCCGGTTTGCAAACGGCCTCTCCAAACAGCGCTGGTCCAGAGGCAGTTGCCATTCTCCCATGCCTGGATAACGGCCTGGCACGCTTTACAGGAGCGGCTCAGCGGCGCAGCTAAAGCTTTCTCAAAACATCAAAGACACAGAAGAGTAAAACCCATCAAAATTTTACTAATCAAAACTACATGTAATTGTCAAGCAAAGGCAGATAACAGAACTCGGGCAATCTCTGTGAACCCACAGCTTCACTCAGACTTAGCAATTAAGCATCAGCCGCTGCCGCCAGAGTAGCTGCGAAACCGTGGGGTAAAAGTGACAGCTCGCCAGCACCAATTAGCTGCTAATGAACATCAGCAATCCCCCCGGTGAAGGGAGCTTGAGACAAAACTAAGACCAAAATACCACCCACGCTTTACGCCACCGCAACCCGGCACCTCCGCTGCAGGAGGATGCTCCGTGCCCCTGCCCTGCTGCATCCCTGTGGCTGGGGAGCGGCCGGGGCAAGGGAGCCCCTTGGATTAAACCCCAGCTGGAGGAGAAAAGGCTGAGTTTGATGTGGTGCTTTTTCCCAGGTCGGTCAGCTGCACGAGGGAGGGAGCCAGCCTATAATAATTTAAGCAGCACTGCCATTACATGTGAAATCACAGCCTTAAAGGGAGTCAGTCAATTTAAACCCGTTCCTGAAGGGGAATAATTAAACACTCCAAAGATGTGGGAGAATTTTAAGCAGTCAGCAAGGATTTAAGACAACATATCGTTCCTATGCAGAATAATAATAATAAAAAAATAAAAGGTAGGCAGGCGAAGCAGACTGTTCATTGCTGACTGAAGGGAGCTACGTCAAGAGAAGCCTCAATCAATCAAAACAGGTTCACCTCTCCAGACTGAAAAGAAACTGAAGCTTTGAAGAAAAGCCTGTGGTTGCATGGTCTGGCTCAACAATAGCGGCAGATGACCTGAAAGATGATGAAAAAAGTCTCACGAACTGGAAAAATCTAAGCACCACTCCAGAAATGGGTGGAATGACCCTTCGGAAAGGAAAGGGGCAGGAAGCCAAAAGGCTTGCACGGGAATTGCCACACAGGCGATGCTGGTGAGTGCCTGCTGGCAGGCCCTGTAGACACGGGAAAACCTGAGCCCTGCGTAGGACCGTGTCCTGCAAGAACAGTCTGTGGATGCAACAAGAAGCGCTCCGCAGAACAACTGCTAATGGGGAAGCGGCGCAAGAAGTTTTCCAAGTCTAAGAAAACACTCGGGCCTCCTGGTTTCAGCAGACTACAAAGGGAACTTCAGACCCACCCTGGGCTCCCAGATGTGAAGGGCCGTGAGGATGCAAAGCACCAAACATCCTCACTTACAAGTTTATCAGGATCACGTGGAAAAGAAGCCCGAGCACATAGCGGAGCCGCTATTACCACTTGCCAGGCATCTCTGAAGTGCCCCATCCTCCAACACTTTTGTTAGCTGCTTTCGGGGAACTAATCAGCTTGACTTCATCATTAACCCAAGGAAAGCTCGCGTACGTGGAGCAGCAGCGTGTTTGCAGGGCAAGGCGATGAGCCCATAGCCCCTAGTGAAAAATGAGAGTAAAACAGTCAGCACCTTTCAGCGTTTCGGATGATACCTGCATGCAATATGGATTATAGAAAGGAGCCTCTGTGAGCGTTATTCAGCGGCAATAGCTCAACCTTAGCATTACTGCGAAGGATAGATCCAAGACTCCAAAGCGAACTAAAAGCGTACCTTAGCACAAAGCACTGTAACCACTACGGCGTTGAAGAAATGATGGAAAACAAGAAAACCTGTACATTTAGTAAAGCAAGGCTCTGGGTGAGCTTTTTAAAGGTAATTGATGTGCTTTGGCATCTCAGTCACATCTGACACAGCAGATAACATGTCGGACCCCAGGAGAACTGAAGCAGTTGCGTGGGGTGACCAGAAAGGCGGCTCACCACGCACTGAGCACGACACCCCAAACAGGCATCGACTTAGATAGAAATGAAGAAACGGCTGGAAATATCAAAGGGTTTGTGTTCAGGGAACTTCTGTGCTTTCTGAATCTCCTGAAGTACTACAGGCCTGTTAGAACTGGTGAGTAAGTGAGAATTCTCGGAAAAGGCACGAAGGAAAGAAATGACGCCAATCTGCAGATTGCTGCAGAAGGTAGAAATGAAGCTCTTGCAGGAGGATGGGAGGAAGGAGTGTGAACTCTTAAGAAAGTCAAAGTCTTCCTCCAAAGGGGTAAGAGCAATCCATTAGAAGATCAGACACACAAAAATAAACACATCAGACATTTCTCATTGATGGGGACAGAACATCTAGCAAAAGCTAAAGAAAATAACTCCAGGCATCACCCATTTCAGAATGTCTTTAGGAAGAACACGAAGATGAAGTGGTAAAAAAAGCAGCAATTTTACAGACAGTCTAAGGACACAGCCTGAGACCCATCAGCATTTGCAGATTCTCCAGGAGCTTTGAAGTTTTCTGTCATATTGCAACATCTTGACCTCGCTGATCTCAAGCTCACATTCAGAGTCAGTCAAATCAAAGGCCACGACGACACTCCATGAGGCTGCGACATGACTAGTAGCAATTATTTGAATCACAGGGTTCAGTGATCAAGTCTGCCCAAAGCTCAGTTCGGCTCAGCCCGTGAAGCCACAAGGGACGCACTTACTCAGGAGAGAGCTGAAGAAATCCCTTCACGTCTACCCCCCGTTCCCAGCACGCAGCATGAATTTTTCATGCGAAGGGGAATAGATGCATGACTGCACAGGGCCCTTCATCCCCGAGCCATGCATCCGAGCCCTGCTGCTGCTTTGATGCTTCCCTAACAGGAGCTTCGCTCCTTTGCAGCAGTCGGCGCATCGCAAACGGTTTGGCAAGGCCACCGTTTGACAACGGAGTAAACCCAGCATTGGGGCTCCTAATAGCAGCTGAAAAAACACTGCAGCTTTATGATACAGACCACTGATCTGACATGAATTCACTCTGCCAGTCCAAATTCATTCAAGAGTTTTTGATGTCTTGACAAAAAAAAAAAAAAACCAACCCCACTGACAGGTTACAGGCTGGGCAGGTCTCCTCTGACTGTGGCATGCCGTGCGGGACGTGGATGCCATAAAGCCAGCATGAGATCCCGAGGCTTGGGAACACCAAGGTGTTCCAGCAACGCAGAGATTCAGTCTGACTGATGACAGAAGATGGTCAGACACTGTGGGAAAGAGAGATGCTTCAAGCTCAAGGCTAATGCAAGGCAGAACCTCTGGACAAGACCGGCACGCCTGGCGAATGTGATGCAGCAGATGAATACTCAAGATGAGTACTCAGATGAGGCTCAAGAATGCCTGTGGGGACTGTCCCCTCCCTCCCAGGGGCTGTGTCTGGCAGCCTGGAGTGTCTTATTTCTGCAAGCACCGGGGCTCAAAAATTAAAAGTATTGTTGGCAGCGTCCATGGTTGCTATTACCATGGACTCCTGTCCAATTTTTGTTACTGTCTCCCACTCCAGCGCAATCCAAATGCTTGTGGAAGGGGGTTAATTTCTTAATTTAAGAATCATTAGTGAGAGAAATTGCACGGCGCAGCTGTCTCGGGTCTTTAGTAAAATGTCTCTACCAGCTGAGGATTTGTGATTCGAGTTGACCAGCTTTGTTCTCATATATTTGACACGAATAGCAATAGTCATTTTGGGTCAATTAAATGTTTTCTTCTTTGTTTATCACCATAAGTCTTTATAATATATCTGGCAGCATTAGTCCATCTGAATAGGAGGACACTGCATCCATAATGTATGTGAACTTGCAAATCACAAACAAGTGGATAAACACCAAAAGGCCTCCCTTTCCCAGCTGAATTCTTCATCTCCCCAGTTATTTGCTCACCCATCTAAGGGCCTCGCAGCAGCCTTAGGTGCAAGGTTTGTCTCCACATAATGATTTCAAATACAGGTTTTAATTGCTTCTTTGTGCCCCTGAGAAGCCAGCCCCATCAGCACAAAATTATTAGGTGTGATTACACAGCAAAAGCAAATCCTGTTGCTGCATGCGCTAGCATGCCCATCCTCGCTCCACCAAACTGGCGCAGGCAACAGGCGCAGCAAAGATGCCGGAGCATGGACTTTGGTTTCTGCTAGAAAGCAGCACTCGTAAGTGCAGTTCCTCAGGAGCTTTTACTCTGCTTGTTAGCAGGAGCTAATACCCATGTTAATGCTATTGTTACTGTGCCCTAGAGCCAGCATGGTTACAGAAGCCGACACTGCAATCACTCCTTCATTTGGCTGTGTAGGCATGTCTGCTGTTTCAGTTAATAACCTCAAACTTGGCCTTAATTCAACATAGCCAGGTTGATCAAGCTTTTGACGCTGTCTCCCTCAGCATTCTCATTTGAAAGCTGAGGAAGTACGGGCTGGATGAAAGGACTATTAGATGGCTTGAAAATTGGCTGGGCCGCTAGGCTCAAAGCGTGGTAATCAATGGCTCAACATCTGGTTGGCAGCCAGTAATAAGCAGAGTGCCTCAGGGGTCAATACTGGGGCTGATATTGTTCAATATCTTCATCAGCTACCTGGGTGATGAGACAGAGCGCACCCTCAGCAAATCTGTGGACAGTACTAAATTAGAGACAATGATTGACACAGCAAACAGTAGAGCTCCCAGTCCAGATGGACCTTGAGAAACCTGAGGACAGGGCCAACAGAAACTCCACAGAGTTCAACAAAAAGCGCACAATTATGCATGTGGGTCATCATCATGCCTGGCACCAGTCCAGGCTGGGAACTGATGGGCTGCCAGGGCAAACAAGCCTCCAGCACACTCTCATCCTGAATAATGCAAACCTCATCCTAGACTGCACCATGATGAACAAGGCCAGTAGACTGCAAGAAGTTACCATCCCTTCTGCTCGGTGCTGGGGAGGCCACACCTCAGTGCCACGTCCAGTTGTGGGCCCCCAAATTCAAGAGGGACATGGGAAAAGCAGAGATGAGCCAGCAGAGGTTATCAAGGTGATTGGGGTCTTTGGTTTATGGGCTATGAGAAAAGGCTGGGGAAGACCAGCCAGTCTAGTCTGACCGAGAGTAGACTCAGGGGTGATCTAATTGTAGTCTTCACCTACCTGAAGGACAGGCAGGAAGATGGAGACACTGTTCTAAGTGCTATCAGGTGATATTACAACAGCCACACATTGGAGGCTCAAGCTGAACCTTAGACAAGCCCAGTCCCCAGGAAGGTGGTGGGATCCAGAGCAGGCTCCTCAGAGGGGCAGTGGAAACTCCCTCCAGAGGTTTCCAAGTCTTGGCTGGACAACACCGTGACCTGATCTGGCATGAGCAGTAGCCCTGCTCCAAGCAGGCGGTTTGACCAGACACTCCTTCTCACCAACACCTCCACAAGTATTCAGTTAAAGTCTAAATTTCTGCGTTATTTCAAAAAGGTAGCATGTATTCAGAAGCCTTGAGAAGATCGTTTTGATGATCCAATCCGCTGTCGGTCAAACCCGAGCCCCACAAATCCCCTACCTTATCACTAGAACTGCTGGTTGCAGGAGAGTGGTAGATGTTTCAGAAAGCTGTGTTAATCTCAAACCAGAGGCAAGTAAAAGAGATACCGTACTTCCCAAACTAAGTTACTCCACTGATTTACCGTGCTAGAAATGTGAATTTTACCTCTAGACTTTTGCTACCTCCTCATCCAGCCACAGAAATATGGCATCGTTTCATCCTGCGAATAAAGTTCTCTTCCAGCATTAGCCTGGGGAGATAATCAGAACACCTATCAGCTTCCTAATCTCATTATAAAACTTTCTTCGAGTATCAACAATTTCTTTTGTCACAAATCATATGCCCATAGACACACCAGATTTTACCACCCGCTCGCATTTTGAAGTAATTTAACTAAGGAAAAAAAAGCCTTAGAACTCAGGGGAGATTAAATCCAAGTTATTGCTTACAAAACCTTATTTTGCTGTTTCCCTGGCCTTCCACAGAACCCAAGAGTTTCTTGGTTGAGATACAACACCCCTTCCTAATGGTTATGACACTGGCTACATGGCCATCAGGCCCCCCCCTCTTTCCTCTTCCGTGCCTTCAGCTTCCCACTGCTGTGTCTCAGTTCTCATGGCTAAGAGCCACTCATTACACTGGGAGCAGAAAAAAGGTGGATTGTCTCCACCATATGGGCATCAAAAATAGAATGTAATTAGGAAAAAGGAATGCCTTCAACACCTCCTTGGGAGATTTCACGGCAAGAGCAGAATAACCCACCCCATAGCTTTGCAAGAGGTGAGCGGGTGTGCTCCTGCAGGTGCCCAAGGGATTGCCTACGCCAAGCTTGAACGCTTTCCGAAATCCCACCTTGCAGCTACTCTTGGCAGTGATGTTTTGACCTCTGGGAATAAATACTGCAAATTAGTGTTCTAACTTTGCATCTTTCTCCAAATTAATTCTGTTGAGACAGTAGATGATATCCCAGCGATAACCCACCTCTCCCACTCGTTCTTCCACAATAAATCACTGACAGGATCTCCTGATGCGCTTTTAAATAGGAGAGATCAAATTATATGTTTGCAAGTAATCATTTAAAAATAATATCTTAGAAAAATCTACAGCATTGTTACAGAACAATGGGTTTAATTATTGAGAAATGTGCTATTTGCAAGCAATTTCACTCATTGCCTGTGCTGATCTGGGGTCTGGGAAACTCTGAAGGATATGAAAATTGGAAGAAACTCCTCTGTGAGGGTAATTTGAGTCCCTGCATGTGAAGATGTGAGCAGTAGAGGTTATTTCTTGAGAACAAGGCACAATTAGGAAGTGCTGTCACCAAGGTTCAAGGCCTAGCCCCGCTTACGGCCACACAGACTGAAGAGCTGGGCTAATAACCTCGGGAGGACAGAGCTCAGCCTCCCAGTTTGAGAGCTAAGCTCCGTCACAAGGAAAATTCACACCCCTTTATTGCACATGGGAAAAGAATCAGGCAGTATGTGCACAGGAGCACAGGTCAGTCCAAGGTGCGGCTACGTTTAAAATGCTTATCCTTAGAAGAGGATCTAAACAAGCCCTTTTCCTCCCTCATGCTCCAAAAATGGGCTGCAAATCACGACCACCTCCGGAGAAGGGCACTGCTGAAAGACAACAGGAGATTCCCACTGCAGCAGCCCATGCTTTGGGCTGTTTCTCCTGCTGCCCCTCTCCCGTGTACATTTATGCTCCATTTCATTCTTAAAGCTTAATCCTATCTCTGAAGTAAACTGCAGTCAGGCGTTTTCACACCAGGAAACTCTGCTCTGGCCGAGTTCTTCCCTGCCTGCTCCTCTTGCAGTCCCTGGCATCACAGCCTTTGCAAGTGCATGCTCCCAGCTTTGCAGAAGTGTTCCAAATCAAGGTCTGCTGTTCCCTGCGTTTAGAAGTCCTCCCCTGAAAGCCCTTGCAGTCTCCCTACCAAAAGCAATAACATAAGCATGGAAGGACACCTTCCAATCTGTTGCCTCCTTTATTTTCTGCCTGGTACTGTTTGCATTTTGAATTAACCACACCACATTTTGAATTCATCATGCCAAATGCTTGGGAGAGTCTCATCAGGTGCTGGGCTCGATGCAACGCACCTCGTTTTGTCAGCTCTGAACCGC